>NC_090657.1:54871259-55238363 GCF_040937935.1 Hyperolius riggenbachi | reverse complement strand
GCTGTAGCTACCTATGACAAGCAAGGGAACTAAGAGAGAAGTGACAGCACACTTGGGTGTGTTTCCGAGGGTGTTTGTAGGTTCATGGAGGATGAAGTACCAGGACATCTGTGTCTGTAGACTCCTGTGATGTAAATCTGGGCCTGTATAAAGTTGTTGTACAAACATGTAGCCTTCCTGCTACCTGCCAGAACCTTCGAAACAGTTTATTACAGATTTAATTGCAGAAAAGGTGAACTCTATCTCATCGCCGACAGCAGCTATTTAAATACAGCAAAATACTTCGGTATAAACAGCAAAGACATCTCTAATTGCAAAGCTCATCAACAAAGCATCAGCTTCAGTGCTGTGCCTGTCTGTGGATATTATAATGAGAGAAATATTTCCTAAGCAGCTGTATGGGCATTGTAATGGGCTCTTAATTGCCGAAACAATTATACCTGATGGAAAGCAGCATTTTGGATGTGGATATAAGTGACGGGCCTTTTATAATTAAATGCAGCATTCTTAACATAAGAAAATAAAGTGCATCATTTTAAAGGATAGATGTACTTACCATCATGCTAAATTAACTCCAAAGTGCCCATGATGACCAATAATGCCTGATTAGCCACGCCCCTCTTCTAAACAAAAATCATCACCTCCAGCTGCTTACTGGTTCCCAGAAATGTATTATATAAGGATAAAGGGATCTGAGCAGCTCCTGCTTTCAAATAGCTGAAAGAAGCTGTTTGAGAAGCTAACTCCCCCTGCTCCCTTTTCACTGCAGTTATCCAGCCTTGGTGTGAAGTTCAACAAATGACTTATCTTATAAGAATTATCTTATAATTTACTCGCCGAATCAACAGTTGCAGTAGTTGTCCCATATATATCTCGCTCCAATTTATCCCTAATCGTAGGGGGTCTTTTGAAGGACAAATTGGGGCGAGATAAATATGGGACGACTACTGCAACTGTTGATTCGGGGAGTAAATTTGACACTTATCCATGTCTAAGTTGCCATGCTTGTAGCCATATTGTGAAGGGTGATAGTTTTAACCATCCATCCTTGGGAACTGAATTTAAGATTTGTGGACGCTACTCTTACGACTCAACGTATGTCGTGTATCTTATTAAATGCCCTTGTGGCATAGCTTATGTCGGCATAACGACACAACCTTTAAGCGTGCGTCTTTCATCGCACAAGAGTGCGATCCACAATCAGAATCTGGAACTAGCAGTGTCATTCTATTTTGTCGAGTCCAGACATCCAGTTTCACAACTCAGGATCCAAGTTATAGATAGTGTACCTAGGACGTTACGAGGTGGAGATAGATTGAAAGCACTTTTAAAACGTGAAGCAGGATGGATTAGACGTTTAGGAACTTAAGATAGAGGAGGTTTAAACAGAGAGTATGACTTGTCTTTTTGCATTTGATCAGGGTCAGGTCTGTGTGGCTATTGGGTTCAGTGTATATTAGGTAGAGGCAGGGGCATTGCTAGGATCCTAAGAGATCCAGGGCACTTGTGGGTGCTTCGGCCAAAAAATGGGTGGAACCATGCACCAGAATGTGGGTGTGGTCATGACTGCAGTCAAATTTACATGAACTTAACAGCGATCTAAGTAGGCCTACCCAGCAAAATGTTGGATGAAGCCCCCTCTCCAATACAATAAATAAATAAAGGTAGCATATCACATAAATAGGCGGTGCCACTTAAACATAACTAGGCAGAGTTACCTGGCTTCTGTGGTGGATGGTCTTGCTTTTTGCTGTGTGGTCTGGCCTGCTGCCAGTTTGTCTGGCAGCCCCACCCATCCCTAGCATTCCCTGACCTAGTGAATCACAACTCCCAGCATGGCCTCATAGAATAACCACAGCTCCCTAGATGCCCCCAAAAAGGCACCACAGCACTCAGCATACCTCCCATTGATGTATAACAGCTCCCAGCATGCCTGCCATTGAAGCATCACAGCTCCCAGCATGCCCCATACAGGCTCCACAGCTCTGACTCTGCCTGGGGGACATCGGGGGGCACCCCAGAATAGATCCAGAGCACGTGCCACTGATCTTTGGGGCTAGTAACGCCCGTGGGCAGAGGTATGTTCCACACTTTTGGAGATGATTTATAGGATGTATCTAATGTTTTTACATTGAGATGTCATTTTTCCTTAAGATTATTTCCCTATTTTTCTATGTTTTTGATAAGATAAGTTGCTCTGTATTTGTATTCAAGAGGAGTGACCAATTTTGAGCATATCAATATTTTGACTTCTTTATGGCTTTTTGTGTACAATGTTACGGTTTTCCGCATACAAATCTATGCATCATGCCTGTTTTAAATTCTTTTGCGTATTTTTTTACGCTATTCCCACGGTTTTTATGCGTTTTTGAATGTTAGTATTCATGCATACGTTTTTATGCTTTTTTCACATGTTTTTACGCGTTGAATTATTATTCATACGTTTTTACGCGTCACGTGACATTTATGTGCGCATACGGCAGTTCCCCATCAGGTCTGTTTTTCTTTGTTGGGCGTGGATTTGTAGCCGTTTTTTGCTGTGTGAGTGTTTTTGACAGTGATGTCATTTGTGGGATGTACTTCCTGTGTACTGAAGTTCCGCATCAGGTCCTCCTGTTTTTGATTTGCCCTGATTGGTCGCTCCTCAAGCATCTGTTTGTTGATTGGTTGACATTTGTATCTGTAGCCATATAAAAGGATGTATGTAAGCACTGTTTGTCATTATGAGCTTGTAACTTGAAGAAGAAGCACGTCGCTTCAAAACAGCGGGCTGTAGTTGCCCTTAGCCTATTCTTGATATGTGATTTTATTGCATCAATAAAAGAGCTACTTAGTTTTCACTTAAGCGGTGCTGCTGATATTTGGTTTTTGCTATTTTTGAACTCGGTGGGCAACGAGTTCTAATCAACTATAGCACGCTGGTCTCCATTTCTGAGTTCTGGTCCAACATTTTTGCAACCCTTAAATGTAAAAAGATTAGGTAAAATGGAAGTCTTTTTTAATAATGAACCAAATTTTACAATGCAATTTTAATTTGCTATTGAGCTGACCTGGGGTTAAAAATGATGATTATTTAAAGTGTACCCAAGGAGACATATGATATCAGAATCAGAATCATTTTTATTTCGCCAAGCACGACTGGGTCGTGCCCGGAATTGGACTTGGCATACAGGGCTGAGAAAAACACAAAACACAGTGTAAATGTTAAACAAAACACAATACAATACAAATACAGTTTCGAACACAATTGCGCTACTGCTATAAAATGTTTTTAACTATGGACTGCCATAGATCATCATCCTAGATGATTTTGCATTCTCATCCCCAGGTTTCCTACAAATTGCGTAAGGTGCGTCAATGTAATCGGGTTCTGACCAACCCTGCTTGCGAGGGAGGATTAACAGCGTGTGTAGGGAGTTTATGAATAGAGTTTAGAGAGTTAACAGCAGAGGGGAAGAAGCTGTTCCTGTGCCTTGAGGTCCTGGTGGCGATGGACCTGAACGGAGTCGGCTGAAAAAGCGGTAACCTGGATGAGAGGGATCGCTAGTAATCCTCAGTGCTCTGGAGCACAGTCTGGAATTGTAGAGGAGGTCCAGAGGGGGAAGTGGTTTCCCGATTATCCTCTCCGCTGATCTTATCACCCTCTGTAGTTTGTGTCTGTCGCTGGCAGAGGAACCAGCGTACCAGACCAGGATGGAGGAACAGAGTACAGATTCGATTGTGGTGGAATAGAAACTTGTCAGGAGTTTCTGGGACATACCAAACTTCTTCAATTGGCGGAGGAAAAACAGCCTCTGCTGGGCCTTTCTTTGTGTGGATGTGGTGTTGGATTTCCAGGTTAAGTCCTTGGAGATGGTCGTGCCCAAGAGACGTGCACAGGGGACTATTTCCACTTCCAAGCCGTCAATGCAGATTGGGGGTAGGGGGGCGGGAGCGCGTTTCCTAAAGTCAACAACCACCTCAATGGTTTTTGCAGTGTTGAGGACCAGGCCATTTTCCCTGCACCAGAGGCAGATTCTCTCAACCTGGTGACGGTACTCCTGCTCTTCATTTTTGGTAATGAGGCCCACTATGGTGGTGTCGTCAGCGAACTTGATCACTTGGACAGAGTCTGACGTGGATCTGCAGTTGTTCGTGTACAGGGAGAATAAGAAAGGCGACAGTACACATCCCTGAGGGGCCCCTGTGTTGGTGATCCTTGGTTTTGAGAGGATAGGGCCTAGCTTAACAGCCTGGGATATGATGAGATAAACCTGTATGTACAGTACAAACTATATAAATAGCCAGGCTGTTTTACTTGTTTTATTTGCTGCCTGAAAGAGTTAATTTCTAGGAATGGAAGTGACATCTGCTGTTTTGTCGGTACCTTGTCGGGAATATAGTAAACATCACTGATGCATTAATTCGCCTTGACGTTCTTTTCATGCTTGTCACTCCCTCTCCTGGCTGACTACTGCTTTGGTCCTTTGCATCGTTTTTAAATGGAATAACAATAAAGGCCTGTTTTTACTGGATGTGCCCAGCCGCTTTGTGCCTTTACACTGTCTTTACCTGCTGGAACTTGCTTTTGGCTGGAAGCACTCCGGAGTGTCTTGGGGCCCTGGGTCTTGTGCACCTCCCCCTCTATCCATTGACTGCATTAATTCGCCTGTACTGGTAGCTCCCGGGTGACATCAGCAGAGGAGCGAGGACTCGCACAGCCAGGGCCACACAGGCACAGTGGACTGCAACATTAAAGTTGCAAAAACCAGTGAGTGACCGAGGGATTGTTGTTGTCCCGGCGCGGGCACAGGACGTCTGCAGAGGGCCGGTAGTAGCCCCAGGTAAGCTTAATCTCTGGCTTTGGGTGGGCACAATCGCTGCAGGGCCGCTCATAACCAAAGCAGTAAAATGTGCATCCTGTCAGAGCCACAGCTCCACCTGCAGGACGTAGATTTGTACTGCTTCAGCCTGGAACAGGTTAAAGAATACTTTTGAGAAAAAATATAATTACCTCATTAGAGGGAAGCTGGCAGACCCTACTGGTGCATGCTATTACAAGGATGAGAGCATGGCCACAAAAGAAGAGAGTCCCAACCAGCAGTGGTGGGGTTGAGTATACTTAGGTAAGTATGTAACTTTAATCTATAACAGCTTTGCTTTAGAAATATCTTATTATGCGACACTGGTAAGCAATAACATTTTAAGCCTGAAAGGTGCCTCAGTCAGGATATAGGGGCCCATTAACTGTTACATTTTTTTTTATCAGATGTGATCTTTCGACACATAATTTTTTACGATCAAAAGTATTCGAAAGGTAATTATCGATTGCTCCCATTAATGTGTCGATTAGGGCATTTTCTCTCTTCTGATTTGATCGTAAAATCCAACATTCGGATGTGATCAATTTTCTGATCCAGTCAAACACAGAATTGTTTTACATTGATTTTTCACCACTCACTGCACAGTTTTCTGTACAATTCAATCATAAAATTCACGTCAAAAGATCGCATCTGATAAAAATAAATTGAATTGTTAATGGCCACCTTATGAACAAAAGACATATACAGCCCTGTTTAACACATCAAGAGTATCGATCTGCCAAGGAGAGGCATGTTAAAGCGGCATTGTCAGCCACAAAATCAAATTCCATTTACCCACTGCTCTGTGTTTATTATTCAGCCTGCAATCTGACCCTGCATTGCAAGCACTCCAATCTAATCATAAATGTTTCTGCTGCAATAAATTTTATCTCAGTCAGCCTTTCTCTATTTGGTACATTGCCCATGAGAGGGAAGCTTGTAATCTCCCCTCCCACATTCCTTGTCCTCACTGATTGGCTAAGGGCAGTTCAGTGTGAAGCTGCAGAAATATTATCTATGCTGTTCTCACATGTGTTTAAAAAGCAAGCTAGCTATGACCGTGCAGTTTCTAGGAGAAAAAAAAAACAAGGGAGGAAGTGATATTAGACTGACTTCAGTCAGAAGCAATAAAAATGGAAAATGCCTGAGACAGTTTTCTCTTTATTTACTATATAAAATTCACTGAAATCGAAACATGGACAGTACAATACATGTGTTATGTAAGTAGAACAAGTATTTATCTACTTATATATGTGTTTGTTTTGTTTTTCCCGGGATAGTATGGCTGCCCCTGCTGCTTTAATCGACCATGCCACAATCAGTGTAGTATGAACAAGATATGTCGATAGATAGGGCACAGATCTTTTAAAAGTGAACTCTTGAGTTATACCGTGCACTGGGGCTGAATGCAAAGCAGCGCTACGCTTTGGAAAAAAAACAAGAGCAGTAATTGGAACAACCCTATTATTCTAGACGAAAAAGGCCCAGAATCCTAATAACGATTTTATTGCATATTTTAATTTACCGTTCCTCCTCTCCATACGAGGGAAGCATTTGAGCAACGCTCACCAAATTTGCCCACGGTGCTTCTGTCGTGAAGTTAAACTATCCAAATCTATATCTACAAACTAAAACATCTTTTAAAATAAATTAACTCATGTAGTAGCAGTTAATCCTGGGTGTCAAGCTACCTTGCTTTTTTTTCTTTTTTTTTCTTAAGCAATTTAAAAGATAATTTCCCCTTGGATTCGAACGCATTTAAATATGCTGCTCAGATTGCCGTTGGATCTCTTGCTGAACAGGAGAAGCCGTTGCTGCTAAAAATCATTTACTAGGAAGAAACAAAGCAAAGCCTATTTGTTTCATATTTTTAAACACTTAAAAGTTTGCGTTAGCTGAGACAAAGCAAAAGGCTCTCACGAACGTGGTGGCATTTAGAAGTGTCGTTGCAATTAACACGTGGAGGCTCCGTGACTTTTAAAGCGTAAAAGTTAATTTGTTCCTCAGAAATAAATGCCTGCCTTTATTAGAAGGAAAAGTTATTAGGGTTGACAACAATAGTGTGGGCATTGCTGACCTCAGCGGAGTAGTAACGATAGTTGTAGTGAAAATGCTTGGAATGACTTCATAAGAGGAAACTATAATTTGATCAGCTGATTGTTAGGGACAGATTTGGTTAAAGGTGGCCAATAAGAGCAGCTTAAAGAGGATCTGTAGCATAAAAAATTTCCCCTGGTGGGTACTCATCTCAGGAAGGGAAAGCCTCTGGATCCTATCGAGGCTTCCCTTATCCTCCTGCTTCCCACTGGGATCTTGCTGGTCTCGCTGGTCTCATTGTGCCCCTCTGAACAGTGGGCATGTACATATTTACCTTCCTGGCTCCGGCGCAGGCACAGCAGCAGCTCTCGGCTCAGAAATAGGTGGAAATAGCCAATCCCAGGCAGGTCCACTCTACTGCACAAGTCTCCTGCACAAGTCTCCTGCGTCTGTGCAGTAGAGTGGGCCCAACTGAGATCGGCTATTTCTGATCCGAGAGCCACAACAGCGCCCCCGCTGGAACAGGGAAAGGTAAATATTGCACAGCCTGACAAATTGTTGGATGTGCATTCAGTGGGCTGCAGCGTGACCACCGTGGAACGGAGGAGGACAGGGGAAGCCTCGATAAGATCCAGAGGCTTCCCCTTCCTGAGGTGAGTACCCCCCAGGGGAACTTTTTTTTTTTTTATTACAGAGTGTAACGCTCTTACCTGCTAATGGTTTCAGTGAGCACTGGGCTGCTGCAGGAAGCTTCCTCTTCTCCATTTCTGCAGCAGCATCCCCAGCACCCCTGCGGCTGTGACTCAGCATGTATGCTCCTCCAGCCTCCCCAGGGGGATGCGCCCGTCCCGGAGCAGTTCTTATAGGTTCAGGAGGTGGGTCTAGAGGGTGTCAGCTGACACACTTGTCAGCTGACACTTTTCTGCTGGAACCTTTGCTGATTGGCCAGTTCCTTTTCTGGGCTGGTCTGTGATCTTTTCCATATAAGTATATAAGCTCTGTTCATTCAGTTGTTCATTGCCTATGATAGCAATCAGTACGTTGGTTTTGCTGGGCACTCTATCACTCCGTGATAAACATATTGTATCTCAATGTGACTTCCATTATTGTATTTCAATGTGACTGCCAGACTGACTTAGATACGACCTTAGCTTTACTGACCACTTTCTCTCCAAGTCCTTTGTACTGCAGCCATCTGATCTAACGTGTATGACCTTAGCCTGTTACCGACTCTGATTCTGCCTAGCCCTTTGTACTGCAGCCATCTGATCTAACGTGTATGACCCTAGCCTGTTACTAACTCCGTTTCTGCCTAGTCCTTTTTACTGCAGCCATCTGATCTAACGTGTATGACCCTAACCTGTTACGGACTCCGATTCTGCATAGCTCACCATACTGCGGCCAGCTGATATTGTGTATTGGTCCACATAGCACGTAGCATGATACAAAGTCTCTTTAAAGCAGCTCTGGGAAAACTACGGCGACAAGGGCCTCATCTAACCTGCGTGCGCTATTAATCCGGCTTGCTGCTGTGCGGCCGGATACCTCTCCTTCCTCCCTCCCTGCAGAGTTGTAAGTGAGCGATCAGAAGAGGGTTAACTCACCTAATCGACACTTGCAGCACCGGGTCTTCATGGCCACAGTGGTGTCACGTGATACAACGCCAGGAAATGCCAGTGTGTAATACCACCCGCTTGCAACTCTGCAGGGAGGAGGGGGGAGATTTAAAAAACAAGGAATGTGGCTGCAGCTGGCAGCTCGGGTCACTTAAACTTTGCCCAGGCCTGGCTTAAAGTGTACCCAAGCCGAAGCTCGGGTACAAAATTACATATTTACCTAAAGTATGTGGAATCTAATGAGGCTTCCCATGATGTCCTCTGGTCCCCTGTCAGTCTGAGAGTGGACGCTCCAAATATTACAGACAAGGGCTTGTCAGTAATCTGAAGGGGCCACGTTCCTCTTTTGCCATGAGAGCAACAATATTGTGGCCCCAATCAGCTGGAGGGTCCACAGCAACAGGGGACAAGAGGACAGCCAGGGAAGCCTCATAAAGATCCAGAGGCTTTCATCTCTATAGGTAAGTATGTGTTTCAAAAATCAAGCTTTGTCTCCTGCCTAAATGTGAAATAAAAAACATGCACAGCAAGGCTAATGCTAGATGGGTCATCACTGCTTTGTGTTGCTCCCCACCCCCTGCCACACATTTACGTAGGTGTGCTGTCTCCTCCAATCCACTTTGCCCATATTCAATACTCAAAATTTGGTATATGTCACTGACATCTAGATCTGGTTGCCCACTGGCAGTACCAGCTCTTCTAGACTAATGATAAAGCACCAGGAGTGTATCTACAGCTGATGGGCTCCCAGTGCAAAACTTTACTACATTCAGACAACCCTCACCCCCATGCCCAGTGGGGAGGAGGGGCTCAGACCGGTCTTCCCTCCTATGCTGCCCTCTTCCACCCAGACCTATAGATCAGTGTGGAAGCAGTAATAGGACTTACCTCATCCCTCTGTTGATTCCACTGCAGCCACTAGGTGTCACTGTCCTCTCTGCTCTCTGCATTCCTCTCAGCTCCACATAGGTTGCAATTCAGACAATGAGAAATGCAAAGAGTAAAAAGAACACTGGCACCTAGTGGCTGCAGTGGGAGCAACGGAGAGACACAACGGGGGAGAGGAAAGTCATCACTGCCACTGCGCTGATCTTTAGGTCTGAATGAAAATGCTAAGGGAGCACAGGAGAGAGGCCTTGATGGGGGAGGAGAAAGTAATAAGCCCAGGCTCCTCCTTCCCTGCCGAGGGGGGGCTGCTTCCCCATAGTAACGTCAGTGTAAAGTGCACAAACATGCCTATCATCACTGTATAGAAGTAAGGACTCACCGATCCTAAGCAGAGATGAAGTGGTCCTCTCACCAAAAGCAAACTCATGAATGGAGGAAGCTGCTACTACCTACAGAAACATGCAGCTCCAATGGAGCAACTCAGGGCAATGCTGAATAAGTCAGAACCAGCCCTGATTTGTACTTTTTATTGGGCTTAAATGAAGCAGGGAGAGGAGGAAGTGACGTTGACTGAATCTCACTCTATACACATATAAATAAAAGTATTAGACGTAAAAGACATTGAAGCCAGACATAGTGTGAATGTAAGATAACAATACATATGATGTTTTTTTATATGTTAACCTCACAGGAGTTGGATATAGGCTCCCACATTTTCACATAGCACTGTGACCCTGAATCACCCTGAATCAAGAGGTGATGGCAACAAAACGAGTCAAAAAATAACAGACTTGTACTACCTACCTACTCCACTGCTACTACTATCTACTGTATTTGAAAGCAAGGTAGGAAACAAGTAATTTATGGTGCATGTTATTCCACAACAAATGCACATTTTACATATGACTAGAGATGGCCCGAACTGTTCTGCCGGCCAATAGTTTGTGGCGAACAATGGGTGTTTTCGCATTCGCCCCCTCAGGTGAACACATGGCATGTTCGACCCACCTCCTATCCATTATAATGGAGCCAAATTTTAACCCCTCACCCCAGAGTAAGCAGACACATGGCAGCCAATCAGCTATCCCACCCACCTGGACCTCCCCCCCACCTATCAGAAAGCCAGCACAGCAGCCATTTTGCAGTCTGTGTTTGGCTTCTGTGCTGCTAGGCAGATCAGGGAGAGTGTGCTGCAGATAGGGAAAGCGTTAGTTAGGCCTGTGTTCTGTGCCCCCAGTGGAGTTTCTTGCTGCTACAATACCAATTCACCATCTACATAACCCCAGAGCCCTTCTAAAGGCTCTGTTTTGACCTTGTGATATTGATGTTCAGTGTGTCCACACAGTGCACTTTAGCTGTTGCAGACAGGCGCAGCCAGTGCTTAGTGCTACAGTAGTTCACCCTTCTGAGGGCTGTATTTCTTTTTCTTGCTATTGTTATATTGCAATCCTGATCCTAGTAGTGAACTGACACTAACCTAATAATCCTTCACCGCCACTGCTGGCATCTAGTATTCACTACTGCCCCCTGTAAAAGACCTCAGTGCAGAATCAGTGGTTTTTTTTGGTCACTTAACTGTCATTGAACTACCTCAGCCCAACCATAGGTCCTGGGAGACTGTGATTGCCTGCACACCTGCAAACATGCGCACAAGCATGGCGGCCACTACAAACCACTACACAAATGTTGCCGCTGAGAGGACTAAAATGTATGTCCTGGAGGTATCAACTAGCAAAAACAATGATTTGCTCACCTTATGTTATCACTAAAGCTCTTTGCGGTTGTTTGCAGTGCGTTAAACGCAGGGTTTTATGGAGGAAAAACTACGTAATCTTTCTGGTGACCATAGTTAACAGGTCCACTGTATGGTCTTAAATATATAATGAGTAATATTTCTTAATGTATGTCATCAAGCTTATGTCATTAAGGCTTTTCAACTGTTATCCCTTTAATATCTGTATATCTCGCTGGACTTCCTGTACTTGTGTTACATGTTAACTTCTCAATGCACACGTGCAAGTCTGTTATATATTATGTTTTTGTTTTTCTTTCTCTTTGTATGAGCCAATTGTACACAACGGTTGACCAGTAATTGTATCCTGCTGACACTTTGGGCAATAAATGAATTAATGATTTAAAAAAACACACACACACAGGGTTTTGTCTGTCAGTGTGAACCGGGCCTAAGCCTTACATTACCTTATCACCGTGTACGCACAACAGCCACTGTAAAGCACTTAATTCCACAAATTTAGGAATGTACTGTGATTTCTGCCCTTTAAAGATTAAAACACAACTCTGCATCAATTACGTAATGTTTGGTGGGATTTTTGCCATGGTTCCCCCTCCGGCATGCCACAGTCCAGGTGTTAGACTCCTTGAAACAACTTTTCCATCACTTTTGTGGCCAGAAACAGTCCCTATAGGTTTTAACATTCGCCTGCCCATTGATGTCTATGGCGGTTCACCTGATTCGGCTGTTCGCTACATCACTAGTTATTAGATATTTAGGACGCCTCCAACAGAGAACTTACATTTTATACATATGTATACACATCAGGGCCAGGCCGAGGTAGAGGCAAGAAAGGCTCCAGCCTCAGGGTGCTGTGTAGGAGGGGGTGCACAACTCACTCAGCTTTCATTCCATTATTGTGTTTGAAGCAGAGAGATATAAGAAAAGGGGATACATGGCAGTGACTGCAAGCCAGATAACAAGATTAAGCTTTTGGGGGCCCTGGGGCACCTCTTAGTCTAATAGCAATCAGTGTGTGAAGGCTGGGGTGGGAGGGATGGAGGGGCGCACTTTGGTGTCTCAGCCTTGGGTGCTGGAGGACCTTGCCCTGGCTCAGATACATACTGTATATACAATACATTTTAGAATTTTTAGCAATAAAACAATCTTAATCTTGCTTGCGTGCCCAATACATTTACACCAGGTTAGCAGGATTATTAAAGTTCTCAGGTGAAATTCAGTCCTGAAGAAGGTCGTAATAACTGAGTTCCATTGTGACTCTTATTTCTTCTCCACGTGCTCAAAACCTGACTAACACAAGTCTAGTTACAAAGATTTTCAATAACATTTTTTTTCTTCTTCTTCCAGGCGTTGAAGCACCGTCATATAAATCCCTTGAGCGAGGAAGATAGCTGAAAGCAGCTACAAATTTAAAGTTTTAGTTTAAAAGCTATAAAACTCGAGATTTTAATAACAGATTGTGCAAATTGCTTCATAAATCATGCGGGAATTGAGTCACACCGTAGTTCACCGGAATAAAGGGTATTTAGGTAGAAAAGAAAAAAAAACACATACACAAGAAATCTAGCAATCGAAACTTAGACAGAATATCAAGTGAAGACAGTGAACGGTTTGTAAAGCATCACAGTAAAAGAATAGATAGTATACATATAACATCAAATGTCCAGTGCTCCATGGACCCTGCTAAGATGGTTTAAAAGGGCTGCACAGTCTTTGTACACTGTCTTCATAATAGGGCAAGCATATTAGTGCTAGAGATGTCGTGGACTTCAAATTTTGGGTTCGCAAACAGCAAACGCGAACTTCCGCAAATGTTCGAGAACATGCGAACCTCCATAGACTTCATTAGGCAGGAGAATTTTAAAACCTGCAGGGACTATTTCTGGCCACAAAAGTGATGGAAAAGTTGTTGCAAGGGGTCTAAGACTTGGACTGTGGTATGCCGGAGGGGGATCCATGCCAAAAGTTCAACCAATAATTACATAGTTGAAGCAAAGTCGGGTTTTGATCCCCAAAGGGCAGAAATTACAGTACAATCCTACAAATAATGCACTGGAGTGGTTCTGTGCCTGCAACTTAATGTGGTCACAACAGCAGTAGTGTGCACAGCTATGGGTGTCAGTGGGCTGTGGAGTGTCACACTCGGGGCCCTTTTACCACTACACGCACATTGGATGCAGAATGGATGCAGAAAAAATGACTCCAATAAATGCCTATGGGAAAATCTGCATCAGAAAAATCGCGTTTATTGGAGCCTATAGACATTCATTGGAATCCGTTCACATACTTTTTCCACCTGCACTGTGAATGTGTACATGGTGTGTTCAATAAAAACATGGGAACATGTAATTATTTGTGTGATATTAGTTTAAGCAGACTGTGATTGTCTATTTCTGTGACTTAGATGAAGATCAGATCACATTTGATGACCAATTTGTGCATAAATCCATATAATTCCAAAGGGTTCACATACTTTTTATCACTACTGTATAATCAGTAGTGATGCTCATCCGGAATCCGGATATCCGGGTTAACCCGGATATCCGACCATTTTTACGCTATCCGGATCAGATTCCGGATCCCGGATAGCTATAGAAATCTGCATAGCTATCTTCGGATAGTTTGATGCATGACCCGGATATCCGCGGATATCAGAATCCGAAATACTGTAACTAAGGTGATGACGTCCTGGAGCCAATCAGAGGGCTCCCAGCAGAAGCCCTAGCAACCAATCACAGAAAGGAACACTGGCCAGCCCCACTGTATAATAAGTAGGGCTGCCATGATGAGACAGATCGTTCTGGCTTGCTGAATGCTTCCTGAGAGACATGCTGCAGTGCTGGTGGCCTAGCGAGGGCTGCCTGTATACAGTTATAAACCTAAAGCTGTTCATTGATTAACCCCCTCACTACTCTATAGTAATCATTATTTAGCTTGATTGATTATCTCATAGTGTGACAGTTAGAGTGTGTGCTGCACAGCTGCAGTGCTGTTGCTGGGCCAAGGGCTTTACACAGTGATAAGCTCAGTGATTAACCCCTTCACTATCACTACACTATAGTTAAATCGTTCATTAGCTTGATTGATGTCTCATAGTGTGACAGTTAGAGTGTGTGCTGCACAGCTACAGTGCTGTTGCTGGGCCAAGGGCTTTATACAGTGATAAGCTCAGTGATTAACCCCTTCACTATCACTACACTATTGTTAATTCATTAATGTGTTAGTGTGCACTAGTGTCTTCTCCTCTGCTGTCTGACTGTCACTTGGCACGTGTCTCTTCGCACGTGGCACGTGTCACTTGGCACGTGTCACGTGTCACTTGGCCCATGTCACTTGGCACGTGGCACTTGACACGTGTCACATGGGCTTCCCCCATCGCCATGGCGACGGGCGGGATGATGTCACCGACGTTGTGACGTCAAAGGGAGTCCCGATCCACCCCTCAGCGCTGCCTGGCACTGATTGGCGGCGATCGGCGGCTAGTCGGCGTGGAGCGGCGGCGATCGGAATGCACACGCAGCTAGCAAAGTGCTAGCTGCTTGTTGCAAAAAAAAAATGTATGCAAATCGGCCTAGCAGGGCCGGAGAAATCCTCCTGCGCGGCATAGCCCGAGCTCAGCTCGGGCTTACGCCAGGAAGGTTAATCTCTTGAGAACCAGAGGTTTACACCCCCCTGGTGACCAAGATATTTTTTACAATTCAGCACTTCACAACTTTTAAGCCCCGTCTACACGAGGCGATCCAGCGGCTCGATTAGCCGCCGAATCGCCTCTTCCGCATCCCCGTGCGTACCCGCCACGTCCCCGCTCGCCGCCCGTGGGTCAGATTCGATCCGCCCTCATCCCTGCCCGGCGCCGCTTATCTTCCGCTCGATTCCCTGCCATTGTCCCCTCATGGGGAACGAGCAGGGAATTGGCGGTGGCAAGATCCGACCTGTAACATCGGAGCGTCATCTACGCGTGTAGATGAGGCTTAACAGTTTATTGCTCGGTCATACAACTTACCACCCAAATGCATTTTACTTCCTTTTCTTCCCACCAATAGAGCTTTCTTAAGTTGGGCTGTGATTGCTGCTGCAATCTTTTTTTGATTAATAAAAAATGATCATTAAAAAAACCCTATTTATTTTATCCCCCCCCCCTCCCCGACCCCCCCTAAATTAGCCCAAGACTGTGATACATACACTACAGGACACATACATAGTCATCAGCCTATGATAGGGAATAGATTGTCCTCTGTACAGTGTTGTGCTAGATTGCAGCGCTGTACACATATAAATGATCTCTTTTTGTGTGTTGAAATCAGCCTGCCAGCTCCGATCGTGCCTTGCAGGCTGATCGCGGTGGCCCCCTATGTTTACTGAAGGGAACAGGCGCTCTAGCGAGTACTCATTCCCTGATATCTCACTCCTCGCGAGATCACAACATGTGACGGGATCGAGGAAAGAGAGAGCAGCTCTGTGGCCACCACTTTGCGTTAGTTAGTCACAGATTGGTTAAGGAGGTAAGATTTATATATTCCAGGCACACCAACTTGTTATCAGATTTATTAGGGAGCCTCCAACAATGTGTTCAGATTAGCCTAGCCCTTTGGGGTCTTACATTGCAAGCACTAGTGTATGCAATAAAATTCAAGGAGTGCGACCGACCAGAGCCTGCCTAGCACACCTGGAATACCGGGCAGGGACGGTTACTTTCCCGTAGGCCTGAATGGTGGTTGCAGATTGTTGCAACCCATCCTTGTGAGTATAATACTTACACTTAACATACCCAACTTTTATAAACTGTACTACACCATTGGGCTCCTGGTCTCTCTCACATACATACTTGGAGGTGACTATGACCACCAAGAATCACACCAGTCCTTTTATACAATGCAAGTTTCCTGGCTGTCCTGCTGATCTTTAGTACTTAGGCTACATTCCTTGTGGTGCAGTGCTGTGTGATATAATGCCTGCGTTATAATGCAGAAAGTCGCATTGCAATACTCAACCTATGCATCATTTACAATGCAGCCGGTGCAATCCAGAAATGGATTATGGTTAAAAGAGGCCATATTCAAGTACTAACTTTGTGCCTTATCTTCATGGCCACCTGGCTTTTTTTGTTAGATTTGGAGGTGGCTAGCATCAACCAGGCCCCTAGTCTCTCTCCAGGCCCTAGACATCTGCCTACATTGCCTTGTGGATGACCCGGCTGCCACAAAATGCATGCATTAACAGTGAAAGTGGAGCACACTTTTCATTGACTGTAGTCTTCAGTGTATGCGACACAGCCCCATGTCCACTGATTTTCTGTCCCAAGTCTGACCTGATTAGCTGCATGCTTGTTTCAGTATGTGATTCAGTCACAACTGCAGCCAAAGAGAATAGCAGGGCTGACAGGCAACTGGTATCGTTTAAAGTGGGCCTGAACTCAGAATTTCCTTTCCTGCTCCAAAAGATAAGCAAGAGCATCATAACCTTTAAAGGAGTTATCACCCAAAAATTAACAAAATAAGCACTACTTACCTGGGGCTTCTTCCAGCCCCAACCTCCCAGCACGCCCTACACCGCAGCTCTGCATGCAGCCGTTCACCGCAACTCCCTCCCGGTCCCCGGCGATGACGTTTGTACTGCGCCTGCACAAGCAGCGCTGTCAATCACCGCCACGTGGACCGGAGCGTACTGCACAGGCGCAGTAGATCTGCGCTTGCACAGTCCGCTCTGGTCTACGTGGCGGTGATTGACAGTGCTGCTTGCACAGGCGCAGTAGAGGCCAACCTGAAGGTCGGCCTGACGTCATCCCCAGGGACCGGAAGGGGGCTGCGGGCAGAGCTGAGGCGAGGGACATGCTGGGAGCTTGGAGCTGGAGGGTAAGTAGCGCTTATTTTGTTAATTTGTGTCTGATAACTCCTTTAAAGAAAAGCATGTCTTTGTTACAGCTGATACAAATCCTGCAATAAATCTGCAGTGTGTCTTCTTCCTGCATTCAAAAAACAAACAAACCATGAACTCAAATTTGCATGTGAACATAAAAAAGAGTGCAATGCAATTGATATACATTACATGTGTTGCAATCATGTCTTCAGAAAAACGTGAACCACACAAACAAGTGTGAGCCCTGCCAAACCAAATACCGTTACCATGGTTTCCAGCGAGTTTCCTGGCAAAGTTAAAGCATAAAGCAGAGAATAAATATATCTGGCACTGCTCCAAGGTCTTCGCTCTGTCAGTTTAATGTCAAATCACATACACATAGGACCATTCCACATCATGTTGTAAAGAAATTTCTGACATACCCTATCTTCGTCCTTGCTGTGGGGCAATGTGGGAGCAGCAGCAGCCTGCCTGACGACCGTTTCGCTCTACGAGCTTCTTCTGAGGCTCCGTGCGCTGCAGTGACCCTATTCCTGGTAAATTTATAATCACGGGCTTCCGCTCCGTGTTCCCAGACACGTGACGCCGCTACGCATCACTTCCTGCTCGCAATAGCCACGCACATGCGTACTATTGGACGCATGCCATGCGTACTCCCGAGCCAGAAGTATATGCGTTCCACGCTGGGTATTCCTGTTCCAAGTATCGCGGACCATAGAATCCTCCGCTAAATGGTGCCAAAAACATAGAAGGGAGGCCCTGTGTCAAAATGTCTATCCTAAACTACATGTTTATACATAAAACAATTTACTTTAATTCAACATTTAAAAAAAATGCAATACTTAAAAAGATAAATATTAAAAAGACCTGAAATCTGCATACAGCTTTTTGTCATAATTCATATCTACTACCTCAAGTCACTAGTTACTCATTTACTTATTTTGTTTCAAACACGGGCTCTGTGAGTGTAAAATAACTGGCGTTAACCTATTTTTGCA
The DNA here is from genome assembly GCF_040937935.1 of Hyperolius riggenbachi. Taxonomy (NCBI): domain Eukaryota; kingdom Metazoa; phylum Chordata; class Amphibia; order Anura; family Hyperoliidae; genus Hyperolius; species Hyperolius riggenbachi. Next base: position 55,220,374 of record NC_090657.1, on the reverse strand, counting down.
TAATTCTACAATTATCATTTAATTACTCTTCTCCGGATATTTTTTGCACCATGTTATCACTCTCTCACATTGCCCCATTCTATAATGCAGTATTTCCATCTAAAAACAATACCAAAATATTCCAGAATATATTACTACCTAATAAATTGAATCACTAAGGATCTAAAAAGCATGCCATATCCAGGTGGTCATTCAAACCCAAAGCTCCCATAGTATCACTATTAATTATCCACCTGCTTTCTTTTCTCAACAGGGATTGTTCTCTATTTCCTCCCCTATTGGGGATGGGTGCTTGTCCCAAACCTGTAAAGGAAAAACATGTTGGATCCCAATTATGTTCACTTCTACAATGCTCAATTAATCTACTGCAATCTTTCCCTGTTCTTACTGATTGTATATGTTCATGAATACGTTCTCTCATTTCCCTTGTTGTCATACCGATATAAACACGGTGACAAGGACACCAAATAATATAGACAACATATTTCGTCCGACATGAAATGAAATCTTTGGTTCTATTCTCTATAGGTCCTACTTTCAAATATTTTCCTGGTTGCATTTGGGGGCAAAGGGAACACCGTCCACATTGATAGTTTCCCTTTTGTTGCATTTTTTCTAACCACATCAGTTCACTTGGTATTTTAAACTCAGTTGCTGTCAATCTATTACCTAATGTAGGGGCTATTTTAAAGGTGACCAACGGGGGTTGCTTATATACTTCTCTCAAAATTGGGTCTCTTTAAATGACCTTCCAGTTTCTCAAAATACTTTGTCTTATTTCCTTGTGCATGGGTGTATAGTCAAAAGAGAGTGTTAACCTATTTTCTTTGTTCGACTTCTTATTTCCCTCTGTTCTTTTATTATTCTCTATAAGATCTTTCCTATCTATCTCCTTTGCTCTTTTAACCCTCCTGGCGGTTTGTCAAAATCCGCCAGGGGGCAGCAAATACGTTTTTTTGTTTTTTTTTTTCATGTAGCAAGACGAGGTCTCGCTACATGATAGCCGCTGCTCAGCGGCATCCCCCCAGCCCCTCCGATCGCCGCCGGCGATCGGAGGTCAGGAGATCCCATTCAAAGAACGGGATCTCCTGGAGGGCTTCCCCGTCGCCATGGCGACAGGGCGGGATGACGTCACCGACGTCATCGACGTCGTGACGTCAAAGGGGACTCCGATCCACCCCACAGCGCTGCCTGGCACTGATTGGCCAGGCAGCGCACAGGGTCTGGGGGGGGGGGGGCGGCTGCGGCGACGCGTATAGCGGCGGCGATCGGGCACTGCACGCAGCTAGCAAAGTGCTAGCTGCGGGCAGCAAAAAAAAAATTATGCAAATCGGACCAGCGGGGCCTGAGCGGTGCCTCCCGGCGGCATAGCCCGTGCTCAGCACGGGCTTACCGCCAGGGAGGTTAAGAGCTTTTTCCAATAACTCCGGCTCATAGCCTCTTTTTTCCAGATTCAATCTCAGATCCACTGCTTGTTCCATGAAGTCTTCATCTTGCGTATTGTTCCGCTTTAATCGTAAGAATTGTCCATACGGGAGGGACCTAAACGTATGCTCTGGATGGTAGCTATTTTGTGCAGCAGGAGGTTGCCACTAATTGTTTTTTTGTATCCATTCGATATAATTTTGCCATCTTTTATAAATAACTCCAGATCTAAATAGACCACCTTTTCCATGCTAAACTCATATGTAAACTGCATATTCTCTTTCCCATCATTCAGATACTGAAAAAACTCCTCCCATGTGGAGCGAGTCCCAGACCAGTACACCAGGATGTCATCTACAAATCTAGACCATCTCCTGAGACAATTCCCATGCGGGACACTGGTTCCATACATGTATTTCTCTTCCCACCATGCCAAAAACAAATTGGCGTACATGCATGACACCGACGTCCTCATGGCTGTGCCCGACTGCTGCCAATACCACTTACCATTGAAAGTAAAAGCGTTATTGGTTAAAACATACATCAAACACTCGCAGAGGAAGTCGGTGTAACTTTCATCTTTGTTCGCTTGTAGGAGGAAGAACCTAACCGCTTCAACTCCTGCTCGATGGGGGATTCTATTGTACAAGTTGACAATGTCAACTGTAACAATCGCATCACTGTCGCTCCAGGACTCTCCTTCTATGCTTCTTAGTATGTCCAGGGTGTTCTGCTGGTGGGATGGCACCCGCCGGAGCAACGGTCTCAGGAGATGGTCCAGGTATTTGGATAGTCTCTCGGCAAGAGACCCTATACCGGAGACTATCGGTCGTCCTGGTGGACTGGTCCGGGACTTATGAATTTTAGGCAAATGATACCATATCGGACGTTTTGGGAATTGTGGTATCAAATCATTTGCCAATCTCTCCGACAAATATCCCTTCTCCACACCCCTTCTCAATAATGATCTCAAATTTCCCATGAATTTCATCATAGGGTTCTCCTTCAGGGGTCTATATTTTTCTTTATCTCCTAATTGTCTCATAGCTTCTTTATTATACTGGTCTGCTGTCATCACCACCAATGCTCCTCCTTTATCCGCCTTCTTCAATATTAGGTTTGGTCTTTCTTTGAACCACTGTATTGCTTCTTCATCACTTTTACTTAAATTGGACTTTGCCTCTCTGTATCTCAATGCTTTAGGTCATTCTCCACTTGGTTTTGAAAGATGTCTAATGCTGATCCTGGTGTAACTGGGAAAGGTCTTGTTGATTTACGATTGGAAAGTTATTTTCTCCTCCTCTCGTGTTTCACTAATTTCTACCTCCACTTGCTCATTACTTTCTGACCACAACTCTTCAAGTATTTTCAATGTTCTAATATCCTCCACTTTGTATTGGGAAAAAAACCTATAGGGCCTATTGATTTCTCTTGCACCTTTTATCTGTTTGTTAAACAAATCTCTTTTTTTCAAAATGGTTTCTAATATTCATTCTTCTTACCCCTTTGTATAGATCTATCTTAAAGTTACAGTAATCACATTTTTGAGAGCATGAAAAATTCAGACCCTTCCTTAATAATTCATAACATTTCATAGGAAGAGGTTGGTCACTCAAACTCACGATCTCTACTTGTTGTTTCTCCTGTAATATTTCCTTTTCTTGGACTTCTGCTCCTCCTGGTTCCACTCCCCACGATCTCCTTTCCAATTGACTTGTTTTTCTTTTCTCTCTTTTGGTTTTACCCCTCCCCCTGCGTATCTTTTTCCATACTGCTCATTTTTTGATTCCTTATTGTCATTTCTTTGCTGCTGGTCTTGTCTTGCACCTATCTCATCCCCACTCAACTCTGTATCTGTTGTCCAGTATCCCTTTCTTTGCAGTGGCTTTTTTGGTGGTCCACTTCTTGGTTTATCGTACTTTGGTTTAGTTGTACTCCAGTTATAGCACCTGCGGTATGAAGTTAAAACATAATCTGTAACAACATTAAGTCACAAAGCGGGACATGTTAATGACGGTATACGTTGCATAGATTTGTATGCTAAAGCGTAAAAAGATATGAATTACACATGTTAATCTTATTCCATACCCAAGCCATTGAAATGCTATGGCGCTCTATAATCTGTGTTCTGCAGCATAACATATCCATATAACAATACATAAGAACACGTGAAATGCATTAAAAATGCATATTTATTTACATTTTAATGCATTTTTTTTCAGAGCGCTTCTTATAAATTTTATAATAAATGTCTTTAAAGTCATTAAAATTTATAGCAGCCGAATGCACCGCCGGGTTCACATTTCATAGTGAAATGCAATCACATCCAAATGTTATATATTTTCATTAATTCAGCTCACCAATTAATAATGTATCTTCTTCAATCTTCGAGAGTTCTTGATCTCCAGAATTTAAAAAAAATGAAATAAAATAAAGCAAAGAAACATATTCTCTATGCATTGATCAAGTCTGGCATTACTATTAAAGCCCATTGTAAGGAGATCAATACCTATAAATTCATCAACATAATGAATAAATAAACAACTAGGAACTTATTCAGGTTCAAATAAGAAAGATCAATACGTTATTACATATACAAAATGACTTTAATAAATAATTGAAAATGGAAAATCCGTGGCCTTGCTGTTGAGATTAGGAGTGGAATACTAAATGTATTCTAATTTAAAAGATTATTGTCGTAGTTGTAAAAAAATTGGGAGCGCTACTGCCACATAACACACAACCTTGGGTACGAAAGTGCATCAAGTACGAAAGGATACCTTAGTCCTTAGTTAATTCTGTAATTGACGCCCTGTGTGTGTGCAGAAAGGTGCACATAGGCTTACCGCACCTCCTGTGGCCTGGTGTCTCTCTCTGTTCATTAGAAAAGCATTCCGTTCCAAACTCCTGGTCGGCTGGGTCGGTGCAGGTGCAGTATGTCCACAGTAGTACGCACGCACTCCCGCGGGAAGATGTACGAGTCCTCTGACTGTGGCACATACTGTGCATGCATGCAAAGAATGTCTGCTTGGTCATCTGGTGACCGTGCTCCCCACGACTTGCACACATGCCAGCTACAACTTCCCCTGAACTCCCATGGACATACTGCGCCTGCACTAACCCCGCCGACCAGGACTTTGGATCGGGACGTTTTACAGATGAACAGAGACAGAATTTGGGCCACGAACGGTAGGACTAAGGTATGTGTGCTTGAAATAGAGGCGCTATGTAAAAAGGGTGCAGGATAAAGCCAAATTCCTTATTTTACAATTAGGGATGATCGAAAAGTGCAAATCCGGAATTCCGTCAGAGCGAAATTCCTTAACCGTTACATACCATCGGAATTCCACGTTCCGACGGTAAAATTTCATTTTGGAGAGGAGGTTTGTCCTGTGCAAGAGTGCAGGTCTACTTTAAGGTTAGGCATCATTGAGGGTCTTTTAAGGTTAGGCTTTGTGGTGGTGGTAGTGGGGGCGTGGTGTTGGTTAGGGTTAGGCATCATTTAGGGTTATGTATAAAAGGTGTGGGTGTTTAGGGTTAGGCATCAGAAGGGGGTGGTTAGTGCTAGGCAATTGTAGGAGGGATCGTTAGGGCATTGGTAAGGAGTTGGTTAGGGTTAGGCATTGGCTAATGGGGGGTGTTGTTAGGGTTTGGTAGAGGGTGAGCTCTGTGAGAGAATAGGCTTTGATTTAGCTATAGTAGCAGGAGGCCTATCTATTTTATTGGTTGCTTCCGGCGCCCAAATTTCCCCTATACCCGTAATTTGTATGCACCACTGCCGCCCAAATATCCTGCTTCCCAATAAAAGTACAGCAGAGAAAGGAAAGTTATTTCACCAGCCACAATAACTGTGTCAAGCCAAAGCTAGTTGGGGAAATATAATACAGCTTTTGTTTAGTTTAATTTCCTCTATCCGAGCAACTCGTCTCAGATGAAAGTAATACCGGGTATGAAATATCTACAGCCGCTTTAAGATTCCTCTGTCTCGACTCTGATTAAATTACTAAACCGGGCTTTGAGTTATATATCCTTCATACTGTGATATGAATAGGCCGTAAAAATGAAGCTAAAACAAACAGAATAAAACCATATGGAAGTTTTAGTTCCCAACACCAATCTAAATGTCAGGGCTTTGTCGTTTGCAGATATAAATGCGCGGCTTTATGTTGTGACATCTGCGGAATGGGTACTATTAAGCAAGAAATGAAGATTCGCAGGTAATATATGCAAATATCCCACAACAATAAATTCCACCGGAACACTTTGTAACCAACAGTACTTACTGCGCACGATTGCGCAACCGTTGCTCCATAACAATAAATCCACTTTTTTAGTCTTATGTCAGAGGGTGTGTGTTCAGAAGCAGCCGGTGTCATTCATTCTTACCTGATTGCATGCTGCTCGGATGTCATTGCTAATTTTTGCTTACTAATTACATTTCAGGTGATTTCTTTTTAAGTGTTACTGTGGTTATATTTACTGTAAGTGTGGTTAAAATGTTTGAAAATAAGTGTCTAATCAAATAGAAACAGTATACAGTATATACTCGCGTATAAGCACAAAAAATGTGCTGAAAAGTTACCCCCTCGCCTCATATGCGAGCCAGTTCAGCAGAATGGATTGAGCAGGTTTTGTTACTGGCAGAGGAGCATAAGGATTGTGTACTAGTGATCCTGCTCTTGCTAGCTGGTTCCCTGCTGTGCCCCCCATCCACTGCAACATGGTGTGCAGAGTGCACTGCTCAAGACTACCTGTGTCCCCTGGCTTGTGGAGTGGAGCGTGCAAGCAATGTGTCAGCAGTGCAATGATCAGGGATTCTTCCTGTGTGGCATTCGCTGTCTCATATCTATGACCCCATCTAGTGCCATCTTGAGAAACAACTATCATCCTTGTGGCACATCTGGCTATGAGGAGGGGTGCTGACTTGTACTGGGAGCACATCTGGCTACTGTGGAGTGGGCTATACTGGGGAGGGGCTTATACACGAGTCAATAACTTTTTCCTGGTTTCTGGGGGAAAGTGGCTTATACATGGGTCGGCTTATACGCGAGTACTTGCGTTGTTGATTTTAGTCTTATGTGTTGTTGCCTTTTTTAATATAAAAACTAAAGGGAAATAAAGGTGCATACACACAGTGGCATAGCAGTAGGAGGTGCAAAGGTTGAGATAGCACCAGGGCACCTGGAACAGAAGAACCCAAATAAAGCCATGCACAGGCAAACAGGGGTGCCAAAAGGATAAAAGTCAAAAAAGGTTTAAATATCAGGGGAGGGGAGACTGAGGTGGATTTTCCTCCTCCAGATAGACACAACAAACTGTTGATAGAGTTCAACCAAATATTAATTTACATACTTCAGAAAGTGCAACGCGTTTCGTAGGTATATCCCACTTCCTCAGGCCACATGAGGCCCTCCTCCAGCTATGGCATTAGATTTTGGTTGGTTCTGTAACTGTAATAATCACCTTACATGTGTTTTGAATATTGGTCTGTATTATGTGATTATAATACATATAGTGCTGAGAAGGGGAGGAGCCCAGTGTGAAATTTGCACTGTGGCCCCTAGCTCTGTAGCTACGCCACTGCATATACACCACGGGGGTAAGTAACAATAGCCCCCTGACCCCTCAACAGCAGGGGGGAAGGGGGTGGGCTATGGTGGCTCACTCCTCCTCCCTAGAGATGGCTCGAACCTCCGATTTTAGGTTTGCGAACCTCAAATACAAACTTCAACAAAAGTTTGTGAACCTGCAAATTTTGCGGACCGCAATAGACTTCAATGGGGAGGTGAACTTTGAAAACTACAAACATTTATGCTGCAACAAAAGTGATGGAAAAAATGTTTCAAGGGGTCTAACACCTGGAGGGGTGCAGAGTGGCGAAGTGGGATACACGCCAAAAGTCCCAGGGAAAAATCTGGATTTGACGCACAGCAGCATTTTAAGGGCAGAAATCACATTGAATGCTAAATTGGAGGCAAAAAGTGCTTTAAAACATCTTGCATGTGTATACATCAATCAGGTAGTGTAATTAGTGTACTGCTTCACACTGAGACACCAAACTCACTATGTAATGCACCGCAAACAGCTGTTTGTGTAGTGACGGCCATGCTGGACTGGTGCGTACCATGGCAAGAGTGCAGGCCATGGCGGTTTTCAAGCCCATATGGTGGTCGCCGGGCTGTGGTAGCTCAATGATAGAACAACAGTGACTGTCCAGCTGATCGAATTTGGTTTGTCCACAATGAAGCAACAACCTTAATATCTTGCTTGTCCCCCCCCCCCCCCCGACACACTCATATAGCCGGCGGTCATTGCTTCATTGTGATACGCAAGCCCCTTCACTGCTGCAAAGGGAATTATCATGAAGGGTAGTTGACACATGTACATGCCTTTTGTTTTGTTGTTGCAGCCGCAGTGCAGCCAGAAAAAATAGGCAGGCGTGTGCATGCACCAGAAAAAATTGTTATGGTTTTTGTTAGCGGCCACTGCTAGCAGACTTAAAAATTCAGGAATCCACCTAGAGTCCTGGACCCTGTTGGTGGTGGCGAAGGAGGCAGTCAAGCGGCCTGCAGGCAGAGATGCTGTGTGGGGACTGGGGACCGACTTAGTCTTGGGGCAGGCAGTCACACGGTGTGCAGGCAGAGATGCTGTGTGTGGGGACTGACTTAGTCTTCGGGCAGGCCTGACCGTGCTTTACAGACCATGTGGTCAGACCATGTGCCAGAGATGACACCACTTGCCTTTCAACATAACGGTACAGTTTGGATATCGCCTTTTTTGAGAAATAATTGCGGCCTGGTATCTTCCACTGCGGTGTGTGGCTTTGCTTTTGTGTGCTGCTTTTCCTCAGGTTTTCATCCCATTGTAGTTTGTGCTTTGTCATCATGTGCCTTAGTAAAGAAGTTGTCCCTACGTGAGTCTTGGTCTTTCCACGGCTCAATTTTTGGTGGCAGAGAGTACAGATGGCTTTGCTCTCATTTGAGGCAGACACACACAAAAATTTTCACACCGCTGAGCCCTGGGATGATGGCACTTTGGTGGTGGCGGCTGACTGAGTGTTAAGTGGGGTGCCAGAATCAGAGCAGGAGGAAGAAGATATGTCACGGTTCCGTGCAGAAGCTGAGGAAGATGAGGTGTTCTGTGTTAAATAGTCAACTTTGTCCTGATAATCTTGGGCATTGATGGCACGTGCATTCTGAACACTATACTTTGGTCCAAGGCCACACAAAATCATGACAGCACGACCTCGAACAGACCTGCCGGGTGGCCTGCCTCTGGCTCTGCCTCGGCCTGTTTTGTCCATATTGGGGGGGAATAAAGTTAAAGGTATGCACTGACTTGACTAATACAATGTGCAGTCACACAGGTGCAGTGAACAGGTATTCACGGACTGGTATCAATACAATTTTCAGCTGTCACACACACACAGATGCAGTGAACAGGTATGCAGTGACTGGTATCAATACAATGTGCAGCTGTCACACACACAGGTACACTGAACAGGTATGAAGTGACTGATATTAAGACAATGTGCAGCTGCCACACACAGGTACACTGAACAGGTATGCAGTGACTGGTATCAATACAATGTGCAGCTGTCACACACACAGGTACACTGAACAGGTATGCAGGGACAGGTATATAACACTGCGTGCTGTTACGCAGGTGCAGTGAACATGAACAGGTATGCAGTGACTGGTATTACACATATGCAGCTGTCCCACACAGGTGCAGTGAAAAGGTAGTCACTGAATGTGTTGGGTCTTGCACAGTATAGCAATTAGCAAGGGCCAGCTGTGACATCAAAAGAACATTAGCTCTCAAAAGAGCTGTTTTGGGGTGCTTCTTAGCAATAAGTATCAGCAAGGAGCAAGCTAACAAGCCTAACAGCCTAACTAAGCTTTTCCTAATCTGTGCAGCAACCAATCTCCCTCCTCTCACTACCTACGCAGCACACAGAGTGAGAAAATGGCTGACGCTGCTGCTTTTTATTAGGGGGTGGGCTCCAGGAGGGAGTGTAGCCTGATTGGCTGCCCTGTGTCTGCTGACTGTGATGTAGAGGGTCAAAGTTTAGCCTAATGATGTAGTATAGGGGTCGAACTTGCATAAAGTTTGCGGTTCACCGCGAACACGAACCACCGCCCACTTGAGCTGTAGGGAAATATGGACATTTACCTGGTACATCAGTTTTCCTCTCAGCTATAACTGACAGCAACTGATATTTTACTGACAGCAACTGATATATTTCAGATCTGACAAAATATTGTCAGAACTGGAAGAGATTATGGTCAGAAGAAAATGGTGAGCTTCTGAGAGGAACTGATGGCAAGGTAACTATGCAATGTTCATTTGAAGTTACCTCATGTGTTTATTTTAAATATTTTTACTCAGTACTCTTTAATACTTAAAATCATCATCAAACCCATTTTTCATCATTTTTCATTGCATTTTTAAAATCGATTTGTTTTTCACAAACTACAAAGTCATTTTGAAAAAATGTTGGGTTTTTTTTGTTTGTGTTTTACTTGTACCTACTATTCTCCCTAACATTTGCAGCAGTTTTAGTAGAAATAACATGTATGGATGCTTTGCTATTTACTATTAAATTCGGCACAAAATTACATGTAAATTATGTGAAAATGCATGCGTAATTACGATTGATTATACAAAATCAATTGAATTAACAATTTGTAATTACGTATAAGCATACTTGCAAACATTTGTGTGAAATTTCATGTAATCGTAATAAGCTGATTCATCACTGGTGCACAGCGGTGATCACAGCAGGGTACGTATATCTACTCCCCTGAGGCTAAGATGAAGATTTTAGAGGTGTAGATATACTGTACTGAAACTATTTAAGTGGTTGAATTTGTTTATTGATTTTATGCCAATAGAAAACCACCACTTTTAAACTCCAGGTGACTTCATCCCCACAAATTCCCAGTCAGCGCTACTTTGGAGTTAATCGTTTTATCAAAAACTACAGTTTAGGAGAGCAACCATGCAGTGTCCAGCAGGACCTTGTAAAGCCGAGTGGGGATATTTTTTCCCCTGCAAGCCTATACCGTGGTTGCAGGGATCTGCAACCCAATTTTGTCAGTATAAATCTCTATACTTACAATATCCTCAAACTTAATGGTACTGCACCATTGGGCTCCTGGCCTCTCCCTGCTTGCCACCTAGGTGTTCCAGGAAGTACAGGCTCACTACAGGAAACTCGGAAACCTTTCCATCAGGACTTGCAAATTCTTCTCACTTACCAGAAGTGATGCATTATGGTCTTGTTTTTTAGACACATGCTGGAAGTGATGAGCTGTGAATGCCTTCTGCTTAATGAAGCCGGCGCTGTAGTTTCCTGGGCAGTTTATAGCCGCCATAAACACTGTATCTTTATGAGCAAAATTGCTTCTTTCCAGGCACATGTTATCTGAAGAGGAGGGAGTATTTTCTCAAGAAACGCTCTATGATTCTAGTGCCAGAACTTTTCGACATTATATTTCTGGGAATTACTGTACAGAAGGCAGAAGCACGCATACTCTCCTTTTAACAATTAAAGTATTGTTTTGTGCCTTGTTTTTCAATAATACTCTTCAGATAACACAAAGGGGGGGGGGGGGCAAGAAATGAAAAACTGTGTTAAATACTGATACAATAGAAAAAATTAGGTGGCTTGCCTCAAGGAAAACAAATTCATATAACGAAATAATTTTAACCAGTTCACCCCCAAGAGTTTTTACTCTAACGGACCAGAGCAATTTTCACTTGTCAGTGCTCCTCCCTTTTATTCCCTAATAACTTTATTACTACTTATCACAAGAAAATGATTTATACCTCGTTTTTTTCACCACCAATTAGGCTTTCTGTGGGTAGTACATTTTGCTGAGAATTTTTTTTATTATAAATGCGTTTTAATGGGAAAAAACAAAAAAAGGAGAAAAAAATCATTATTTCTCAGTTTTCAGCCATTATACTTTTAAAATTAAACATTCTCCTGTGGATAAAACAAATATATTTTATTTGCCCAGTTGTCCCGATTATTAAACCGTTTAAATTATGTCCCTATCACAATGTATGGCGACAATATATTATTTTGAAATATAGGTGTTATTTTTCTGTTCTGTTTTTTTTTTCTTCTGGCCATAATTACAAGCCCCTATATAATAAATTAAAATTAATTTCCTCCCATAAAATATAGATTAAAAAAAGGCAACTATTTATTTATTTATTTGAAGCTGATTTTTTTTTTACAAGTGTTTTTTTTTTTGGGGGGGGGGGGGGGAGGGTTGGAAGTGTAATTTCATCAATTTTATTAATAGTGTGTATGTAATTGTGTATGTATGTACTTTGTACCTGTAATATACTTTTTGGCCACAAGATGGCGCTAGTGAACACTCTACCGTATAGGAAGTGATCACTTTTTTTTTTTTTTTTTACACTTTATTAAATTGTTACAGTTTCCTGTTTTTATGAATGGAGGTGGCCGCTGTTCGCGGTCGCGTCCATTCACTCCAGGCAGTGCGATTGGGTAGAGGACCGCTCGGTCCTCTTCCCCAATCACCCAGCACGGGAACCCGACGGAAACGGCGGTGGTAGCGGCGCGAACACGCGCGGAGCGGCGGCGGGAATGTGCGACGTATTAAAACGTTATGTTGCCATTAACAGGCAAAAGCATGACATTTTAATACGTTAGTTTGCCGGTAAATGGTTAATATGCACTGGCAATGCGTTTCTTGGGCCTATGCCCTCTTCCTCAATCTGGATAAAGTGTGAAAGGGTTCTATGAGCCGTGACAGAGGCTCAGAGCATCCTTTGGCACTTTACTTGGCCTGAGGAAGTGGGTATAGACCCACAAAACACATTGCCACAGTGCATATTAACATTTTTTTACTATATGAATTTGTCTTAATTGAAGCAAGCCACCTCATTTTACCTGTTTTAACCACTTGAAGACCGCAGTGTTAAACCCCCCGAAAGACCAGGCCTTTTTATTGTTAATTGGCCACTGCAACTTTAAGGCCAAGCTGCAGGGCCGCACAACACAGCACACAAGTGATCCCCCCCCCTTTTCTCCCCCCCAAACAAAGCTCTCTGTAGGTGGGGTCTGATCGCCCATTCCCCCCCCCCTTGTGTGTATTTTTTTTTATTGTTTTGTAGACCCCTCCCTCCCCCCCAGCCAGCCAATCCTGCGATCGGCTGTCATAGGCTTCTGCCTATGAGAGCCGATCGCTCTCTTGTCCCCCAAGGGGACAGTTGTGTCACACGGCTGTCCCCAGTACAGCGCTGCTGCTGATCGCAGTGCTGTACTAACAGAAAAGGCAGCGGTTTCATCGTCTAACAGTCTTCCGAGTGGCAACCGCCGCTCGGAGACTGAAGGCGGGGTGAAGCTCCGTCCCCCTCCTGCAAAATGCAGCCACAGGACTTGATGCCAATTGGCGTTAGGTGGTCCTGGGGCTGCCGCCGCTACCACACCCATTAGCGTGGGGCAGTCTTTAAGTAGTTAAACACAGTTTTATCATATCTTGAGTGCATCTTCTCCCATTTGTGCTTTTTAACCTTCTTTGGAGGGGTGGTCAATTTGGCCAACTGTGGCTTTGCCATCTAGTTATTTTGTAGTAAGAGCGCGATCACATCCAGCCCGCCAGGATACCCGAGTGGAGTCTGAAGTGGTTGGTTGCCTGTCTGCAACCTCTCCTTGTGAGTACCAAATTCAACCACCTTCATCCATTATTCACTTTTGTGACATACACAATCGGAGCTCCCATTGTCTCTATGTTTTTCTTTTCAGGGTGCTCTTTTGTTCACCCTCCGTACTCTTCTGAAAGTTCTCTCACCGCCAGTAAGAGCAGTTGCAGTCAAATCAGTTGTTAGGTGTTCAGCTAACGATCAATGGGCCAAAGGTTGCCATTAAGGATACAATCTTGCGGAAGATCGATCATTTCCACCACAGTATTGAATTGAAAATGACCGGTCATGGGCATTAATGTCCGAAAACAGGCTAACCAATCCAATCAGATTGATGGGATCAATCTATTTTTTTACTGTTAATGGCCACCTTAATACGTAAGTACTTTTTTTTTGCACACGGTAAAGAATTTATTCTGCTGCCATTGCATAAATTACCTATACAGCTATCAGGCTTATTTTTTTTTCCAATAATGGTCCTTTAAAGGGATCCTGAAGTGAGAGAGATATGGAGGCTGCAATATTTATTTCCTTTTATGCAATACCGGTTGCTTGGCAGTCCTGCTGATCCCCTTGCCTGCAGTAGTATCTGGCTCCCACACCTGAAACAAGCAAGCAATCTTGTCAGATTTTTGTCAGAAACATCTAACCTGCATGCATTTATGTTCAGGGTCTATGGCTAAAAGTATTAGAGGCCGAGGATCAGCAGAACTTCTAGGCAACTGGTTTAAAAACACAGGGATGGGCTCACAGGTAGGTAGCTACTCGAATTTGTGATTAAAATGAGGCTTACAATTGCCTCAGGTGTGTGACTGTGCATGGGAGACGGGGGGTTAATTACCCAAAAGTCCGCCGGCTTCTATGTATCACACGCCAACGGGACACGTTCCACAACTCACTACCACGCACTTTCTCCTTCAAACCAGAATCACTAATTTTAATCACGAATTTGAGTAGCTACCTACCCTGAAAGAAAACCTGTGATTTTAAAATTAAAAAAAAAAAACTGATACTCACCTCAGAAAGGGGGGAAGCCTCTGGATCCTTATGAGGCTCCCTCCGTCCTTCTTAAAGTGATTTAAAACCCTGACATAATATTAAATAAAAACATGTTTTCCTACTTTTTATATGCCATACGGTTATCATATTTGCATTTGTGCATAAGTATTATTATTCATTTTGAAGTTACAAGTTCCCAAAAGTACAGTTTTTTGCTTTGTGAGCTGACTTTGCATTTTATTAATAACTGGTTTTATTCATTATGTATTAAAGGCAGACATGCTTTGACTCTCTGACTGTGTGGAGCTGCTTCTCCACAGTCAGAGAATGTGTCACATTCCTCACTCGATACATTTAAATAAACACAAGATAACATAATCTACTACTTCGGATGTGTCCACATTTCACTACACTGAACTATCAAGCTCTGTGTGTAACCTTTCGAATGCTGGTCTAGTAAAAAAAAAAATGCTAGTTGCATATAATATGCTGTAAATAATGTTTTAGAGCAAAATGCTGGGTTATATTCCACTTTAAAGAGAACCCGAGGTGGGATTTAATTATGTTACTGGGGCACAGAGGCTGGTTGTGCACACTAAGACCAGCCTCCGTTGCCCCATGGTGTGCCTCCAGGACCCCCCTGCACGCCGCTATACCCCCCGCAGTGCTGGCGACACGCAGCGAGTCGCCAGCACAATGTTTACCTATGCTCTTTCAGTCATCGCCGCTCCCCCGCCTCCTCCGCATCGGCGATACCCGCCCGCGTCACTTCCCTCCTATCAGCGGGAGGAAAGGGACACGGGCAAATAGCGCCGATGCGGAGGAGGCGGGGGAGCGGCGCTGACAGACAGCGCTTAAGTAAACATTGTGCTGGCGACACGCTGCGTGTCGCCAGCACTGCAGGGGTATAGTGGCGCGCAGGGGGGTCCTGGAGGTACACCATGGGGCAACGGAGGCTGGTCTTAGTGTGCACAACCAGCCTCTGTGCCCCAGTAACATAATTAAATCCCACCTCGGGTTCTCTTTAAGCTTCTCAATCCAGAGTGGAGACCTCCGAGTTTCCCAACAACAATAATAATCCATTGACCTGCCTGTGCTGGCGCACTAGCGGCTTTCCATTCAGGCTTTGGTGGAAGCAGCTGTGTCTGATCAGGCCCACTCTACTGCACAGATGTAGATGACTGGCAGGCAGGCCAATGGATTGTTATGGTCATCGGAAAGCTGCTACTGCACATGTGCGCAGCGCCAGCAAGGCCCGACAAGTGGATCTTCAGGGGTACCAGTGCTGGATCCACTCTGCTGAGAAGAAACTGATGGAGCAGAGCTGTCTATACACGCAGATAGGCACCCAGTATAACAAGTTAAATCACTTTAGTGAGAAAAAACATGACGAGACATATCATACACTACCATCAGGAAATGCAGCTTGCTTAGAACAGAGAGGAACACAGAGTGAATACAGGAAATCACAACGCCACTGCATTTTACGTAATTCTGTTGATACTGCCAACAGAAGGGGGAATGCTATTTAGGATCCAGAGGATTCCCCTTCCCAAGGTAAGTATCCCTTAGCAGGGACGGATTTAGGCCAAGGCTGCCTAGGCCATGGTCTAGGGCACCACAGGAGCAAGGGCGGGTGGGCAGCAGGCTAAATTGGTGCAGCATTTGCAAGCTTGCAAATGCTGCAGTGTAGGGAGATCGGACGAGCGTATGACGATGGTACTCTCCTGTCAGCTGTATATGCAGTGCCCACCCTGGTCTTTGTGCATGTTGGTGGTGTGGCGGGTGGATACGGAAGCGGGAAGCATTGCAGAGTTGCAAGTGGAGGAAGTGGAATAGCAGCCACCAATCGCTCACATCTCCACTCGTCTCCACCGTAGAAGCTTCCTCTTCCCCTCCGTTTCCATCAGCCATCGCTGTGCATCTGTCTCTCTACCCGGCATCTCCCACATTTGGAGGGACAGGTGTACAGCAGCGGCTGATGGAAGCGGAGGGGAAGAGGAAGCTTCTGCACTGTAGATGAGCGAAGAAGTGAGTGACACTGATGCCTACTGCAGTGTGAAGGCGAGCTGGCTACCAATACTAAAAAGGGGGAAGGCGGAAAGGGAGGGAATAAGGGAGTCATCTGGCTACCTCTACTGAAGGGGGGCGGCTGGTGACAGTGGCCTTGGGTGGTAAAAAATACAAATCCGGCCCTGCCCCATAGGGGCACTTTTCTTCACTTCAGGTAGACTTTAAATTTAAATAAATATGTGAGCCGCCATACCCCTCTCCCGTCAGTTTCCATTTAAATAGATAGTGTTATATTTATGGAGTAAAAGTGACAAATGCCAGGTTAATTACAAGATCTAAATGAAATAGAGAAATACAAATGATGATCTATATTCATGTATGTACAGATACACGCATAAGATTACTCTTTTTTTTCTGTACATTCTTACTCTAATTTGCCCATCCATAGGAGCACAATTATTGTTAGACAAAAGGATGCAGCTTTCAAACCACACTGCAATAAAAAAAATACAGGAAATAAAAAACATAATTACTTTCAATTGGACAGAAAAATGCCCCAAAATCAAAGGAGGATCTTAAAATCTAAATGGAATAAAGAGAAATGCTGTTGGGAGACACTTTTCTGAAAATTGTCACAGCGGCGGGCTATTTAGAAAGCTTTTACTGGAGATTTTCTGTTACCAAGGGTGACTGGTAAAAACCACTACCGCAGGGAGGAGGTATTTAAGGGGGTGACATAAAATGTGTTTTAAAAGTTTTTATTTTTTTTTTCTTCTTTTGAAAGACCTTTAAAGTTCAGTCTCTGTTTTAAGTTTTAAGAATAGAAAGCTTAAAATTGAATGCCTAAAATCGATGCGCACAAAGTGGATTTATTTAATTTTATCTCTTCTGTAGCGGTATTATTTAAAGGGGCACTACAGCGAAAAATTATAAAATGTAAAATATGTGCAAACATATAAAAATAAGAAGTACACTTTTCCAGAGTAAAATGAGCCATAAATTACTGTTCTCCTATGTTGCTGTCACCTACAGTAGGCAGTAGAAATCTGACAGAAGTGACAGGTTTTGGACTAGTCCATCTCTTCATAGGGCATTCTCAGCAAGGCTTTTATTCTTTATAAAGATATTCCCTAAAAAGGATTTAAACAATGATGCTGGCCAGCTTCCCTGCTCGCTACAGTTTTTTGGCAGTTGGACAGAGCAACTGCCATTCACTAAGTGCTTTTAAATATATATATCCCTGAGAATCCCCTACAAAGAGATGGACTAGTCCAAAACCTGTCACTTCTGTCAGATTTCTACTACTTGCTGTAAGTGACAGCAACATAGGAGAAAAGTAATTTATGGCTCATTTTACTCCGGAAAACGTGTACTTCTTATTTGTATATGTTTGCACATATTTTAAATTTTATAATTTTTCGCTGTAGTGCCCCTTTAAAGTGGAAATTGAGGATTTTTTTGTGTGTGGAATATAAGATTATTATTATTATTATTATTATTATTAGTAGTAGTAGTAGTAGTAGTAGTAGTAGTAGTAGTAGTAGTAGTAGTAGTAGTAGTAGTAGTAGTAGTAGTAGTAGTAGTAGTAGTAGTTGTAGTTAGTAGTAGTAGTAGTAGTAGAAGTAGTAGTAGTAGTAGCTCTTTTAAACTGCCGTTCAGGAAGATTGTGCTTTAATCGGCACTTGGCAGCCACAGACACAGGATTCTGGCCTTTTCTTGTTTTTCTTCCCTTTTTCCTACCAATTCACCTTGTTTTCCCCCCTAAAGGTATGCAGTATGGTCTGGTGTAGTCTGGGACATTGGTGCAGATTGTGGGGAGTTTGGGACCTGGAGTTATTTCTGCCTTGCCGCTGCCTTGGTCTGTTGTCTTTGCAGGTCATGGGGAGTCTACGACTGCTACACAGGAGGTTGGTGCTCCACTGAGGTTGAAAGACACTGTGCTGATGGGGACACCTGGATGCCGGCTCCATCCATCAGCTCCTGCTGCTCCACCACAGAAGGGACACCTACGGTGCAGCTCATCCATGATTCCAGATGCTAATCTGGAAGTAAGGGCCGCCATGGCCAGATGCTTCTGTGACAGCTAGATTATCTTGACCAGCCCTGCCGAATGCTGCCAAGCAGTCGGGACTCACCACAGAAATTAACACTACTGCACCTTTTGAACGGGAACACCTTGGCCAGCACTGCCAGATCCTCAGCAGCATTAGCCATCACCAGCGCTTTCTTTCATAAGGAATTGGGCAAACACTGCTGAACCTTCACCTCCCTCTGTCACCCCCCCCCCCTCCTTCAATGTCTCCTTAGGGATAACAGATGTTTGCCAAGTGTGACTGGTTGTGCTGTAGTTTGGCAGCCTCAGCTCTTGGCGTTCGGACATTTCCCCCTTACTCTCACCATCAAACTCCCCCTTTGCGGGAACCTGCATGAGCCAAAAACAATTCCGTGTTTTTGAAGTGAGGTGACAGAGGCACCTGGCCCATCTACAGACATGCACTGTACCTACTCCTACCTATTGCCTGATGAAGAAGGGTCATACCTGCGAAACGCGTTGCATTTTGCCCTGGAGTATGTATATAAAGTTGTTCTGCTAAACTTTGTTGGCATATCTTGTGTCTGTTTGGAGGAAGTAAGTCCACCACTGCCTCCACAAATTTTAAACTTTTTAGACATTTTTATTCTTCTGGCGGCTCTGTATGCCTGTTACATTGTTCTAAGTCCACCCTTGGTGAAGGGGTGTCATCTCCTTTTTTCCTGATCTACGAAGAGTGAATTCTTAGAAATGGCCCAACAGTTCGCCGGCGAACAGTTCCCGGCGAACATCAACTGTTCGCGTTCATGGCGTCATTGGGCTAAACTTTGACCCCCTACATCACAGTTAGCAGACACATGGAAGCCAATCAAGCTGCTGCTCCGTCCTCTATACCTTGTCATTGACCAAACTTTTACCCCCTACATTACAGTCAGCAGACACATGGCAGCCTCACCCATGTACCCCCCCCCCCCAATATAAAAAGGCAGCAGCGCCGGCCATGTTCTCAGTCTGGTGTTACTGCTGTAGTGAGTGGAAGGGAGAGACATTGCTGCAGAGACAGGGACAGTTAGCTAGGTGCTTCTGTTTATTGCTGATTGCTGAAAGCACCCCAAATCAAAAGCCCTTTTGAGGGCTCATATTGTTCTATTTGTTTTTGTGTGTGAGACATTGGTCACACTGCACACAGGCCAGCCACAGTCATTGCTGGGCTGTGTAGTTCTATTATACGCTTCTATCTGTTTTGCAAGCAAGCCAGCACACTGTCTATTATAAGCTGTGCTTAGCTTGCTTCTTTATCTGTTATTGATATCTGTCTGTGTGGGTTACACATTGCATACAGGGCACAGTCAGTTGCTGGGCCTTGTAGTTCTACTATACTCTTCTAACTATTGCAAGCAAGCCAGCACACTGTCTATCATAAGTGGTGCTTAGCTTGCTACTTTATCTGTTATTGGTATCTGTCTGTGTGGGTTACACATTGCATACAGGCCACAGTCAGTTGCTGGGCCTTGTAGTTCTACTATACTCTTCTAACTATTGCAAGCAAGCCAGCACACTGTCTATCATAAGTGGTGCTTAGCTTGCTACTGTATCTGTTATTGATATCTGTCTGTGTGGGTTACATTTACACTGCATATACAGGCCACACTCAGTTGCTGGCCCTTGTAGTTCTACTATACTCTTTTAACTATTGCAAGCAAGCCAGCACACTGTCTATCATAAGCTGTGCTTAGCTTGCAACTGTAACTGTTATTAATATCTGTGTGGGTTACACACTGCAACCGCCATCGCCTGCACTCTCGCCAAACTGCGCACCAGCACGGCCATCACTAGACAGACAGCTGTTTGTGGTGCGTTAAACAGTGAGTTTGGTCTGTCAGTGTGAAGCAGTACACTAATTAAACTACCTGATCGATGTATACACACGCAAGATGTTTTAAAGCACTTTATGCCTCCAATTTAGCAATGCAATGTGATTTTTGCCCTTTAGGGATTTCAACCCTACACTGCATCAAATACGTAATTTTCCGAGGGACTTTTGGCATGTATGTATGTAAAGGAGTCATCAGGCAGAAAATGCTGTCCTCTGATATACTTACCCAGGGCTTCCTCCAGCCCCTTGCAGCCAACATGTCCCACACAGCATCACCACTCGCAGCCACCGACCCAGGGTACCCAGCGGTGCAGCCCCTTGCAGCCGTCATGTCCCATGCCACATCTCCGCTCGCCGGGGTCCCTGCCGGTGCAGAGGCCGACCTTGAGGTCATCCCTCCTGCATCTGCGTGAGCGCTGCTGTCAATGAAGCCCACCTTGTCCGTGGTGTACTGCGCCTATGCAGTACACCATGGACAAAATGTGGGCTTGATTGACAGTGGCGCTCACGCAGATGCAGGATGGATGACCTCAAGGTCGGCCTCTGCACCGGCAGGGACCCCGGTGAGCGGAAATGTGGCATGGGACATGACGGCTGCAAGGGGCTGGAGGAAGCCCCAGCCAGGAAAGTATATCAGAGGGAAGTGGGGTCTGTATGGCTGATATTGTGGAGAAACCCCTCCCACAAAGTGATGTCATCACCTAGGTCCTGATGTCACACTGTGGGAGCCTTGTTGCACTGTGGAAAATAATGGCTGTTTCCAACTCCCTAGCAACCAGTATTTCCCTCTGTCCACATGTATATCTTTATAAAAAAAAACAACCTTATAGACTATTGCATTGTTAGGGGGTGTGGTTATAGACAATGGCAGTTGGTGCTGTCTGTCTTTTTTATGTCTGCCAGGAGTAAAGATGATTCCATGCAGGCTGATTGTGTATAAAACAATATGAACAAATAACATGATCAATATCAATCATTTCTTCATCTCTCTTCTATTTTTTAACTTCTCATCTTGCAATGTATTGAATGTATTGATTTATTTGATTTATTTTTTCCCCCTTTATGCTAAAATTCATCATTAAAACAAGTACTTTTTAGGTTATAGTACAATATTTTAGCTTGAATCTGTATAATGTATGAGCACACTCTGATTAATTATGGTACTAATGGGCCCTGGGCAAGACAGTATCTACTTGCCACTTAAAGAGTATGAGGCGGATTAAACAACTAAATGGGACTCAGAGGCATGTTCCCTAGATGATTGCTTACCTATGTGTCCCCTTCAGCACCGCTCAGTGTCCCCCCGTTCCTCTGCTCCAGCTCCCCAAAAATGCTGACATTCTGCTTGTCACTGCAGGGTGCTTCCTTAGCTTCAAGGGCACGCTACTTTCAGCTTCTGGAACACCCCATCTCCGCCTCCATAATCCGCCTTCTGAGGCTGACAAGCATCTCAGCTCTGAAAGAGACAGCTGAGACGTGAAGACATGCTATGACCGAAAAGTACTTGTGTACTTCCGGGGTCGTGGCCATTTTAATTTTACAAAGTTTTTGTTTTTCTTTTTTGATGTCTCCAACTTGAAAATGGAGCAGCAGAGAATGGCGAGAAGCAGCGCATCATGACCCGGAGGACTAACCGCATCAGGTAATATGGTTTTTTTGGGGGGAGGGGGGGGGGTTGAAGCAGCGCCTCAGGTTCTCTTTAAGTTTTTTAGTATGATATGTTAAAGGAAGGAGAAGTTGTCAACCAATCTGGGCACTCATCAGGCCCTACGCATTCACCTACCTTGCCTCACTGTATATGAAGACTTTAAATGCAATCTTGAACTGAAAATAAATTTATGAGACAACCAACTGTGCATGTGGCAGCAATAGTATATACAGTACAACCTCTGTACAGTCTCATTTACTGATTTTCAGTTTAAGGGGTTACATTTTGTTTTTGAAGTCTGCACAGCACCCAATTCAGTATGATGTAAAATCTGGTTCATTCAGCGCCCAGCAAAAAAAAAAAAAGAGTTTGGTAACTCCGATAAAATTATTTTGCTTCTGGGAGAGCCACTGTGCCTTGAGGTTTCTGTTCAACTGCTGCATTTGCAAACAGATGACACTCCTCTCTTAACTCTTTGAATGCAGAAACATAAAAAGTGAACCAGGTTCTAAGTAGATACCCACGCTTATCTCATCATGCCACATGTCAGTTCAGGTACACTTTAAAGTAGCAGGGACAGCCATACTATCCCTTGGCAAAAAACACATGTACTCTACTTACATAACATATGTATTGTACTGTCCACATTTTGATTTCAGTGAATTTTATATAGTAAATAAAGAGAAAAAGTTTTTAGGCGTTTTCCATCCTGACTGCCTCTGACTAAAGCCAGTACTGATGTAAGTTCCCCCTTACTCTTTTTTCCCCTAGAAACAGCACTGTCATATCTATCTTGGTTTGTGAGTACATGTTAGAACAGCATAAATCGTATTTCAGCAGCTTCACACTGAACTGCCATCAGCCAATCAGTGAGAAGCAGGATTGTGGGAATGGATATGACAAGCTTCCCTCTTCTTCGAAATGTTACAAATAGAGCCAGGCTGACTGAGATAAGATTTATTACAGCAGAAACATGTATGATTATATTGGAATGCTTGGAATGCAGGGTCAGGATGTGGACTGCATAATGAACACAGAGCAGTTAGTAAATGGAATTTGATTATTTATGTGCCTGACAATCCCTCTTTAAGTATGCTTACTTTGAGGTACCAGTAAACACATTTTATGCAATTACTCTTAAATAGTTTACACCAAGCATTTTTCCCTAATTATATTATTCTAAAATGTTTTTTTCTCAACAATACTGAAAAAATAAATAAAGTTGTCTTACAACTGGGATTCATCTTTGCGCCTTAAAAGAAAACAGCTTGCTTAGATACAAGGTTCATTTTCATTTCTTGCATTAACAAAAAACAAAACAAAAACAAAATTGTTCATCCAACTTCTTCTCTTTCATT
Organism: Hyperolius riggenbachi; assembly: GCF_040937935.1. Classification (NCBI taxonomy): domain Eukaryota; kingdom Metazoa; phylum Chordata; class Amphibia; order Anura; family Hyperoliidae; genus Hyperolius; species Hyperolius riggenbachi. Next base: position 55,197,338 of record NC_090657.1, on the reverse strand, counting down.
GAAGTGCAAATGGGAGATTTTAATTTATTCTCACTAGTTAGAATTGCTTGATATTGACTTCTGATATTTTTGGCTATTATTGAGAGGAGATTATGCCAAGCTTTAGTTTCTTTCATGAAAAAAATATGAGTGGATAAAAAAATTCCTCAGTCAACTGTTTTATTGTCCATGAAAAGAGGATTCGCATGAATAGTACTTGAACTTGTGTTTCTTATGTTAATTCTATGCGTCTTAGTTAGTAATCTGGCACAATTTATTCTATATCCTGCTGTTCAATTTGGTGTTGCTGAAAGAAAATGCTCCCATCAAATAGGATTATTGCCTGCTTGTAGAGCAAGTAGAATTTTAAGGGATACCGATAGTGAGCAATATGGAGGCTGCCATTGCTGTTTTTTTTTTCTAGTAAAACCGGTTTCTGGCTTTTGTGCACAAGAGCACAATTAGAGGGGAAAAGTCACTGCGATTACAGTGGGACCCAGAGCTGTAGGGGGCCTTCAACTACGAACCTTCCCTTCAGGGGACCATCCTCCAGATCAGGTGTTTTCTGGCTACACTTATATGGATGTAAAGATCATTATAGCCACACTTGTTTTATGACCCTTGTGAGATGGGCCCCCAGGCAGTAAAGGCCACCAAGGGGAGGCAAGGGCCCATTCTAAGTTTGCTGGGGGGGGGGGGGATATTTTGTTGTTAGGCCACTGCTTGTGCAGATTTAGCTAAGTTTTTTTGTACAGGATGACACATTTCACAGGTGTACCCCACTTCTTCAGATCAATAAAGTGTCTAAAAAATAAACAGAATGGAAAGGTACAAAGTATAATTTCTCTAGTTGAATATAAAGTAACAAATTATTTCACGAGTATCTCTGTCTCGTGCAAATCCACTGCCTTTAAACTTTTCCTGAAACTACAACAGTATATCTATGACTTCATTTTAGCTGTAGAGGTGTAAATATGATATACATACTCCACCTCAATCACCTGATGCACACTCGTTTCCGCGTGCGTTCCCGTCGCTGCCCTTAGAACACTGATCGGTTCATGGGGACATGTGCTCCCAAAGCTGATCAAAGTGCCTGTAATGAATGGCCACTGGCATCAGAGAGATGCAGGTGGTCATTAACAAATTGAAAGTAAAAATCACATACACAACACTTCCTGTGTACTGTTCACAGTACACAGGAATAAAGTGTGGGGACATCTAGTGGACAATAAGTACAAACAGTGATGGGCTTCCGAGTAGGAAGCCATTCGAAATACGAAATTAAAATTAGGCTTAATTGTCTCAGGTGTGAACACGGGAGACAGGGGGTTACTTACCCAGAAGTCCGTCGGCTTCTATGCGTCTCAACCCACCTAGCACGCGACCTATGGGACGCATTCCAAGACTCGCTACCACACTTCCTCCTTCAAGCGGGAAGGAGGAAGTGTGGTGGTGAGTCATGCAACGCGTCTCATAGGCAGTTTGGCAACAATAGGGGCTGCAGCCCCTGCACCCCTGGGGGGCTCTGAGGGCCGTTTGGTGGGGCAGGAGGGGCTCGCAGCATGAGGGGAAAGCATGGCCACACATCAGCAGGGGAGGAGACAGTCATCCCTCCCTCACCTCGGGCTCTCCCCTCAGTGCTCCCCTCCAGCATCAATCAGTAGCAGCAGACTGCAGGCAGGAACATATACCTCTATCCATGCGCCAGAGGATCCGCTCTCTAAGTGTCTGACGCTACTTCCTGTTTAAATAGGAAGTAGCGTGAGGCACTTAGAGATCGGACTTCCGCGGTGGATGGAGGTATGTGTTCCTGCCTGCCGCCTGCTGCCACTGATTGATGCTGGAGAGAAGAGCCCGAGGTGAAGGGGGGGGGTGTCCCCCCTCCCCGCCGATGTGTGGGCATGCTTTCCCCTCATGCAGTGACTACTCCTGCCCCCCAAAATGGCCCTGAACAGGCCCGGGGGGAGGCCCATCCAAATTTTTGCAGGGGGGCTCAGTGTTTTCTAGTTATGCCCCTGCTTATAGGTCACATGTGAGATGGATTGAGATGCATAGAAGCAGACGGACTTCTGGGTAAGTAACCCCCTGTCTCCAGTGCTCACACCTTAAGCCTCATTTTAATTCTGAATTTGAATGGCTTCTACTACTTGGAAGCTCATCGCTGAGTACAAAGACACAAACATACTGTACATTAATATACATTAAAAAAGTTATTAACCGGCACATACACACACACCAGCCATTCGACTGCATGTAACCGTGGCCAAAAGGCGCTTGTGGCCAGAAGCTGGGAGGCTGAACTGCCCAACAAGCTCTCCATTGCCTGTGCATAGATACTTCACCACCATTCATCCTATTCCGAATTAGAATATCTTTTCCCCATGCGTTTGAGGTTAATGAATTCTGATGACCTCAACCCACGGTAAATTGGGCCTGTATAATCTCCAACACTATTAGCTTACAAAATCTTACGTTGTACAAAGTTATTAATACAAGATTTGCAAGACGATCATTAAAATCTAAAGCAGTACAAAGGAACACTAATTTATGCAACAGATGAAACAGCCAAAGTACAACTGTTGAATTGTTGATCTCCAAGCGCAGCTAAATTTGTAGCATTGCACAGATTAATGTTGAACAACAAAGTCCGCGCAGTGCGCAGTTACGTCCCGCAAATCCCTTTATCTATTTGTCTTCCACAGACGCTAAGTGAAGAGGTTTTAATTATTAAAAATCCAATATATTCTCAGGAACCGAAATGCACTTAATATGTCCTGCTCAGACATAACCAGAAATATTACTGGGAGGCTAAAAGAGCAGACAAATTATTGCCCATTATCTTGACAGCTCGGGCAGCCGAGTAAAAGATCTCTAATATTATAACTGACAAAGAAGATGAAATAATTAGTGAGAAGAAAAGAGAAGCGGCCATTGACTGCACCGCACTATAAAATAAGGCCTTGACCTCTGAGAGCGATACCCTCCCGTACGGAGGATGAAAGCCTTGCTGGGCAGGCAACTTATCTTCCACGCTACGCACACAACATCCAAACGCCAATGCAATGAATGGTATTAAAGGAAACCTGTCACCGCATTGCATGTTTAATGTATAGACCGTTATATCAAATGAAGACACACGCTGCTTGCAAACTGGCAATCTCGGGCATAGATTTAATGATTCGTCTTTAGGTTAATGTTGTGTCCTGCTGGTATCGCATACATTTTGCTCATTGCTTCACAGGTCTGTCACCCTATAGGGTTTAATTAGGGATAAGTGAATATGGCCATTTCCATTTTGCCATCATTTTTGCACAGGTTTCACATTTTTGCAGGGATGAGAATATTTGCAAACATATATGAGGATGAGAAAACACATTAAAAAAGTACAAATTATTATAATTTAATTCATTTATATAGCGTCAACATCTTCCGCAGCGCTGTACAGAGTATACTGTCTGGTTACTATCTGGATACTTAACTGTCTCTCAGAGGGGCTCAATCTAATTCCTACCATAGTCATATATGTGTATCATGAAGTGTGTATCATTGTCTAGGGCCAATTTTTAGGGGGAAGCCAATTAACTTATCTTTAATTTTTTTGGGGATATGGGAGGAAACATGAGTGCCTGGGGAAACCCACGCTGACACGGGGAGAACGTACAAACTTCATGCAGATAGTGCCCTGGCTGAGATTCAAACTGGAAGCTAACCACTACACACCTGTGCTGCTAAAAATTAAAATTCACAAACATCTATTAGAGGTGGCGCAAACGGTTAGTTTGTGTGGATATTAGCTACTCGCGCCCACGTAGCGGACACATAGCATGTGCGACCCGCCTCCTATACCTCGTCATTGCTAAACTTTAACCCTCTACATCGCAGTCAGCAGACACATGGCAGCCAATTAGGCTGCACTCACCCACGGACACCTGCCCCCCTATAAAAAAGCTGCAGCATCGGCCAGTCTGCTGATGCTGTAGCGAGAAAAAGGCTGAGACATTTAGATATAGGGAAAGCGTTAGTTAGGCTGTTGTTCACTTACTCCTCGCTGAATATTGTTGCTGAAAGCACCCCACAAAAGCTCTTTTGAGAGCTAATATTCTTCTCATGTGTTTTGTTTTGTGTGTGACACAGACAGGCACAGGGGCGGACTGACAACTCATGGGGCCCCTGGGCAATAGGAATTTATGGGGCCCCGTACCAGTGTCACCCACATTTCATGTTATTTTTTTACAGAGTAAGATATATATATATATATATATATATATATATATATATATATATATATATAATAATTTACTGACAACAGATATTTTATACAGATAAAAAAAACCTCCTGCACTGCGCACTGAAAATGGGTGTGGTCACGCAACAGAATGTGGGCGTGGTCATGGGCGGGGCAAAATATACATGACCTTAGCAGTGGTGTAAAAGGTCTGCCGGGGAAGTTTGAGCTCTGTCTTAGTGTTTCCCCCCAAAATACATGTAATCTGACAGCATTTCACCAAAAATCCACGCCATTTGTCAGAGGTTTCTCCAAAATACAGATAATATGGCAATCGTTCCCCAAAATAGACGTAATCAGCAGCAGTTTCCCTAACATACACATAATTTGGCAGCGGTTGCCCAAAATATGCATAATCTGGCAGTGGATCACCCAAAATATATGTAATCTTGCAGCAGTGGTTCCCCCAAAACACACATAATCTGGAAGCAGCGGTTCCACCAACATACACAATCTGGCAGCAGTTCCCCAAAAATACACATAATCTGGCAGCTGTTCCCCAAAATACACTTAATCTGGCAGCAGTGGTTCCCCAAAAAAAGGTCAATCTGGCAGCACTTCCCCCAAAATAGGTGCCCCCAGTATAGATAACAGGTCTAAAGGTATCCCCAGTGGAAGTAACCAAGTGTACTGGTGTTCCCAGTACAGGTATCCAGGTCTATAGGTGTCCCCCGTATAAGTAGCCAGGTCTACAGTATAGGTGTCTCCAGTATTGCCAGGTCTATAGGTGTCCCCAGTATATGCAGCAAAGGTCTATAGGAGTCCCCCGTATGTAGCTAGGTCTATAGGTGTCCCCCAGGAGGGGAGGAGCGCAGTGAAAGGGGGTGGTGTGCACAGCGTGGGAAGGTCTCCCCCCTTCCCTCACCTCGGGGCCCCCTTCCTGGCTTTCCCCTGTGGTATTTTTAAACCTCGGTGACTAACAGTGGGTGGAAACTTACCGCCGTTCTTCTAGCCGCCGGAGTGAGCTCTACTCTGTGCGCAGCTAGTCTGGTCTACTCAAGACCAGACTAGTGGCGCACAGAGCAGAGCGTCCCTTGCGGCTGGAAGAACGGTGGTAAGTCTCTGCCCACTGTTAGTCGCCGAGGTTTAAAAATACCACAGGGGAGAGCCAGGAAGGGGGCCCCAAGGTGAGGGAAAGGGGGTGAGACTTCCCCTCCTTCCCCACGCTGTGCTCACTGCCCCCTTTCACTGCGCTCCTCCCCTCCTGCTTAGGGTGCTCTGGCGAGCCCCCCACTGACCCTGGGCCCTCGGTCCATGCCCGAGTGCCTGAATGGTCAGTCCGCCCCTGGACAGGCGTAGATACAGCCCTGTCGCAGCTGGACCTAGTTGCTGTATTGTGCCAGGCCCAGCACACTCTGTATTACCATTACATATCTTTCCACTGTATTTGTGATTTAACTTACTAAAGAATAGCTGTCTTTGTGGGTGACACTGCATAGATAGAGCCCACAGAAAGTTGCCAGGCCAGCTGGGATTTGTAGTCCCACCACTGGCAGCACACTGTATTACCATACAATTGCATATCTTTCCAGTGTATTTTCCATAACTACACAAACACAAACAGCTGTTTGCGGTGTGTTACACAGTGAGTTTGGTCTGTCAGTGTGAAGTAGTACACTACTTACAGACAGTACCTGATCTAGGAATGCAATGTGATTTCATTCCTTAAGGGATTATAACCCTGCTCTGCGTTAAATCCATAATTTTCCCAGGGACTTTCGGCGTGTATCCCATTCTGCCTCCCCCCCCCCCCTCCCCATGTGTTAGACCCCTTGAAACATCTTTTCCATCACTTTTGTGGCCAGAAACAGTATTTGTAGTTTTTAAGGTACGCCTGCCCATTAAAGTCTGTTGCGGTTCACCGAGTTCGCTGTCCATGAACCCAAAATCTGAGGTTCGAGCCATCTCTAACATCTATGGGCATAAAAAGTCCTATTTTTGCCAAATGCATTAAAGTCTGTGGGCATCAGAAAATAAATTGAAAAATTAAGTCAAAGGGCATTAGAAAACACATTGGTATATTCTCTAAATTATAGAAATGACTCCGCCTCCACCTAGATTTTGGATATTCGTTAAATGAATTGATGAGTCAAAATTTCACGTTTTTGTAATTACAACCCGAAATTTGCAATTATGACACGAAATTGTAATTTGTACTTCTCAGGAAATTTGTAATTTGTAATTTTGCTATTCATAATTTTGTGTCATAATTTCACCTTAAATCATAATTTTGTGTATGTTTGTGTTACTCGTAATTTAATAACTTGTAAAACAAGAAAATTACATGTATCTCCGAAATTCCACGTGACAAGAAATCGTAAATTCATGTTTTACATGAAAATTTGTCCTGAAAAATATTCATAATTAGGAAAACTATCATAATGTCATACCATTTGTGTATGGTCATAATTACGCAAAATTTCCTGTAATTTTTTTGTAATTACGATTTTTCCACTACGATTGAAATTGTAATGAAAATTAAGCTAAATGTTGTGAATTCGTCATTAGTACATTAAGATCATCACTAATTAAACCCATTAAACTAATGTGTGCAGGTTGTCACACCTTTTAGTAATACCATCTGACTGTGTACATTTAAAATTGTCGCCACAAGAATTTGGGCACCAGGAATAGCTGCAAGTTTAATATTGGATAAATTGCCAATACTCTACTAGGGATCAGTGGGTTATGTCAAAATTACTACAGCCTAACCTAACCTTATTCTCACATGGAATCTTCCCTCTACCAATGTCTAAACCTAACCACCACCCTTCTGGTGCCTAAATCTTACCACCCCCTTTTGATGCCTTAACCTCTCAACTTCCCCTCTGACACCTAAACACCCCCTCCAACGCCTAAACTTAATAACTTCCTCTCTCTAATGCCTAAATGTATCCACTGCCTCCGATTGCCTTAACCTAACTACCGCCATCCAATACATAAGACTAATCACCCTCCTCAGATGCCTAAAACTAACAACTTCCTCTCTCATGCCTAAACCAAACCTCTCTTTGCATGCTTAATTCTCCACCTCTGATGCTTAATCCCATCCACAGTATAACCTAAACCTAAGCCTCCCCTTACCAATGCCTAACCCTAAACCCCCCTCCCCCAATGCCCGCCCACCGATAATATGGGTGCAGCAATAGGCACCTATGTTAATAGTCATGATTAGCAGCAATGACACCCAATAAAACAATTAAATAGGGGGCACTGGGGACCTACTTTTTAATGCAAATTTCCCATAATAGCCACTTTTTTACCCAGGTGCCTCCAGCATCCAAATTAACTGCTTGGATTGACTGTAATGGTGATATGTTGATTTTGATATCCTATGAGCCACACCTGTATCTAATGTGTAGCTAGATGAGGGCTCTTTCATACCAGAGCTGATTTCTGGCGTTTTGATGCAAAGTCAATACATTTGCGTTAAGCAAGGTAAAATGAAAGTCCATAAACTCATTTTACCTTTTACATCTAACGCTGCGTTTTTATCGCATTGCGGTATGATGCAGCCGGTAGCTTTTAATCATCCGGCACCGGCGTTTTCCCGTCGGGTGAATTAGAACTACCGTTGTTAATCAGTGTCGCACAGCAACATCCTGACGTCGCACCGCAGATCATAACGCTTGCAGGAAATATGCTCCTGCAAGCGTTATGTAATGTGAAAGAGCCCTGAGTCAGGGTGGAGGCTTAACACCTGGACCCATATGCAATTAACTTATTATTATTAACCACTTCGTCCACAGGTCAGTAGATATACGTCCTCTGGGACTTCATCTAAGCCACAGGTCAGTAGATATACGTCTTGCAGCAGAAGCAGTGCTGTGCAGGATTGGGCTTGCTCCTGTGCACATTTCTGGCACTATCTGAATCAGGACTAATTGGTGAATGGGAATATAAGTTTCCTGAGCTAATGAGATTGATTTTTACTATTAAAAATACTTGTATTTTCTCATTTCATAGTGAAAAATACACTCTGTAGCATTATTTCAGAATCAAATATCTTCACCATAAAATGTGACAGGAACATAATCTAAGTTTTGTGATAAGCAGTAAGAATAGCCAAATTTGTGTTTTTTATCTACAGTAGCACTTTTTATTTTTAAACTGGAATTGGTAAAACTGAGAAATACATGTTTTTTCTATTTTTTCTTTGTTTTCCCATTAAAATTCATAGAAAACAAAATTGTTTGAGGGAAAAAAATGGCATACAATGAAAGCCTAGTTTGTCTTGAAAAAAACAATATATATTTCATTTCTGTGTCATAAGTAGGGATAAAGCTATTTCTGATTAAATAGGGACATAGCTAAACTGTCAAAACTGCTCTGGTCAATAAGTTGAAAACAAGGTCTGGATGCGAAGTGGTTAAATTAACATATGCAACATAGGAGAAAAGGGCCTAGGGCCCTTATTCAGTTCACTTTTTCCTACATTTTCTGCTCCGAAATATTTTCACACCTTATCAACAAAATGCCTTTTAAAGTGAACCTTAAGCCAGAAAAAAAATGAGTTTTACTCACCTGGGGCCACTTAAGCCAGAAAAAAAAAAAGAGTTTTACTCACCTGGGGCTTCTACCAGCCCCCTGCAGCTGTCTTGTGCCCTCGCAGCCACTCACTAATCCCCTGGTCCCCCGCTGCCAGCTAGCTTCGTTTTGGCCGACAGGCCCGTCAGGACGCGTATTTTTGTACGCGTTGCGGCCCGCAATTGCGCTAATTACAGTCGGGAATGCGGAAAAAACTATGTGTGGCCAGTCCTGACGGGCCTGTCGGCAAAAATGAAACTAGCTGGCAGTGGGGGACCAGAGGATTAGTGAGTGGCTGCGAGGGCACAGGACTGCTGCAGGGGACTGGTAGAAGCCCCAGGTGAGTAAAACTCATTTTTTTTCTGGCTTAAGTGTCCCTTTAAGCCAACAACAAGCAAGAAAATACTACAATAATTATGACAATCCTTTTTTACCTACTTTTTGGAACTTTTTCAATTGCAAAGTGCTGAAAAGTTATTTTAAACAGAAGATGAAAAAATATCAACTATGAGAAAACTTGGGAAAAAAGTGAATTGACCCAGTCTTTACATTCTGCAGTGCTCACCTCAACTCTTTTGCAAACAGGTATTTCTTACACTTAACCATTCAAATTTAACAGCAGTGCACCATTACATCTGACCACTAGTGATGAACTCAAATATTTGTATTAAGTTTGTATAAATATTAATATGTATAAATATAAAGTAATTTTATCATTAAAATGTACATTTTCGCCAGACATAATTGTAGTAAATATATAATTATAATTGCTATTATTGATTTATAAAACGCCAGCATATTTCGTGGAGTCTTTCCAAAAAAAAATAATCACCAAAAAATGTTTTTTTTTTTTAACTCTCATGGTCATTGACTTCAATTTGTTTGTAGAAAATTAGTCTATTTACTGATGTTGCTGTATTACTGAGAGGATGTTTTCTCAAACTCGAATATTGTGCAAAAGTCCATTCATTTTAGTAATTCAACTTAAAAGGTGAAACTAATATATGAAATAGGAACCCTTTGCAGGTGTTTTGGATAAATGGACTTTTGCACAATATTCTAATTTTTCACCTGTACTGAATATTTGTATCTTTGGAAAAATATGAAGCTTTTGTAAAAATTATGGCGAAATGAAAATGGCCACATTTGCTCATTACATCCAACCACCTAAAATAACGTGGCAATGGCAGCATCACTTGGTATTTGGAGTGAAGCCAAAACTTGTCCAGCCAATGTAACTAGATTTTCCAAATCATTGATGCAGGGATGTCCTCTGATATCTCTCTTTCTAACCAGGCCATGGTTAATTGAGTGGACCAAAAATTGAGCAAAGCACCGCCACAGAGCAGAAATGTTTCTTTGGCATGGTTCCACATTCCCAAAACAAACAGAATAGTTGATTGTAACTAGGGATTAGTGATGATAATCTACTTATTATGACATTTTCGCAATTACGGCCATACGTAATTACGATTTGGACAGTTCATTGATTTTATATAGTCCATTTGTAATTTCACATAATTTTCAAGTAATTTTTGAATAATTTTTATGTAATTTCTTGCGACTTTAGCTATTAATAGCAAAGCTCCTGTACATGCTATCCTCACCAAAATTGCTACGTATGTTAAGGAGACTAATGTGGAAATAATTTTTCCTTTGCATTTTAAAATGAATGTTCTTGTCTTGTTCCCACTATCTTCTGTAACATACAGAGCAATTTTGGTGATGATAGAATCTATTTAGGCTTTGCTATTAACCGCAAAATTTGCATGAAATTGTGTAAACATAATGCAAAATTGCTAAATTACGGTTTCCGATTACTAACACAAAATTAATTACGATTTTCCACAAAATTTCCAGCAGATTCACATTACCATTTTGCTTCGTAATTGCAAAAATAAAATACGAAATTACTATTATGTGAAATCTGTGCTAGGGATGAGCTTCTGAAGTTCCGAAATTCTGTGGATTGCCAATTTCGGAGTTTCTGATTAGAAATCAACTTTCTGCATAGGAAATGTGGAAGCCCCATAGCATAGCCTAAATATTCTATGTAAAAGTTCCAATCTACCTTTTATCCTTTAATTTTCTCAGGTGAAAGTTTTGCAGCTCCCACCCAGGCAAATCTTGAACTATTTAACTGTTTTGTATGTTCTCTGTACTCAGAGGGGTTTCTCAGCCACTGGAGTCTTATCAGTTGTAATTATTTATCAGTAAGGGCTTATTTCCACTAAGAGCCAAGACCGTTTCTGATTCGGCCGTGGACTACATTCTTCTGCAAACCTGCTGCCCAAATTGCTAACCCATGCCATACATGGCTATAGGGATTTGGATGTGTGCTGCAGAAATCTGCAGCATGCCATGTAGATTTACTCCGCAATGCAATCTGGATGGTGAGCCATTAAAGAGATAGGCAGGGGGAAATGCTGCAGATTTGGCCCAGATTCGGGCATGGTAGAAATAGGTCCTTCAGCCTAGGTCACACTACAAAATGCAATCACTAAATGCTAGTAATTGCAATTTTGCAAAGCAATTTTTAAAAGAATGAGCATTTCTACACATTCCTTTAAGAAAAATAACTAAAAATAGTACAGGCAGCACATTTTCAATTTTGTCATAACTGAAAAGCTGCAGTGTGAACACCCTCATAGAGAACACTGCTTTAGCACTTTGCCAATTGCTGCTGATCAGCAACTGAGTGCAATAACTTACGGTGTGAACCTGCCCCTGAAGTGTTTAACCCCCCTGGCGGTCTAGACAATTCCGCCAGGAGGCAGCGCAGCAGGTTTTTTTTTTTTTAAAACATGTAGCGAGCGCCATGGCGACGGGGCGGGATGACGTTACTGACGTTACCGACTCGGGACGTCATTGGGAGTCCCGATCCACCCCTCAGCGCTGCCTGGCACTAATTGGCCAGGCAGTGCACGGGGTCTGGGGGGGCGCACGGCGCGACGGATAGCGGCGATCGATTGCGGGGGGGGGGGCGATCGGTGCGCTGACGCAGCTAGCAAAGTGCTAGCTGCATGCAGCAAAAAAAAATTAGGCAAATCGGCCCAGCAGGGCCTGAGAAAACCTCCTGCGCGGCTTACTCCGAACTACGTTCGGGGTTACCGCCAAGGAGGTTAATCCACTAGATGCAATCCACGTACATTTGATAACGACTTTCATTGTGTAATGATCTGCTCTGCTGTCTGCACAGGCAGACAGCTTTTTGACCATTTTTTAGGTCTGAGTGCTGTAGGTCTCTGGAAAAGAGACTTGTCTTCACTCTGTGAGTTTCAGAGCTTCTGTTCTGGTGAGGAATTTGCATCCACTTGTTATGCAAATTGCTTAGCTGCTTCCTTTGATGGCTTGCAGTATAAATACCATTTGCTTTCAGAATTCCCTGCTGGTTATGATGGTTTGTTCCTGCTAACTTGCCTAGAGTCTCAGCCCTCTGCTCATTGTTGGCAATTATTGCTAGCTTAGAGTAGTTCCCTTTGGGAGTGCTCCTTGCATTCTTGTTTATGCAGTCAGGTTGTGTTATATTTGTACTGCTTAGTCTGTCTTATTTTGTCCTTGCGATTGCACTGTCGCCATCGGTTGGCGGTAGTGAATCGTTCTGTCTTTCCGTTGCGATTGTTCTGTCGCAAGCGGCGGTTGACAGAAAATCGCTCTGTCTGTTTGGATCGCACTCGTCCTAGCGTTAGAGGCGGTGGATCTCTCTGTATTCAGTCTTGGAGTTTAACCTCAGCTGCGGTTGCTGCTGGTTACTCCTTCTGTCTGTCTTGTTATGCGGATCGCACTCGCTCTTGTGGAAGAGGATTTCCGTAGTGTCGGCGCACATCTTGTGCACTGACCACGAAGATATTCCGCAATCGTTACAGTATGAGCAGCCAAACCAAAATTCCCAGTGTAGAGAGAATTTCCGATTTGTACGATTTTGTCGAGTATGGTTCTTGTACCTTTAAGAGGTTTAAAAAACTGAACTCTGAAACGAAAGATGACTTTATATCAGAGTGTTCCAGATTCTTGGCGAATCCTGAATTCCAGACCACCAAGAATCTTTTCCTTTCAGCCAGCAGCAACATATAATTGATACTAATCAGTCAGCTGTTTTATCCCTTCCATGTAGAACCATTCAGTGTGACGATCCGTTTAATGTCTCAGTACATAAAGCTGCTAAAAAGAGAAAGTCTAAAAGACGCAAACACTTGAGTGAAACACTTCATACAGATCTTGGCAATGGAATTTTTCAGCCTGTGTCTGGAAAAGTTTCCCAGCTGAAAAATCTGTTGCCCATAGCAACTACAAATAAAGAAATTATTTCTGTAAAGTCTGAAATGTGGAACACACTTAAATGTGATAAATCCAGAGAGACTTCTCCGTCTCAGGTTTTGCTGTCCCAAGCAAAAGCATATGTGGATCCGGTGATAGGCAGCATTATTCAGTATATTAAAGGAGTAAGAAAATCTATGCATGTTCCTGATCCCAGCTAGTGTTGGGCGAACACCTAGATGTTCGGGTTCGCGAACGTTCGCCGAACATCGCCGCGATGTTCCTAGTGTTCGCGCCGAACTCCGAACATAATGGAAGTCAATGGGGACCCGAACTTTCGTGCTTTGTAAAGCTTCCTTACATGCTACATACCCCAAATTTGCAGGGTATGTGCACCTTGGGAGAGGGTACAAGCGGAAAAAAAATATTTGAAAAAGAGCTTATAGTTTTTGAGAAAATTGATTGTAAAGTTTCAAAGGAAAAACTGTCTTTTAAATGTGGAAAATGTCATGTTTCTTTGCACAGGTAACATGCTTTTTGTCGCCATGCAGTCATAAATGTAATACAGAGAAGAGGTTCCAGGAAAAGGGACCGGTAACGCTAACCCAGCAGCAGCAGACGTGATGGAACAGGAGGAGGCGCAGGAGGAGAAGGCCACGCTTTTTGAGGCACAACAACCCAGGCCTTGCATGAGGACAAGAAGCGTGCGGATAGCATGCTTTGTACCGCCATGCAGTCATAAATGTAATAAAGATAAGAGGTTCCATAAACAGGGACCGGAAACGCTAACCCAGCAGCAGCACACGTGATGTAACAGGAGGAGGCGCAGGAGGAGAAGGCCACGCTTTGAGACACAACAACCCAGGCCTTGCATGAGGACAAGAAGCGTGCGGATAGCATGCTTTTTACCGCCATGCAGTCATAAATGTAATAAAGATGAGAGGTTCCATAAACAGGGACCGGCAACGCTAACCCAGCAGCAGCAGACATGATGGAACAGGAGGAGGCGCAGGAGGAGAAGGCCACGCTTTGAGGCACAACAACCCAGGCCTTGCATGAGGACAAGAAGCGTGCGGATAGCATGCTTTTTACCGCCATGCAGTCATAAATGTAATAAAGATGAGAGGTTCCATAAACAGGGACCGGCAACGCTAACCCAGCAGCAGCAGACATGATGGAACAGGAGGAGGTGCAGGAGGAGAGTAGTGTGGCTGAGCGAGCGGTGTACTACTGTTCCCAGCAGACACAGAGTGGCAGTAAACACAATGCTATATAGTGTGCTGGGTGAGCGGTGTACACAGAGTGGCAGTAAACACAATGCTATATAGTGTGGCTGAGCGAGCGGTGTACTACTGTTCCCAGCAGACACAGAGTGGCAGTAAACACAATGCTATATAGTGTGGCTGAGCGAGCGGTGTACTACTATTCCCAGCAGACACAAAGTGGCAGTAAACACAATGCTATATAGTGTTGCTGAGCGAGGTACACAGAGTGGCAGTAAACACAATGCTATATAGTGTGGCTGAGCGAGCGGTGTACTACTTTTCCCAGCAGACACAGAGTGGCAGTAAACAGAATGCTATATAGTGTGGCTGAGCGAGGTACACAGAGTGGCAGTAAACACAATGCTATATAGTGTGGCTGAACGAGCGGTGTACTACTATTCCCAGCAGACACAGAGTGGCAGTAAACAGAATGCTATATAGTGTGGCTGAGCGAGGTACACAGAGTGGCAGTAAACACAATGCTATATAGTGTGGCTGAGCGAGCGGTGTACTGCTATTCCCAGCAGCGACACAATGACTGGGGGGACCCTGGCTAGCGTGGCTGGAGCGCGAACTACCCTGCCTGCCTACCCAAAGCTAAACCCACAGACAAATGGCGGAGATATGACGTGGTTCGGGTATTTATTTACCCGAACCACGTGACAGTGCGGCCAATCAGAGCGCGTTCGGGTCCAAACCACGTGACCCGTTCTGCCAATCACAGCGCTAGCCGAACGTTCGGGGAACGTTCAGGTGTTCGGCCAAACTCGAACATCACCCGAACTGGGTGATGTTCTGCAGAACCCGAACAGTGGCGAACACTGTTCGCCCAACACTAATCCCAGCCCATGTGAGTGTTACTAGATTCAGGGTTGTTTGAGCCTCCATTTGCTCCATGGGAGATTGGGGCTTTGATTGAGGAGTTCGAGATTGATTGGAAGGCGTTTTGCGATTTTTACATCGCAGAAAGTGAAGAGATTATTAATGCTTGTGTTAATTCTGCATACACTTTGATTGATTCTGATGAGTGTGACGAGTGTTTTGTGGATCCGGTGATTTGTGTGTGGCAGACGATTTTGGATGAATTGCACACACACCAACCAATTGACTCCAATAAGGAGACACCGTCATCGGATGATTGTTCCTGCCTTTCTGGGGTAAAGCAAGTGAGTTCAGACACTGTGCGATCTGAAATGAATGAGGGTGCTACTGTTGTTGACACCAGTGTGAATTCTGAAAGATTCTTTCCCATGGCAACTGCTTGTGTGGAGTTTGAATCTGGGCGATTTAATGCCTGTTTCTCAGGTGTTCCTGCAGATTGTGATCGGCATGAATGTGTCAGTTTTGTCAAAGATATGTGGGATCCCTTGTCATTTATAAACAGATCTTTTTCTCCCAGGAATTCTTTAAGATCTTCCATCTATGATCCTGCTATGGGGAAAATTTCTAAACTATGCAACCTCAAGAGTAATGTTAATATGACTAATAAAGTTCCTCATGTTGTTGTCGCAACTTCTTCTGCAAATAAATTTAGGTCTCGCTCTGTTGACACCTGTAAAGGCACGTTGCCAGATGACAGTTGTTCCAGTGTCTCTGTCCTGAACACTTTGCAGTCTGGTCCACAGATTGCGGAGGCTGGCGCTTTGGAAGCGTCAGTTTTACAACCTAAAGCGATTTTGGATTCGCAAATTTTGCGTTTTGACTCCTTGGATTCAACATTGTTAGCCAAGTCTAGGGGTGAGACATCGCTTTGGTTTTGCAAATCTGATACTGAGGGATCTTTGCTCTGTCCAGAGAATGTTTCTGTGAGCCTACCCTGTACCATGAATGAAGCTATGATGTCCACTCACACTGACTGAGTCAATGTTTCCTTGCATAAAATCTCCTGCAGGGAGCCCAGAGGCTATTCTAGGTATTACAACTAGTAAAACAATCTGTTTTTCTGCCATTTCAGAATTGCAGTCTGGTTTGACTGCTATGAAGGATTCTGCCTGCACTGAAACTAGACTCAGGGAGTCAGTGTTGGTTTCACTAGATATTCCTGTGCATCCTGTTCTTGAAGATGAAATTTAGTCCCAGCGTATGGTAAAACCATCCCTGGGATATCTGCCCTGTCCGCAGAATGTATTTGATGTTCGGCCCTGTAACATGGATAGTTCAGAATCCTTGATTACTTTGTCAGAAAACTTGGGAAATGATGCTCCTGAGGTTTTGTTTGATGTTCTGGAGGTCTCCGCGTTTCTCCCAAAGGGTACAGAACTTTTAGGAGATGCCTCCTGCCCCGCAGGGCTATCTTAGGTAGTGCCCACTTCAGTAGGCTTTGCTGTTATGCTGACTACTTTTGCAGCTCTTGTGGAGCTTCAGTCATGCGTAGTCAATTATGAGTTTTGGTTAGATACAATTACAGTCATAGAGACTTCCAAGTCTTCTTTTGAAAGACCAGTACTTGTGACCATTCCTCGTGATGATTTTCTGCCCGGTCCTGGTTTTGGTCTTGTCGTGACGGACTCTGAGGTTGGCAGTTCCTCGACGTGTCCTGAGGTTTCTCTTGTGCTAGTGTACCCCGATGCGCTCTGTGAGCCAGAATGCCCAAGTGAGTCTCGGTTACCGGAGTGCTCGGATGCTTCCTCGGTGGAGACATGTTCTGATGTTGCCTGCCTGCCTGCCTGCATGCCCAGAGGTGGTCCCTGAAGCCCTGATCTTGATGGTTGTCCTGGTAAACCGGAATCCGGAATTATCATAGGTTCCATAGGGGTTCTTGATAGTTCTCCATGTGAGCCTGGTGAGCGTTCTGGCCTCTTGGGATCTCTGCGGAGCTTCAAAGTGTTCTGGGAGATTCTGGGAGAAATATTTCTTGGTACCCTGGATGGCTGGATGGCACAGCATGGAAATCCGGGCAGGCTGGTGGTCGTGGGGATCGTTCAAGCGGGACGCCGCAGATGAACTTCGTACCTGACACTTGAGACCCAACAGCTCTGCCGCTGTGAAATACTTAACACCCTCTTTGGAGCTTGTAAGTGTATTCGGGCGTGAGAGGCGCAGTGTGGTTTTATATAAGCAGACATGTTACGCTATGAACTTTTTAATGTGTTTTATTGAGGAATAAACGCCTAAATTTTATGACACTATGGATATGGATGTGGATTACTGATGAGCCTGGAGTACCACAAATTGAGCCTGAATTCCACCTGTGAATTGGTGGTAAAAATCTGGTGAGCCGCTCTGTTATTAGAGGTGGTGGGAATCACGATTGATCACTTGTTTACCAGCAACACGATTGATGGGAGTTGTAGTGTTTATTTATAGTGGTAAAACAGATCACACTATGTGAAATTGTTCTTTTACAGATATGGTAGCACGCAGTGGATTTATGTGATACCCTGGATGGGATCAACAGTGGCTTCTCTGTGGAAAGGGACACTTCGAATAGGTATTTTGGCAGGTTTGGTATTTTTGGACGGTCCCTGGAAGGTGGTGGGTATTGCACGGAAAGTGTCGATGGGTTCTTCTCTGGCATTCACAGTTCTGATGGGTGTTACGCCGAGACTTGTAGTATTGATGGGCATGTTTCGGTGGCTTCTGCTTCCGACGAGTTTGGTTTCGGGAGGATTGACTCTGGAATTGGGCCTTGTCGGGTTGCCCCGAACTTCATGAGTGTTCAATCAGACTGTTTTGTTGGAAATCAGTTTTGAGGAACGTCTGGAAGCCGTCCCTAGAGGGGGGGGGGGGTACTGTAATGATCTGCTCTGCTCTACTGTCTGCACAGGCAGACAGCTTTTTGACCATTTTTTAGGTCTGAGTGCTGTAGGTCTCTGGAAAAGAGTTTTGGAAAAGAATTGCTTAGCTGCTTCCTTTGATGGCTTGCAGTATAAATACCATTTGCTCCCAGAATTCCCTGCTGGTTATGATGGTTTGTTCCTGCTAACTTGCCTGGAGTCTCAGCCCTCTGCTCATTGTTGGCAATTATTGCTAGCTTAGAGTAGTTCCCTTTGGGAGTGCTCCTTGCATTCTTGTTTATGCAGTCAGGTAGTGTTATATTTGTACTGCTTATTCTGTCTTGTTTTGTTCTTGTGATTGCACTGTCACCAGCGGTTGGCGGTAGTAAATCGTTTTGTCTTTCCGTTGCGATTGTTCTGTCGCAAGCGGCGGTTGACAGAAAATCGCTCTGTCTGTTTGGATCGCACTCGTCCTAGCGTTAGAGGTGGTGGATCTCTCTGTATTCAGTCTTGGAGTTTAACCTCAGCTGCGGTAGCTGCTGGTTACTCCTTCTGTCTGTCTTGTTGTGCGGATCACACTCGCTCTTGCGGAAGAGCAGTGGATTCTTTCAGTCCTGTTCCTGTGTACGGATTGCACTTGCTCTTGCAGAAGAGCAGTGGATCCTATCTTACGAGTAAAGGCTTGCTGTTGCCTGAGGTAGGCAACCGATTAGCAAGCGTATCTGTTATTTGTTTGTTTGTGCTTTCTGTGTTCTTTTGTTAGTTAGGGTTGGCGCGGTTTTGTCTCTGTTGCGCTTCTCGTGTGGAGACCGCGCCATTAACGTGTTTTGTCGCTATTGCGCTTCTCGTGTGGCGACCACGTTTAGTGAGTGCGTTTGTTATTTTCCTTGGCATTCTGTTCATTATTGTTTGCTGTGTCTTTCTTCTACACCTATGCTCTGTCTTTACTCAGTCTTGTGTCGCTATTAGCAATCACCATTCTTGCGATTACTTTCCCACTTGGTTCGCTGTTGTGTGTTCACCGTCGTTAGGTGGCGACTAAATTGGTGGACATACATACATTCTTTCTGTGCTCACTTTCTCCTACTAGGGGCTATCTTGCCCTGTATTGCTTCCCCTCGTACAACCCCTATCTGACATCTGTGGCAGTGCAGAGGGTTTATTCCACTGCACTCCACAGCTCCATCTGCCGGTGGGAATTCCCCTCTACAGGTGCATTGCACCAAAGCTGGGTTCTGTTATTCAGATGCTTGTGGAGGATTTCCGTAGTGTCGGCGCACATCTTGTGCGCCTACCACGGAGATATTCCGCAATCGTTACACATTGAAAAAAGTGCAGGACATTTGTGGTAGTGGTAGGATATAGGTACATTTACAGACATTCTCCCTACTCTCACACAGAACACCTACGGTGGTGCCTGAACTTACCCCCCCCCCCCCCATATTACCTAACAACCCAATTACCCCGATGGGTGCCTAACCATACCTAGCCTGGCAGTGGCTGGATAATGTAATGGTTTAGGGCTCTGCCTCTCTGACACAGGAGACCAGGGCTCAAATCTTGGCTTTGCCTGTTCAGTAAGCCAGCACCTATTCAGTAAGAGACCTTGGGTAAGACTCCCTAATGCTGCTACTGCTTATAGAGCATACCGTAGTGGCTGCAGCTCTGGCGCTTTGAGTCCACCAGGAGAAAAGCATAATATAAATGTTCTGTGTCTGTCTGTGTCCTCATGGTGGACAAAACTTTTTTAGTCATAATGACATTAAAAACATTTTAATTAGATCATATGTTTTTTGTAATATCTATCTAGATCTAATACTCTTAATTGGAATGAGCTTTGCCAAAAAGTATCACATAGGGGATTTTTTGCACCTTATCTGTATGGCCACTTGGTCTTATTTGGTTTGTATTCATCGCAAACAGCCATTAATTTTAATTCATATTAAATATACTGTATAAAAGCAAGCGTATTTATCTTAATATCTAACACTCTTATTGATCAAACCATCAACTAATAGTTATTTAATCACGATACATTAAGCTGGCCCCTAACGGTTCAATTTCTAGCGAAAAATTGTTCGTATTGTAATACATTGTTCACTACACCATCAACGAACCAATCTTTGCTTCCTATCTATCACAACCAACAAGAAAATCCAAATTTTGGTTCGACAAAAATTCATTCGGACGACATTTTTTCACTCGTTCATAATCGATTGTGTCCACCAATGGAGAATTTCTGATCGCTCGAACGATTTCTCACTAGAAATTGGACCGTTAGTGGCCACCTTTAGTATTCCACATACTAAGCATTATTTCAGCTGATAGCACGCTTTAGCAGTCTACTATATGTTATTAGGCCTTGCTAAGCGTCTACTATATGTTATTAGGCCTTGCTAAGCGTTTGCATTTCCAGCAAGAAATTAGTGAAGTCAAAAAAATTCTCCCCCGCTATCTTAGGATAAACATAGCCTTGTACAGGGAACACACAGGCTACTGGGGAGAAGAACATAAAGGGTCATTCTAACCTGCAATATAGCTCTGAGAAGAATAATTCAACTTAAACGGATCCGAGATGAAAAACTAACTATAACAAGTAACTTGTCTGTATATCTTATCTAAAGCATATCTAGCTGCAAACAGCTTCAACAGTATATGATTATTTCTTCCTGTGATAAAATGAGGGTAGCCATGTTTTGTTTGTGATCATTACACACAGGCATGCTGCTCTGCATCTCTAGCCCTCAGCCTGCGAAACCTTGCTCCCCTCTTCTCCGCCCTCCTCCCCTCTGCCTCTGAAATCTCTGGCTAGTAACACTTCCTCCTCCTCCTGCCCAGACTGCGCTCCCATAAACCCTTGCTACATGGGTCTGAGAGTGCCAAGGCAATGGAGAAGCTGCAGGCGAGGCTTATTTAGTTTATAGGGAATTGGAGTAGTAAAACAAACAAAAAAAAGTATTGGGCTTGAGGAATGCCCTATAAACTGTATGAAAGGAACACAATTATGCAATGAGTAAAAGTTTATCTCGGATCCACTTTAATTTCACGAAATTCACTCACATAAGTTGCAGGGCATTTTTAAACATATGTATTAAACTTAAATTAAGATGGAAAGCATTGTTTTCTGCATTAATATGAGATTTTCTGACAACCCCACCATACTTACCCTATTACACCTCGCTGGTGTCCCATTGAAAACGGCACCTGCTAAAGCAGCAAAGGCAACACCAGCGCCCACTTTTTTAGCAGGCACCCTTTTCAACCGACTCCCTTTTCAACTGCTCCATGCAATTCACCTCATAAACACAGGATTAAGTACCTTTGAGTATATTGACGTTTTGCACGGCTTTATCTCACTTCAACCTCAGATTCTTAATTACACTCCTGACAGTATTTGTCACTAGCAAAAACTTACAGTCTGGATCCTCTGTAGTGCTGATTTATGTGCTTTGCTAGATTTTAAACAGTTCTCCTTCTTCAAAAGTAACCCTTTTCCCTTTCTGAACTTTCTATAGAACTTTTTTCCTTTCTTCGTGCTTGAGTGTGAGAGAGAAAGAGAGAGGGAGAGAGAAGGTATCTTTGTTTTAACGTCAGACAGGTACACATGTGGTCAACTTAGATGCTTCTGCTGCTGCTTTGCTGTGAAGCCCTTTCAAGTGGAATGTATCTGGGAATGCCTTTGTTCCACGCATGTAATTGTGATGCATGCTTGTATCTGGGCTCTAGACACTGAACGTCAAAAAGATTGATCATCGCTCTGTAGTTTATGATTTTGCCTGATGAAAAAAATGTCTCCAGACATTTCTGCTGGGATTTTCAATATGATGCAAAAGTTCTATGATGCTTAATCTGGCACAGGCTTCCAAGGAGTGTGCTTGAATCCGCAGCCTAGCCTTCTGTTTCTTCACATTACTCGGGATTGGGAAAAAAGAACGTGATTTTTTTTCTGTAGTTTTAACCATTTGGTAGGAAAGTAAAATTTAACTTTCAAGCAAAAATGTCATTGAAAATCATTTTGTAATGTTTATGATTTGTCTCGTTTTTTTTGCAAATTTTCACATCGGAAAGGAAAATGGGTTTCCTCTGACCATATCATGAAAAAACAATGTGTTTTCGCAAATATTTTCTCAAAATCAAAAATAGCATTTTCGAGGCAAAAATGACTTTGGCAAAAATTTGCAAGCAACACTGGTGTCCATCTGGGCCAGTTCTAGACTTTTTGCCGCCTGAAGCAATACATTGTGAGGACGTAGCAACCCCCAAACAGACCCTTCCCCCTACCCCCAACCCGCCCATGGTGAGTGCGAGAAGCCAGCCCATAGAGAATAGACACATTACTGGGACACTGAGAGCAGGTGAGTAAATCAGCAATACGCACCTAGGGAGGGGGAGACAGGAAGTGCAAGGAGGGGGACATTTTTTTGGGGGGGGGGAGCTGCCTCTTGACACCCTCTAATTATTGCCAACTTAAAGCAGGTGATTCACATTGCTTCATGGAAGAAATGCCCGGTACGCTATAAAAGGCTCCCATTTCCTAGGGATGCAGGGTAAAATGGTGCAGAGTTTTCTTGTATTTTACAGAGGAACCATAATGACATACTGTATAGTAGAATGCAACAAACTCAGGCCTCAGAGATAATACTTATATCTGTATATGGCTCTAAATTGATATGTTACTATGCCCTGCCCCCCCCAGTGATGTTTAGCCCAGGCTAGGAGGTCATACAGCCTTCTCCCCAGAGCATTCTGGGAGGTCATGTGACATCACTGCTCAGTCTACAGAGGGAAAATACTAGTGATTAAAACAGATTTTGCACAATCATAATTTTGCATAGTAATTTGCAATAATGATGCGAAATTGTAATGCAAAATTTCAGAAAAAAATTGTAATTAGTTTTGTTTGTGAAACATAATCAGGAACTGTAATTTCACATAATTTTTGCCTAATGTAGTGCTGACTTTAGCAGTAAATAGCAAAGCTCCCTTACAGGCCATTGTCACCAAAATTGCAACGTTTGTTAAGGAAAAGAGTGGAAACAATTAAAAAAAAAAAAAAAAAAAAAGATTTTTCAAAAGACCTTGTAATTTTTGAGAAAATTGATTTAAAAAATGCAAAGGAAAAGCAGTTTTTAAACTCAGAAAAATGACAATGTGAAAAACATTTTCTCTTTTAAAACAGATTTTCTGAAAAACTACAGTCTTTTCAAAAAATTCTCCTTAACATACTTAGCAATTTTTGGTGACAATAGCATGTATGGGGGCTTTGATATTGAATGCTAAAGATTACACAAAATCAATTGAATGTCTGCGCAGGCGCAAAACACTCTTGGCTATTGGAACGCACCAGGTGTGCATTTGCGGCCGAGCCGCGCATGCACAACGAAGCGTGACTTAGCCAAACTTTTGGGCTGAATTGTGGGTGACAGGAGCCACCTGGGGAGACGGCGAGGAACAAGCAGCCTCAAGGAGGCTTAAGGAAGCCCCAAGTAAATATGGTGGTACCTGAGACGCTTTTCATCTCAGGTACACTTTAAGTATAGATATAATTGCAAAAATTTCCACCAAATTTTGCGTATTCATAATAAACAAATTACAATCATCACCACGAAATACATTCCACACTGATTTACCTTGCCAGCAACTGATAAAGTTAAGAATGAATGTAAAACAGGGTAAGAGATAATATTTTACAATGGGCAATCACTAAATAATATATAAATTAATATTATAAAAATAAGCACATTTACACAAACACTTAAGCATACTTTTATGTTTTCTTTACATTGTATATTATATCCATTTAGTTTGCGGACAGCTGTAAATATCAACAAGGGGTTGTACACTTATATAGCGCCCGTATGTCTCCTCACTAATTTCCAGATACCACCTTACAGCATCCTTCATTCTGCACACAACCTTCTGTCCTTCACTTGAATCAGCTTCTCATATTTGGCTACACAGGACTTCTCACAACCCTCTCATCACCTCTTGAATTCCCTCCCAAAACAGTGCACCCTTAAAGAGTACCAGGGACGTCAAATGATAAAGATTTGATACATACCCGGGGCTTCCTCCAGCCCCATAAGCTCGTCTGAGTCCCACACCACCCTCCTGCGGTCTGTTGTTCAAATGCAATCTTCCCCGGTAACAGGCTCAGTCGGGTCCAGTCTGGGTCTTCTGCGCATGCGTGGACCTCACGCACATGCACAGTAGAACCAGACTGACGCGACTGAGCCAGTTACTTTGGAGGATCGTGGCTGAAAAGCAGACCACGGGAGGATGGCGAGGGACTCACATGTACTTATGGGGTTGGAGGAAGCCCTGGGTATGTATCAAATCTTTATCATTTGATGTCTCTGGTTTACTTTAAAGGCAGTCTGAAAAAGAAAAAAGATACTCACCAAAGCATAGGGAAGATTCTGGGTCCTATAGAGCCGTCCCTTTCCTCCTATGGTCCCCGCGTTCCACTGCTGGCTCCCACTTTAGCATTTGCGCATGTGCAGTAGGGAATGGCCCATCTTTAGGATCACTCGGGCTACATAAGACTTCTGAAGCCTCGAGCAGCAGCAAAGAGAGCGGTGTCCAACCCATCAGTTGGGCATTGCTAACGGGGGAGCCAGAAGTGGAACATAGGGACCAGGAAGAATGGGAAGGCTCTATAGGACCCAGAACCTTCCCCCTCCTTAGACAAATATCTGGGTTTTCTTTTACATTCGCTTCAGACTCCTTTTAAGACTCAGGCAAGCATATAAAATAACCTGGGCAATGCCCTCATCTTAGAGACCTTGATAAGTCAAGTGATCATTACAAAACATGTAGGGTGGAATCTTGAGTTAGGGGAAAAGACTGTTGAAAATTAGACATGGGTTAAAGGGGCACTATGGCGAAAAATTGTAAAATTTAAAATATATGCAAACATATACAAATAAGAAGTACATATTTTTCAGAGTAAAATGAGCCATAAATTACTTTTCTCCTATGTTGCTGTCACTTGGTGGTGGCTGGATAGTGTAATGGTTAAGGGCTCTGCCTCTGATGTAAGAGACTTGGTTCAAATCTCGGCTTTTCCTACTCAGTAAGCCAGCACCTATTCAGTTAGGAGTTCTTTGGGCAAGACTCCCTAACACTGCTACTGCCTACTGAGTTCGGTCTAGTGGCTGCCTCGCAAGCACTTTGAGTCCGACAGGAGAAAAGCGCTATACAAAAAAAGGAATTATTATTAAGGAATTATTATATTACCTACAGTAGGTGGTAGAAACCTGACAGAAGTGACAGGTTTTGGACTAGCCCATCTATTCATAGGGGATTCTCAGGGATTTATTTATTTTCAGAAGCATTCAGTGAATGGCAGTTGCTCTGTCCAACTGCCAAAACACTGTGTAGCGAGCAGGGGAACTGGCCGTCATCATATACGGCCAGTATACTGCACTGTAACTGTTAACATGTGCATTTTGCATGCAGTGTGTTACCATGCCACACTCCGCTACATCGCAACGCACCTGCTGCAATGTGAATGATGTACATTGCAGTGCAGCAAGCCATGTTGCAGAGTGGTAGTTATGCCACACCACAATGGACCCCTTTGAACGTGGTCTTCGGGTTAATAGAATAGCCCTTTATGTATGAAAATGAGGCAGTGAAACCTCAGCATTGATCAGCATTGTTGAAAACTAAGTAAAAATATATACTTTTATCTGGCTGTGTAAAGAACCCTGATAATAAAAAATGTTTTAAAAGCTAATTATTTCTGTTGGAAGCTGAATGAGCCAAATCCTATGCCACACTGACATGGCTGCTTTATGCACTTCACAGTTAAAATCTAGCTCCTAAGATTGATCTTTGGGAAACCCCTCCCCCCCAGACCTCCTCTACAACACGAGCCAGAGCACTGAGGATTGCCAAATCCCTCACACCCAGGTCACTGCTTCTTCAGATGATTTCCCATCTGGCCAGAGGTTTCCGGCAAGCTCCATTAGGACCTTAAGTCATTGGAATATTTTTTCCCCTCAGCCATCAACCTCTTGAACGTTCTTCAAACCTCTCCCCGTTCCCCATCTCTCCTCCTTTTTTGGATGCAGGTCATTGCTACTGACATTTGTATACTGAGTTACTGCCTCCTCAATATATGTGCTCACAATGCTGTCTATTGTTTTTACTCTGCTGTATATTGTGTGTCATCTCCTATCTCTTACCTAAGCTGTGTATGTGTCAAATCCAATTCTGAGCATGACCCAGTCGTGCTTTGTGAATATAAGTGATTCTGATTCTGAAGGTAATAGCATGAGCGTACATATCAGTGCTACACATACAATTAATTATCTCTCAAAGTCATTTCTAGTTCAGGTTTGCTTTCAGTCTGATTGGTTCACACTATTATATATTTCGCCATTATGTATTTTGCTGGCCGGAGGTTTTAGGCAATCTCCATTAGGACCTCAAGGGTCTTTTTTTTTTCTTTTTTTTTTTGCTTTAAGTCTGATTGGCTCACACTACAGCCCTCGCCCTTGCAGTGCAAGGGCCAAACATGTAGCAAAATACATAGGGGCGAAACAAAAACAAAATTAGATATGTAAAATTTTTGTGTAAACAAAATGCATTGTTTCTTATTGAATACAAAAACAGGTTGGTCTGGTTATTTTCTTATATATTTGCCTTGATCTCACAGAATAAATGTAGTCACTCTTTTATCATGCATCCAAAACACCTTCTATCCCGAAGCCATTTCTAGCCGTATCCCATAAGGCCAATTTACTCGGCTGAGAAGGAATAGCACGTACTGGGAAGTTTTTGATGTTCTTGCAAATGCGTGTTCGCATTCCCATAAATTACCTTATTAAGGCTTTGGAAAAAGAGACCCCAGGAATGCTCTCCTGAGAAGTGTTACCAATCAAGGGAAGGAGAAAAAGGAAGCCAGTTTCATGTATTTATTTATTTTTTATTTCTCCTTTTTTATCACTGCTGCCCTCTTAGCGATATTAACTTGTAAAACCACATAGAAAAATAATGGCTGTGTCAGGACCAGACACGACGCGGGTAAAGCCTAGTGAGAATTTACATAAGTGTTCATTTATACAAACATAAAAGAGAACATACATCTCATTCAGGGGAAAATAAGGAAGCCAACCTGACACAGCACTGCGGTTCTAAAACATCCGTAGAAAAGTTCAAGCCATTAAAAATGCAGATTGGTGCAGTAAACAGTTCTAATACCTCCTATGCAGAGAAAATATCATTGAGCCCATATGTAAAAGTCACACAAGATATCCAGTCTAATTAATTTAAGCCACCATGCAGGGGTGTAACTACAATTCCTGGAGCTCCCCAGCTAAACTTTGATGGAGCCCCCGCAATGGTCACACCCCTTCCCTACCTTCCCTCGGTGCCCTTCATGGCCTTGAGGTCCATCTCACAAGGGTCATAAAACAAATGTGGCCATCAGGATCTTCACACCCATAACATGTGTAGCCACAAAAGCACCTGATCTGAAGTATAGAGCCCAGTATCGGAGAAAGGGAAGGTTAGAAATTGAGGGCCTCCCCACAGCTCTGGTCCCCGCTGCAGGGGCCACTCCTTTCTAGTTATGCCCCTCGCTGCCATGATTTTGTGTAGTGGGTTTAAAGTAACAGTAACAGGGTCATATCCTATTCTAGGAGATAAGTATCTTCAATGTGCAAGCTACTTATCACCTGGCCATCACATGAGGATTCTTGGCAAATCCAATTGTTAGCTTCACTCGTGCAAGTGCAAAGAGCATTACTTAAAGAGAAACCATGACCAAGAATTGATCTTCATCCCAATCAGTAGCTGATACCCCCTTTCCTATGAGAAATGTATTTCTTTTCACAAATGGATCATCTGGGAGCTCTGTATGGCTGATATTGTATTGTGGTGAAACCCCTCCCACAGGAAACTGTGTTGACCATGGTCCTGGCAGTTTCCTGTCTGTAAACCTTGTTGCATTGTGGGAAAAAACTGTTTACAGCTTTTTCCAACTGCCAAAAAAGCAAGCAGCAGCTACTTCCAGTGACATCACCAGCCAGCAGTAAAAATGTCACCATGAGATAAATGTCAGAATGTAAATGAGGGAGATTAAAGATTTTACAATGGGAAAACACTGACTAAATAATTTATTCATAATTATTGTAATTATTTTCACTGGAGTTCCTCTTTAAGGGAATAGCAGCTATTTGAGCGATGCGCCTGTGTGCCAGCGATGGGGAATGAGATTTTGTGTTGTGGTGCTGTCCTTCAGCACCATGATACTACTGCCTCCCCCACCCACAGGAGATGCATGTGCACCCATCGCTGTCCCTCGATGTCCACCCGAAAGCCAACAGATTCCTAACCACTTACCCAACATCCACACTGAATACCAGGTGCTGCTTGCATCCTTGCCTCCCGGTCATTGTGCACTGTCTGTGGAAACTACTATAGCAGCCATCCATGCTGTCATCTTCTCTTGAGTCCCCTCAGAAGCATCTTCAAATATTCCAATGATGTGTCCCATTTATCCACTGCAGCTCCCTATTTGTCCACTGTGGCTTTTACAGCGGGTGCCACAGGCAGCACACAGTGACTGGGAGGCAACAGTGCCAGCAGTGAAAGGCATTCAGTGCACACTTCGAATGCACAGTGAGAGACAGGGAATCCTCAATTAACCAGAGAATTCAGCTCAAACTCTTAACCCTAACCTCCAAAGCTCTCCACAATTCCTCACCCCTTTACATCTGCTCACTAGTTTCCAGATACCAAGCCAATTGTAATTTCAGATCTGCACATGACCTTCTTTTGCCCTCCTCTAGAATCACCTCCTCACATTCACGTATACAAGATTTCACACATGCTTCACTCCTCCTCTGGAATGCCTTTCCACAACACATCCGACACTTTCCAAATGTTGATATCTATAAGCGCTCCCTCAAAACTCACTTTTTATGACAAGCATACGCTCTAGGTTAGGCCATTCCCCCTTTGACCTACGGTCAACTTGCACTCCTAATGGATATACTTAAATATACTTAAAACCCACTGCCTATTTGTATAATCATTGTATACTAACCCCAGTCTTGCCCCCCCCCCCCTCCCCCCATCCATTCCTTTATATTGTAAGCTTGCAAGGGCAGGGCTTTCTCACCCTTTTGTGACTTAGAATGTGTTATACATTTTATTCATCATGTGACTTTTGTCACTGTAATTACCAATTCTGTATTTTTTTCATATTGATGGATACCATTGACTGTATTATGTACCCCATGTTTGTTTCTTACTTTGTACAGTGCCACGGACGATATTGGTGCTTTATGAATCAATAATTATACCAGATCATCTTATTTGCCATTTGAGGAATTTATATACAAACCAATAAGCAACAGTTAGAACTGAGGATGGAATGACTGGTCCACAATTGGTAAAGAAGTGCAAGGTTGTATATTGTCTCATTTATTTAACTTGTATGCCGAATACGCAATGGGGACACCTGGTTTGGATGAGTGACGTGTTAAAATTAAGATCGTTGCCAGCAATATTATCTATCTGAGATATGTCGATGATACCACACTGATGAAAAATGAGGAAGAACTGAAGAGCCTAGTCATGAATGTCAAACAAGAAAGTGCCAATCCTGACTTATTGCTTAACATCAAGAAAACTAAAACCATGCCATCTGCTCAATTGAATCATCAGCAAATAGTTGGGGGAAAAGTAGTAAAACATTTATGGCCATATCCTATTCAAGGTGATAAGTAGCTTGCAGATGCGAGCTACTTATCACCTTGCCATCGCCCGAGGATTACCGGCAAATCTTATTGCCCATATCCTTTGCGCGATGGCTGATCATTAGGGAGCATTACTCCGGCGAAAGCCTGAGCAATGCTCCCTTTTACCGAGCGATGGGGAGTGAGGTTTACGCTGTGGTGCTGTCCATCAGCACCACGGCCTCACTCCCCACACATGCGCACTCGCCCACTGAACATCGTCGCCATCTTCCGCCGCAGCATCTGGGGGTCTCCTTTAATAAGGAGACCCCCAGAGCTCCCCGTCGGGTCGCCCACCTCTCGCCGCAAAATCCGTCACGTAATTACAGTGTATCTAACACTGTAATTACTGTCCGCACAGAAGGAGCCCGGGCAAAGCATCTTTGAATCTGCAGCCGGGCTCCCCATTGGTCCGCTGTCTGAGCCATATTCATTGGTTCAGACAGCGGACCAATGAGGAACGACGTGCGTTAGCTAGTTTAGACCTGCTTTTTGCATCGCTTCCCGGAGACATGATAAGGGTAATTGGATTCCGTGGTAAGAACTCGCTGGGCGATTATATCGCCCAAGCGAGTTCTTTTCCGCCTGGGGGGTCTAAAGTTTAATTAGATTAGGCGATGCTCCAATCGCCTAAGTTAAGAACTCGCCAGTGCTTAGCGCTAGCGAGTTCAGCAATAGAATATGGCCCCTAATCTTCTTGGGATCAAAGATCTCTGCAGATGGTGACTGCAGCCATAAGAATAAGAGACACTTGTTACTTGGAACGAAAGCTATAGCAAGTTTGGATAAGACACTAAAGGATAGAGATGCCGTTTAACAACAAAAATTGGGATAGTTAGAGCCATGGTCTTCCCAGTAGTAGCATATGGCTGTGAAACTTGGACTATAAATAAGGTCATAGAAAAATGTATGCTTTTGAAGTGTGGGTTTGGAAAAAGTTACTGAGCATCCCAGGGCTGCTAGAAGATTTAACTAGTCAATACTTACAGAAAAAGGCAAGTGTGTTCACTAGAAAGGTTGATACTACCAGTGGTGCTCAGCAGAGCTCGAATATTCGAGTAGCTCGAATATTCGAGCTCTTTTTCAGCTATTCGAGCTCGGTATTCGAGCTCCGAATAGCTGCAGCTATTCGAATGGGCTATTCGAGTAAACGCGAATAGCCCATTCACTATTCGAGCTATTCGAGCAAACGGCGCTATTCGAGCTCGGGTACCGAGCTCGAATAGCGTCATAGCCCAGATTGATGTCCTTAGAGCCAATCAGAGGGCTCCCAGGCCCTCTGACGGCAGCCAATCACAGAGGGGGACCCTGGCCAGCCCCTACCCTATAAATAGCGGCCGCCATGTTAGGTTTCTCCGTCCTTGCCTGAGACTTGCATAGAGAGAGAGTTGCTCCTTTGTGCTTTGGCTTAGCAAGAGCTCTATTGTGGTCATTTACCTAGCGTTTTTGCTCACATACACCTCCTATACACACCTATATTGTTGTTAGTTAGATAGACATTGTATTTTAGTTAGTAGCTTTTGTGTTACATAGACAGAGACAGCTGCTGCAGGCAAGCTTACAGCTTTAGGCCTCAGGGCCTGCCTGTGTGGGCAGCTGTTCTCTCCTGTCCTCTGTTAGTATATTTCTCTCATCTATACCAGTATTTCTGCTTTCCTTTACTACTGATTGATTCTGTATTTAGTATTGTAGTTATACTGTACTAGGACACTCACTGTCACTGTTCATAGGCTAAGGCTAAGGCTACTAGCTCCTGCGTGTGTGCACTCACTGTCTTGTACACACACACTCTATTTCCTTCTGATTACTGATTGATTATTGTAATTAGTTGTACTTACTGTTACTACTTACTCTTACTGTACTATAGGAGTCTAGGACACTCAGTCACTGTTCATAGGCTACTAGCTCCTGCGTGTGTGCACTCACTCACTGTCTGTGTACTGTAGTGTACACACACACTCTATTTCCTTCTGATTACTGATTGATTATTGTAATTAGTTGTACTTACTGTTACTACTTACTCTTACTGTACTATAGGAGTCTAGGACACTCAGTCACTGTTCATAGGCTACTAGCTCCTGCGTGTGTGCACTCACTGTCTGTGTACTGTACACACACACTCTATTTCCTTCTGATTACTGATTGATTATTGTAATTAGTTGTACTTACTGTTACTACTTACTCTTACTGTACTATAGGGGTCTAGGACACTCAGTCACTGTTCATAGGCTAGCTCCTGCGTGTGTGTGTGCACTCACTGTCTGTGTAGTGTGTACACACTACACACACTCTATTTCCTTCTGATTACTGATTGATTATTGTAATTTCTAGTTGTACTTCCTGACTCTTACTACTTACTTACTGTAGTAGGGACACTCACTCAGTCACTGTTTATAGGCTAGCTCCTGCGCGTCTTTGCGCGTGCGTGCACTCACTGTCTGTAGTGTACACACACTAAATTTACTTGTGATTACTACTGATTATTGTAACTTCTAGTTGTACTTCCTGACTGTTACTACTTACTTACTGTACTAGGGACACTCACTCAGTCACCTCACCCACCAACCCACTCCATTAAAGTACCCCACTTTTAACCCGCCCTTTTAAAAAACTTTTGTCTTTACGCCCAAAACATCGAAGATGTCTGGAAGTGGCAGCCAGCGCGGTTTGGGCAAGGGGAAGGGCAGCAAGGGAATCAGGAGGAGAGGGAGCAGCATTGTGGCAGGCCGCGGCCGCGCCACCATGCACAGTTCCGCAGCAGCAGCGTCAGTGGCTAACATTCCTCCCATAGCCACTGGCCGTGGACGCCTTGGGCGCCGCCCAGCAGGAGCATCTGCAACTCACGCTGCAGAGACACAGCAGCAGCAGCGTGTAGCACCTGCTCCGATTTTCCTCCAGCCGGGTCGGAAACGTCCCATTGAGGAAAAGCATGCAGACACTGTGGTGCAACTCATGACGGAGGATGAGCAGCCCGCCATCAGCTCTGCATCCGAGGCCTCCACCCTCACCACCACCACCCCTGTTCGCAGCAGCCGCCCAGCAGGGTCTGGGGAGGAGGCCAGTTCACCGTCACAAGTTGGCGACCTGTCACTCAGCAGTATTTTTACCCCAGGCACCATCAGGGTATTGTCTGCTGTTGTTGGCGATTTGGAGGAGGAGATGCTGATTGGCACTTTGGGGGATGAGGGATTGGACAGCAAGACTGTGGCGACAGTCAAGCAGCCCATCCATGCATCAGGAGAGGAGTTTGGGGGGTCATCATCCCAGCAGGACATGTTTCAGGAGGGGGAGGATGATGATGACCCGGTGACAGACAGAGACTGGGTGCCACCACCTCCAGGGGATGTCGTCCTCAGCAGCTCTGAGGAGGAGGAGGAGGAGGATGCGCTTGTGGGCCTTGCAAGGAGGCGCATCATTGCAAGCATTGGCAGCAGTAGGCAGGTCCCACAGCCTGCTGGTGTCTCAGGCTCAGCAGCAGCAGCAGCAGCATCTGCCAGTACCACCACCAGCCGCACCCAAGCCCCCCCCCCCCCACCACCACAGGGAGACAGGCGGCAGCAGCGCTTCCATGCCGTAGGGGGATGTTTCTGTCACCAATCTGGCGATTTTTCACCATGCCCACTGCGTACAGCAAGTACGCCACTTGCAACCACTGTCAGCGGAAGTTGAGCAGAGGTGCAGACCCCTTAAAGTTCAGCACCAGCTCGCTCATCAACCACCTTGCTGCGAAACATTTCCACCAGCATGAGGAGTTCCAGAGGCTGAAGGCATCTGGTGCTGGCAGTGGCACCACACCCATCACTGCACAGCCTTCAGCTGCAGCAGCAGCAGCAACAGCAGGAGTGCGGAAACGCACTGCTCCTCCCCCCTCTGCAACTCCTGCCGCCGACACTGAGGCCTGTTCTGGCAGCCAGTCCTCAGTGGCCTCCTCCGCTGTGTCTGCTGATTCCCGTGCCAGCAAAAGGCCACGCCAGAGCCTTTTGAGCGAGTCCTTCCAGGGGGTGGTTAGGGCTCTGCCTCCCAGCAGCCGTCGCGTGCGGCAGCTGAACGGCTTGCTGGCACGGGCCATGTGCTCCCAACTCCTGCTGTACACGCTCGTGCAGGAGGGGAGCGACATTCGTGCGCTGCTTGCTTGCGCAGCCCCAGACTGGCAGCTCCCCAGCAGACACTTCTTTGCCCGCAAGGCCATTCCTGCACTGCACCGCTTTGTGATGGCCAATGTGGAGCGAGGGCTGGAGCACGCGGTTGGTGAAAGGGTCCACGTCACCATGGACTCCTGGAGCAGCCGCTTCGGGACAGGCCGCTACCTGTCCTTCACTGTCCACTGGGTCAGCTTGGTGGAAGGGGGTGAGGATGGGAGAGCAGCAGCGGGCACAGCAGCAGCAGCAACACAGTGGGTGGTGCCACCCCGCAGGGTCAGGGGAACTGCAGCAGGTTCCTCCGATCCTCTGCCATCCTCCGGCACACCTGGCCAAACCCCCCGCCTCAGCAGCAGCGTGAAGGCCCGCCACTGCCAAGCGCTGCTGCACTTGGTCAGCCTTGGGAAGACCAAGCTGACGGCAACCCATGTGTTGGCCAAACTCCAGGAGCAGGAGAGGATTTGGCTGACCCCCAGAGGCCTCAGAGTCGGAGAGGTGGTGGCCGACAATGGGGCCAATCTGGTTGCCGCAATAGACAGGGGAAACCTGACCCACATCCCCTGTCTTGCCCACGTGCTGAACCTGGTGGTGCAGAAGTTCTTGCGCACCTACCAGGGGATGGGCGAACTGCTGGAAACGGCAAGGAACGTTGTGCGTCACTTCCGGCACTCGGCTGCAGCCTGTGCGAGCCTGGAAGACGTGCAAAAGGAGCTGGATCTGCCACGCCATCGGCTGATCGTTGAAGTTCCGACTCGCTGGAACTCCACCCTGGCGATGTTGGAGCGTCTGGTTGAACAGAAGCGCGCTGTCAAACAGTACCTTGCCCTGGCCACTGTTTCCGCCGCTCAGAGAAGGGACAAGACCAGCAACATCCCGTCCATCGTCCCCGATGATGACTGGAGGCACATGCAGCAGGTGTGCTTAGTGCTGGCTCTCTTTCTGCAGGCCACTAACATGGTGAGCAGGGACCATGCTATGGTCTGCGAGTGGGTGCCCCTGGTTTGTCTGCTGAACAGGGCCCTCGATGCTTTGCTGGAACAGGGAGCGGCAGCCTTGGACCAGCAGGAGCGGCAAGCAGCTGCACAGTCCACCTCTGAGGGGGAGGAGGAGGAGGACTTGGTGGAGGTCCCTGACCTTGCTGCTGATGAGGGGGAGCAGCACAGTGCAGCTGAGTTGGTGCGGGGGTGGAGAGAGGATGAGGCTGACGAGGCAGAGGAGGAGGATGAGGACAGCAGCACTGCCGTCGATGTGCCAGCAGACGTGGCCCGCCTCTTCCCAATGGCAGCGCACATGCTGACGTGCCTGCGCAGGGACCCCAGGGTGATCCAGATGAAGCAGAGGGAGGACATCTGGATCAGCATGATGTTGGACCCACGCCTCAAGGGGAAGTTGAGCCAGTTCCTGCCGCCTGCAGGAGGAGACCCAGCGCAACAAATAAGGAGCTTGCAGCAGGCCCTTGTTGAGCGCTTGGAGGAAGCCTTCCCCCAGCCTTCCACCCCCACTGTCCAGCAGCCAGCACAGAGGCAGCAGCAGATGCCTGCATCCAGCAGCAAGCGCCCCACAGACCTGCTGTCTCTCAGCCACGAGCTCTACAGGACTGTAGAGGCTCCGGCAGCAGTGACTAGAGAGGAGGTGCATGCAGCAGCATCCTCCACCGGTCACAGCCAGCGCCTGACCCGCATGGTGGCTGACTACATGGGGTCCTACAGCGGGCTTGACAGCGATGCCCCTGTTGATCCCATGGAGTATTGGGTCAAGCGCCTGGAGATCTGGAGCGAGCTGGCGCAGTACGCCCTGAAAGTGCTGTCCTGCCCCCCTTCCAGCGTGCTGTCCGAGCGCTGCTTCAGTGCAGCTGGTGGTGTGGTCACCGAGAAACGCTCACGTCTGTCTCACAAGTCTGTGGACAGACTGACGTTTCTTAAGATGAACCAGGCGTGGGTGGAAGGCGAGTTCCTGGCCCCTGTTGTCGGCGAGAGGGGGACATGAACTGGCTAAGAACCATCGTTAATGTGCCTTACCACCCTTTACCACCTCCTGGCTCCTGCTCACTAAGCCAGCCTGGTTCACTTTGACTATTACGTCGCCTGCAGCCACACATTTTACACCTACAGTGGGCTGCTGTGTACTGCCCTTCTGCTGTCTGTCTGTGTTTCCCACTGCCAGGGTACACAGATTTACCTTCTGCTGCCACTCTGCCACCAGCTATTACGTCAAACAATAGCTATATATCTGTGTAATTTGTTTTACAAACAAAAACCAAAAAACCATTACCCGGGCAATTACATTGCCCGGGTTGAAAACTGTGTTGTCCCAGTTGTGTATTGGACACGATGTGGGCTGCACGACCGCTGTCTGGGACCTCCTGTTGTGTTTATTTACGGCCTGGTATCACCGCTAGGTACCAGGGCTATTATGTCACGCTGCCTACCTGCTGCCACACTCACACTACTCCTCCATTCCTCCTGCTGATGCTGCTGTCTGTCTGTGTTTCCCACTGCCAGGGTACACAGAATTAGCTTCTGCTGCCACTCTGCCACCAGCTATTACGTCAAACAATAGCTGCTCACATAATTACTCCTCCATTCCTCCTGCTGCTGCTGTCTGTCTGTGTTTCCCAACGCCAGGGTACACAGATTTACCTTCTGCTGCCACTCTGCCACCAGCTATTACGTCAAAAAATAGCTATATCTGTGTAATTGGTTGTAAAACCAAAAGTACAAAACCATTACAAAAAAAAAGGTTTAATTTTTCTGAGGTGCCCGGGTTGAAAACTGTGTTGTCCCAGTTGTGTATTGGACACGATGTGGGCTGCACGACCGCTGTCTGGGACCTCCTGTTGTGTTTATTTACGGCCTGGTATCACCGCTAGGTACCAGGGCTGTTATGTCACGCTGCCTACCTGCTGCCACACTCACACTACTCCTCCATTCCTCCTGCTGATGCTGCTGTCTGTCTGTGTTTCCCACTGCCAGGGTACACAGAATTAGCTTCTGCTGCCACTCTGCCACCAGCTATTACGTCAAACAATAGCTGCTCACATAATTACTCCTCCATTCCACCTGCTGCTGCTGTCTGTCTGTGTTTCCCAACGCCAGGGTACACAGATTTACCTTCTGCTGCCACTCTGCCACCAGCTATTACGTCAAAAAATAGCTATATCTGTGTAATTGGTTGTAAAACCAAAACTACAAAACCATTACAAAAAAAAAGGTTTAATTTTTCTGAGGTGCCCGGGTTGAAAACTGTGTTGTCCCAGTTGTGTATTGGACACAATGTGGGCTGCACGACCGCTGTCTGGGACCTCCTGCCTGCTGTGTTTATTTACAGCCCTGGTATCACCGCTAGGTACCAGGGCTATTATGTCACGCTGCCTGCCTCATTGACTGCCTGCTGCCACACACTCATCCTCCTCCTCCTGCTGCTGAATTTACCTCCTGCTGTCTGTGTGTTTCCACTGCCAGGGAGCACATACAATGGCGCTTCCAACATGCGTGCGCCACCAGCTATTTGTTACGCTCAAAAATAGCTGCATTTCTTTAAAAAAAAAAAATTGAAAAGAGAAATAAGTGAAGAA
Organism: Hyperolius riggenbachi; assembly: GCF_040937935.1. Taxonomy (NCBI): domain Eukaryota; kingdom Metazoa; phylum Chordata; class Amphibia; order Anura; family Hyperoliidae; genus Hyperolius; species Hyperolius riggenbachi. The sequence goes on along the minus strand of NC_090657.1, from coordinate 55,159,840 downwards.
GAAGACGATATAGAAGAAGATGAAGAAGATGAAGAAGAAGAAGATGAAGAAGAAGAAGAAGAAGAAGAAGGAGAAGAAGAAGAAGATGAAGAAGAAGAAGATGAAGAAGATGAAGAAGATGAAGAAGATGAAGAAGAAGATGAAGAAGATGAAGAAGATGAAGAAGAAGATGAAGAAGAAGATGAAGAAGATGAAGAAGAAGAAGATGAAGAAGAAGAAGATGAAGAAGGAGAAGAAGAAGAAGATGAAGATGAAGAAGATGAAGAAGATGAAGAAGATGAAGAAGAAGATGAAGAAGATGAAGAAGAAGAAGATGAAGAAGAAGAAGATGAAGAAGATGAAGAAGAAGAAGATGAAGAAGAAGAAGAAGAAGAAGAAGGAGAAGAAGAAGAAGATGAAGAAGAAGAAGATGAAGAAGATGAAGAAGATGAAGAAGATGAAGAAGAAGATGAAGAAGATGAAGAAGATGAAGAAGAAGATGAAGAAGAAGATGAAGAAGATGAAGAAGAAGAAGATGAAGAAGAAGAAGATGAAGAAGGAGAAGAAGAAGAAGATGAAGAAGAAGAAGATGAAGAAGATGAAGAAGATGAAGAAGATGAAGAAGAAGATGAAGAAGATGAAGAAGAAGAAGATGAAGAAGAAGAAGATGAAGAAGATGAAGAAAAAGAAGATGAAGAAGAAGAAGATGATGATGAAGAAGATGAAGAAGATGAAGAAGAAGAAGAAGAAGACAATATAAAAGAAGAAGAAGAAGATATAGAAGAAGATATAGAAGAAGAAGATATAGAAGAAGAAGATATAGAAGAAGAAGAAGAAGATATAGAAGATAAAGAAGAAGAAGAAGAAGAAGAAGTATATACAGTACTGAACAACATTTTGGACACAACTTCTCTTTTCACCTTTTTTTTTTAAAGGAACATCCCCACATAATCACTTGCTATTGTTACTTGGAAAAAAAGATGTTTCTTGCATCATTCACCCTCAAAACAAGTGTAGGAAGCTATTTAAGGCCAATTCGAATAGTCAGCTCGAATAATGAGCTCGAATACCGATTCGAATAGTGAGCTCGAAGTCCGAGGTCGAATCGAATAGTAAAATTTATTCGACTCGAATATTCGACTGACCTCGAATAATTTACTATTCGAATTCGACCAAACTCGAATTTTGAAAAGGGGTATTTGAGCATCACTGGATACTACTAGTAAAACTAAGCTAAGATGGATAGAGAGCAGATGTGAAGCAAAAAATGATTAAGATGGAATGGGGCACTAGGCAAGATTGCACTTTTTTCCCACTGCGATGGTCACCTGGCTTTTTTTAATTAAATTTGGTGGGGACTTGGATCCACCAGGCCCCAATATTTTCTCCAAGCCCTAGGCAGCTGCCTAGAATTGCCTTGTGGATGATTCGGCTCTGATGTGAAGCTATGAATATGCCTATGCAGCAGCTGAAAGAAGAAGTGATTGACAGAAACAACTGTCAAGCAAATGTACATATGGTCACAAAAAGTGGGAGTCAACTAAACAAGTGAAGAGGAGGAGCCCCCTTGCAGGTGTAAAACTTGGCATCTGCCTAGTTGTCAATGCCTAAAAACGTCCTCATGGTGGACTATCGGTGTGCTTGTGTGAGTCAGCCCTTAACTAGGTACCATGTTTCCTATTTGTAGCATTTTACTCCTCCGCAGTTTATTTCGCATTACTTTTACTGTCTAACTGTACTTCATCCTTCATTTCCAAGAAAAATATTGACTAATATTTCCCCCTGCATAAACATATCTCAATATAGCAGACATGGCCAGAGACATCACTTCCTGAATAAATACATCTATTGTACACAAATAGGAAAAAAATAAATAATGAAATGGCGAGACATGCTGAGAGTCACTGGAGTGTTCTGACGTTGGAGATGCATTTACAGAGTCCTGTCAGTTCAGCCGAGCTCAGATTCACTTACAGGAAGGCAAATTTATTGCTAAGGTCTTGTTCACCTGGTTTGCTTCCGCCACGGATCCCTGCGCCAATGCGCTCGCCATGAAATGTGTTTAGAGACGCTCTGGGAGGAAATACCATTTGCTAATTCCTTGAAACATTTCAAGGGCCATTGTCCAAATTGCATAAATGTTCTGAAAACCCGTGGCAGTCAGTCAGTCATGTGTGTCATTCTATTAGCCTGGCTAGCACTACGGCTGGTCAGAATGATTGCCTGGCCGGTGGTGTGCTTGTGCTATATGTACTGTATCATTATAAAGGATGCTTTGAGAGGGTTATGCTGCTTTACATTGAAGGATACACAAGGTGACGTGACATGATGAGATGGACACGTGTATGTACAGTGCCAAGCACACAAATGACTAAGCTGTGTTTCTTTTTTCATTTCGCTCCCTGAAAGAGTTAAAAATCAGGTATGCAAGTGACAGTTTCTGTCTGGGTCAGGACCTGGTCGGACTATAGGGGCACCCTCACTGATAAGGAATTACAACCATAAAACACTTTCCTGGCAGAAAAAGGCTTCTCACTGAGATAAGCAAGGAGTTTTGAATCAGGATGTTACCATTTATTAGCTAACTTAGAGATGAATAAACAGTGAGCTTTCGGCTTATAAAAAGCCTTCGTCGGACTTTGTCAAAACGTATGATCTAAGAAAAAGGTTGTAGCCAGTTTACATTCCACAGTTTTTACTCTTTAAAGTGAACCTCCAGATTAAAAATTTACTCAGCAGTACTGACAAGGTTTGGTGTTTCTTTAACAGTTTCACAGCATCAGAACTTTGTTTTTCTTACCCAAGCCTCATTTTTAGCTGTACAGAAGCTAATCCCCGCCCCATCAATTAAATTTGCCTGGGCATTTTTCTCCTGATGCTGTGCAAAGCATGATGGGATTTCTGATGTTGATGTTCTCCTTCTGCTGTTTTGGTGCAAATGTGTTCCTTTTTTTTTTGAATTTGAGATTTGAAGCCTAGCGCACACAGCTGGGAGGGGTGATCAGGACACAGGACAGTTGGAACTGTGTCTCATGTTCCGTCACCTCCTTTCAACCAAAAAGATGGCTGCCCCCATGAAAAAGATGGTTGCTTCTATGAAATCACAAACCTTTGCCTGGTCTTTTAAAACAGGGTGGGTAAGAGATTATATTACCTATCTATGTTAATTAACATAACTAATGTAACTTAATGACAGTATGTTTCTTTAGGCTGAAGTTCCCCTTTAAGGTTCCTGACATTTTTGACACTTAGCTATGTCACTTTGATACAGCAGTAACATTTAGAATACTTATGCCATCTTATTGATATTTTTTCCATATAAACTAAAATTTATTTTTCCTTTTTCCCTAAAACTATTTTTTTATAGTAATTCATGGAGAAAAAATTAGGCATAAATGCAGAAAATACCCTTTTTTTTCATGTTTCATCCTTACTAATTTTCACATGATATGTCCCACAGTTATAAAACACATAACAATGAATTATTTGGCCCTTCCCAGTTAAATTGATATCCCATATGCCATTGCCATTTTTTATTACTAGCTGAGCATGTGGCAGACCGTTGTCCCCAGCCTGCGCATCTGTAGCAAATGGATGCTTCTGCTAGAGTGACAGTTCAGGGGCCATAGTGCTGTACAGATGCATTGTTAGGCAACAGCAGAGTGATAAGTTCGCCCTAGTCAGGGGCGGATTTACCATAAGGCACTGTAGGCAGGTGCCTACAGGTGCCTGATGATGGGAAGGCGGCTCACTCCCCTCCCCCAGTGCCTCCCCCCCTCCTTCCATATGCAGAGCCCTGATGAGAGCGTAAATGAGAAACGACCCACCCTCACTCGACATTCCACTGACGAGATCTTTCTTCAGTCGCAGGCACCACTAGCTATGTAATACTGAGGTTCCTCAAGCTACCTAATACTTGGGGGCACCTCTAGCTATTTAATATTGAGAGTACTTCTGGCTATCTAATACTAAAGGGCACCTGTAGATACCTATGTCTGGCAAGGGAAGTGAGGGAGAATTGACAGCTGGGACAACCAGCACACTTGTGGTTCAGTCTTGAGGACAAGGTCTGTGCCAGGACCTCTGTGCCGATATGCTCTTGTGAGGTAAATCTGGGCCTAGCCCTAGCAATCATCATCGCTACAGGCGGCAGTTATTAAAAGATTATAAACAGGTATATGTATCGCAGGGGTTAACAATGGATTAATAGGCTAGGCTGGGGTTCAAATTTACTGGGGATTAAAAAAACAAACAAACAAAAAACTTTTTATTTTATTGGGACAATGTCACTTTAATTTTTTTTTTACTTTCAAAACTTGTTTTATTGAATGATTGTTGCAATTTGCTAGCTGCAATCATTCACAGGAGTGCACATGCATGAGCGGGCTCAATCACGTGGTGTTTTTTAAAGCAGGATGTAGAGTCTACATCCTAAAACCTACAGCAGTACTAATTAGGACATAGAATCTACATCCTGAAATGGAAAGTATCTAAGTAATGAACAATGGCTTGCAACGCATTTCGTGAGCTTTTGCCTACTTCTTCAGGCCAAATAATGCTCCAAACTGTGACAATCCGCTCAGCTGCCTGCACAGGCAGGCAGCCTTTTGACCATTGTTTAGGTTTGCTTGCTGCAGGACTCTGGAAAGGAGACCTTCTGTCAGTTGTGCAGCTTGTGTTGCTGAGGGATTTGCATACATTAGTCATGCAAATCCGTTACCTGCCTTCTTTTGATGACTGGCACCAGTGGTGCTCAGCAGAGCTCGAATATTCGAGTAGCTCGAATATTCGAGCTCTTTTTCAGCTATTCGAGCTCGGTATTCGAGCTCCGAATAGCTGTAGCTATTCGAATGGGCTATCCGAGTACACTCGAATAGCCCATTCACTATTCGAGCTATTCGAGCAACCCGGCGCTATTCGAGCTCGGTACCGAGCTCGAATAGCGTCATAGCCCAGATTGATGTCCTTAGAGCCAATCAGAGGGCTCCCAGGCCCTCTGACGGCAGCCAATCACAGAGGGGGACCCTGGCCAGCCCCTACCCTATAAATAGCGGCCGCCATGTTCCGTTTCTCCATGCTTGCCTGAGACTTGTACAGAGAGAGAGTTGCTCCTTTGTGCTTTGGCTTAGCAAGTGCTCTATTGTGATCATTTACCTAGCGTTTTTGCTCACCTACACCTGCCATATACACCTATATTGTTGTTAGTTAGATAGACATTGTATTTTAGTTAGTAGCTTGTGTGTTACATTAGAGACAGGCAGCTGCTGCAAGCTTACAGGTTTAGGCCTCAGGGGGGCCTTGCCTCTGTGGGCAGCTGTCCTCTGTTTATTTCTCTCATCTATACCAGTATTTCTGCTGTCCTTTACTAATAGTATTGTAGTTATACTGTACTAGGAGTAGGACACTCACTGACTGTCACTGTTTATAGGCTACTAGCTAGCTCCTGCGTGTGTGCACTCACTCACTGTCTGTGTGTGTACACACACTCTATTTCCTTCTGATTACTCATAGATTATTGTTAGTTATTTGTACTTACTTACTACTTACTCTTACTGTACCCGTAGGGACACTCAGTGTCACTGTTCATATAGGCTACTAGCTCCTGCGTGCGGTCACTCACTGTCTGAGTGTACACACACCACCCACACTCCATTTCCTTCTGATCGCTGATTGATTATTGTAATTAGTTAGTTCTACTTACTGTTACTACTTACTCTTACTGTACTAGGAGTCTAGGACACCCAGTCACTGTGTTCATAGGCTACTAGCTCCTGCGTGCGGTCACTCACTGTCTGAGTGTACACACACCACCCACACTCCATTTCCTTCTGATCGCTGATTGATTATTGTAATTAGTTAGTTCTACTTACTGTTACTACTTACTCTTACTGTACTAGGAGTCTAGGACACTCAGTCACTGTGTTCATAGGCTACTAGCTCCTGCGTGCGGTCACTCACTGTCTGAGTGTACACACACCACCCACACTCTATTTCCTTCTGATCGCTGATTGATTATTGTAATTAGTTAGTTGTACTTACTGTTACTACTTACTCTTACTGTACTAGGAGTCTAGGACACTCAGTCACTGTGTTCATAGGCTACTAGCTCCTGCGTGCGGTCACTCACTGTCTGAGTGTACACACACCACCCACACTCTATTTCCTTCTGATCGCTGATTGATTATTGTAATTAGTTAGTTCTACTTACTGTTACTACTTACTCTTACTGTACTAGGAGTCTAGGACACTCAGTCACTGTGTTCATAGGCTACTAGCTCCTGCGTGCGTGCACTCACTGTCTGAGTGTACACACACCCACACTCCATTTCCTTCTGATCGCTGATTGATTATTGTAATTAGTTAGTTCTACTTACTGTTACTACTTACTCTTACTGTACTAGGAGTCTAGGACACTCAGTCACTGTGTTCATAGGCTACTAGCTCCTGCGTGCGGTCACTCACTGTCTGAGTGTACACACACCACCCACACTCCATTTCCTTCTGATCGCTGATTGATTATTGTAATTAGTTAGTTCTACTTACTGTTACTACTTACTCTTACTGTACTAGGAGTCTAGGACACTCAGTCACTGTGTTCATAGGCTACTAGCTCCTGCGTGCGTGCACTCACTGTCTGAGTGTACACACACCCACACTCCATTTCCTTCTGATCGCTGATTGATTATTGTAATTAGTTAGTTCTACTTACTGTTACTACTTACTCTTACTGTACTAGGAGTCTAGGACACTCAGTCACTGTGTTCATAGGCTACTAGCTCCTGCGTGCGGTCACTCACTGTCTGAGTGTACACACACCACCCACACTCTATTTCCTTCTGATCGCTGATTGATTATTGTAATTAGTTAGTTGTACTTACTGTTACTACTTACTCTTACTGTACTAGGAGTCTAGGACACTCAGTCACTGTGTTCATAGGCTACTAGCTCCTGCGTGCGGTCACTCACTGTCTGAGTGTACACACACCACCCACACTCTATTTCCTTCTGATCGCTGATTGATTATTGTAATTAGTTAGTTCTACTTACTGTTACTACTTACTCTTACTGTACTAGGAGTCTAGGACACTCAGTCACTGTGTTCATAGGCTACTAGCTCCTGCGTGCGTGCACTCACTGTCTGAGTGTACACACACCCACACTCCATTTCCTTCTGATCGCTGATTGATTATTGTAATTAGTTAGTTCTACTTACTGTTACTACTTACTCTTACTGTACTAGGAGTCTAGGACACTCAGTCACTGTGTTCATAGGCTACTAGCTCCTGCGTGCGGTCACTCACTGTCTGAGTGTACACACACCACCCACACTCCATTTCCTTCTGATCGCTGATTGATTATTGTAATTAGTTAGTTCTACTTACTGTTACTACTTACTCTTACTGTACTAGGAGTCTAGGACACTCAGTCACTGTGTTCATAGGCTACTAGCTCCTGCGTGCGTGCACTCACTGTCTGAGTGTACACACACCCACACTCCATTTCCTTCTGATCGCTGATTGATTATTGTAATTAGTTAGTTCTACTTACTGTTACTACTTACTCTTACTGTACTAGGAGTCTAGGACACTCAGTCACTGTGTTCATAGGCTACTAGCTCCTGCGTGCGGTCACTCACTGTCTGAGTGTACACACACCACCCACACTCCATTTCCTTCTGATCGCTGATTGATTATTGTAATTAGTTAGTTCTACTTACTGTTACTACTTACTCTTACTGTACTAGGAGTCTAGGACACTCAGTCACTGTGTTCATAGGCTACTAGCTCCTGCGTGCGGTCACTCACTGTCTGAGTGTACACACACCACCCACACTCTATTTCCTTCTGATCGCTGATTGATTATTGTAATTAGTTAGTTGTACTTACTGTTACTACTTACTCTTACTGTACTAGGAGTCTAGGACACTCAGTCACTGTGTTCATAGGCTACTAGCTCCTGCGTGCGTGCACTCACTGTCTGAGTGTACACACACCCACACTCCATTTCCTTCTGATCGCTGATTGATTATTGTAATTAGTTAGTTCTACTTACTGTTACTACTTACTCTTACTGTACTAGGAGTCTAGGACACTCAGTCACTGTGTTCATAGGCTACTAGCTCCTGCGTGCGGTCACTCACTGTCTGAGTGTACACACACCACCCACACTCCATTTCCTTCTGATCGCTGATTGATTATTGTAATTAGTTAGTTCTACTTACTGTTACTACTTACTCTTACTGTACTAGGAGTCTAGGACACTCAGTCACTGTGTTCATAGGCTACTAGCTCCTGCGTGCGTGCACTCACTGTCTGAGTGTACACACACCCACACTCCATTTCCTTCTGATCGCTGATTGATTATTGTAATTAGTTAGTTCTACTTACTGTTACTACTTACTCTTACTGTACTAGGAGTCTAGGACACTCAGTCACTGTGTTCATAGGCTACTAGCTCCTGCGTGCGTGCACTCACTGTCTGAGTGTACACACACCACCCACACTCCATTTCCTTCTGATCGCTGATTGATTATTGTAATTAGTTAGTTCTACTTACTGTTACTACTTACTCTTACTGTACTAGGAGTCTAGGACACTCAGTCACTGTGTTCATAGGCTACTAGCTCCTGCGTGCGGTCACTCACTGTCTGAGTGTACACACACCACCCACACTCTATTTCCTTCTGATCGCTGATTGATTATTGTAATTAGTTAGTTGTACTTACTGTTACTACTTACTCTTACTGTACTAGGAGTCTAGGACACTCAGTCACTGTGTTCATAGGCTACTAGCTCCTGCGTGCGTGCACTCACTGTCTGAGTGTACACACACTAAATTTACTTGTGATTACTACTGATTATTGTAACTGCTAGTTGTACTTCCTGACTGTTACTACTTACTTACTGTAGTAGGGGACACTCACTCAGTCACCTCACCAACCAACCCACTCCATTAAAGTACCCCACTTTTCACCCGCCCTTTTAAAAAACTTTTGTCTATACGCCCAAAACATTGAAGATGTCTGGAAGTGGCAGCCAGCGCGGTTTGGGCAAGGGGAAGGGCAGCAAGGGAATCAGGAGGAGAGGGAGCAGCATTGTGGCAAGCCGCGGCCGCGGCCGCGGGCGCGCCACCATGCACAGTTCCGCAGCAGCAGCAGCAGCGTCAGTGGCTAACATTCCTCCCATAGCCACTGGCCGTGGACGCCTTGGGCGCCGCCCAGCAGGAGCCTCTGCAACTCACGCTGCAGAGACGCAGCAGCAGCGTGTAGCACCTGCTCCCATTTTCCTCCAGCCGGGTCTGAAACGTCCCATTGAGGAAAAGGATGCAGACACTGTGGTGCAACTCATGACGGAGGATGAGCAGCCCGCCATCAGCTCTGCATCCGAGGCCTCCACCCTCACCACCACCACCACCACCACCACCACCCCTGTTCGCAGCAGCCGCCCAGCAGGGTCTGGGGAGGAGGCCAGTTCACCGTCACTCGCCGACCTGTCATTCAGCAGTCTTTTGACCCCAGGCATCATGAGTAAATTGTCTGCTGTTGTTGGCGATCTTGAGGAGGAGATGCTGATGGGCACTTTGGGGGATGAGGGATTGGACAGCAAGACTGTGGCGACAGTCAAGCAGCCCATCCATGCATCAGGAGAGGAGTTTGGGGGGTCCTCATCCCAGCAGGACATGTTTCAGGAGGGGGAGGATGATGATGACCCGGTGACAGACAGAGACTGGGTGCCACCACCTCCAGTGGATGTCGTCCTCAGCAGCTCTGAGGAGGAGGAGGAGGATGCGCTTGTGGGCCTTGCAAGGAGGCGCATCATTGCAAGCATTGGCAGCGTCCCACACCCTGCTGGTGTCTCAGGCTCAGCAGCAGCAGCAGCAGCATCAGCCAGTACCACCACCAGCCGCACCCAAGCCCCCCAAGCCCCCCCCCCAACCACCACAGGGAGACAGGCAGCAGCGCTTCCATGCCGTAGGGGGATGTTTAAGTCACCAATCTGGCGATATTTCACCATGCCCACTGTGTACAGCAAGTACGCCACTTGCAACCACTGTCAGCGGAAGTTGAGCAGAGGTGCAGACCCCTTAAAGTTCTGCACCAGCTCGCTCATCAACCACCTTGCGGCTAAACATTTCCACCAGCATGAGGAGTTCCAGAGGCTGAAGGCATCTGGTGCTGGCAGTGGCACCACACCCATCACTGCACAGCCTTCAGCAGCAGCAGCAGCAACAGCAGCCACCCGCCCTCCTGCTCCTCCAGCAGCACCAGCAGGAGTGCGGAAACGCACTGCTCCTCCCCCCTCTGCAACTCCTGCCGCCGACACTGAGGCCTGTTCTGGCAGCCAGTCCTCAGTGGCCTCCTCTGCTGTGTCTGCTGATTCCCGTGTCAGCAAAAGGCCACGCCAGAGCCTTTTGAGCGAGTCCTTCCAGGGGGTGGTTAGGGCTCTGCCTCCCAGCAGCCGTCGCGTGCGGCAGCTGAACGGCTTGCTTGCACGGGCCATGTGCTCCCAACTCCTGCCGTACACGCTCGTGCAGGAGGGGAGCGACATTCGTGCGCTGCTTGCCCCAGACTGGCAGCTCCCCAGCAGACACTTTTTCTCCCGCAAGGCCATTCCTGCACTGCACCGCTTTGTGATGGCCAATGTGGAGCGAGGGCTGGAGCACGCGGTTGGTGAAAGGGTCCACGTCACCATGGACTCCTGGAGCAGCCGCTTCGGGACAGGCCGCTACCTGTCCTTCACTGTCCACTGGGTCAGCTTGGTGGAAGGGGGTGAGGATGGGAGAGCAGCAGCGGGCACAGCAGCAGCAGCAACACAGTGGGTGGTGCCACCCCGCAGGCTCAGGGGAACTGCAGCAGGTTCCTCCGATCCTCTGCCATCCTCCGGCACACCTGGCCAAACCCCCCGCCTCAGCAGCAGCGTGAAGGCCCGCCACTGCCAAGCGCTGCTGCACTTGGTCAGCCTTGGGAAGACCAAGCTGACGGCAACCCATGTGTTGGCCAAACTCCAGGAGCAGGAGAGGATTTGGCTGACCCCCAGAGGCCTCAGAGTCGGAGAGGTGGTGGCCGACAATGGGGCCAATCTGGTTGCCGCAATAGACAGGGGAAACCTGACCCACATCCCCTGTCTTGCCCACGTGCTGAACCTGGTGGTGCAGAAGTTCCTGCGCACCTACCAGGGGATGGGCGAACTGCTGGAAACGGCAAGGAATGTTGTGCGTCACTTCCGGCGCTCGGCTGCAGCCTGTGCGAGCCTGGAAGACGTGCAAAAGGAGCTGGATCTGCCACGCCATCGGCTGATCATTGACGTTCCGACTCGCTGGAACTCCACCCTGGCGATGTTGGAGCGTCTGGTTGAACAGAGGCGCGCTGTCAAAGAGTACCTTGCCCTGGCCACTATTTCCGCAGCTCTGAGAAGGGACAAGACCAGCAACTTACCGTCCATCGTCCCCGATGATGACTGGAGGCACATGCAGCAGGTGTGCTTAGTGCTGGCTCCCTTCCTGCAGGCCACAAACATGGTGAGCAGGGACCATGCTATGGTCTGCGAGTGGGTGCCCCTGGTTTCTCTGCTGAACAGGGCCCTCGATGCTTTGCTGGAACAGGGAGCGGCAGCCTTGGACCAGCAGGAGCGGCAACCAGCTGCGCAGTCCACCTCTGAGGGGGAGGAGGAGGAGGACTTGGTGGAGGTCCCTGACCTGGCTGCTGATGAGGGGGATCAGCACAGCGCAGCTGAGTTGGTGCGGGGGTGGAGAGAGGATGAGGCGGCAGAGGAGGAGGATGAGGACAGCACTGACGTCGATGTGCCAGCAGACGTGGCCCGCCTCTTCCCAATGGCAGCGCACATGCTGACGTGCCTGCGCAGGGATCCCAGGGTGATCCAGATGAAGCAGAGGGAGGACATCTGGATCAGCATGATGTTGGACCCACGCCTCAAGGGGAAGTTGAGCCAGTTCCTGCCGCCTGCAGGAGGAGACCCAGCGCAACAAATAAGGAGCTTGCAGCAGGCCCTTGTTGAGCGCTTGGAGGAAGCCTTCCCCCAGCCTTCCACCCCCACTGTCCAGCAGCCAGCACAGAGGCAGCAGCAGGTGCCTGCATCCAGCAGCAGCAAGCGCCCCACAGACCTGCTGTCTCTCAGCCACGAGCTCTACAGGACTGTAGAGGCTCCGGCAGCAGTGACTAGAGAGGAGATGCATGCAGCAGCATCCTCCTCCGGTCACAGCCAACGCCTGACCAGCATGGTGGCTGACTACATGGGGTCGTACAGCGGGCTTGACAGCGATGCCCCTGTTGATCCCATGGAGTATTGGGTCAAGCGCATGGAGATCTGGAGCGAGCTGGCGCAGTACGCCCTGGAAGTGCTGTCCTGCCCCCCTTCCAGCGTGCTGTCCGAGCGCTGCTTCAGTGCAGCTGGTGGCGTGGTCACCGAGAAACGCTCACGTCTGTCTCACAAGTCTGTGGACAGACTGACGTTTCTCAAGATGAACCAGGCGTGGGTGGAAGGCGAGTTCCTGGCCCCTGTTGTCGGCGAGAGGGGGACATGAACTGGCTGCCGGAACCATCGTTAATGTGCCTTACCACCCTTTACCACCTCCTGGCTCCTGCTCGCTAAGCCAGCCTGGTTCACTTTGACTATTACGTCGCCTGCAGCCACACATTTTACACCTACAGTGGGCTGCTGTGTACTGCCCTTCTGCTGTCTGTCTGTGTTTCCCACTGCCAGGGTACACAGATGATTTACCTTCTGCTGCCACTCTGCCACCAGCTATTACGTCAAACAATAGCTATATTGGTTGCAAAACCAAAAACCAAACAAACCATTAAAAAAAAAAAAAAGGTTTAATTTTTCTGAGGTGCCCGGGTTGAAAACTGTGTTGTCCCAGTTGTGTATTGGACACAATGTGGGCTGCACGACCGCTGTCTGGGACCTCCTGTTGTGTTTATTTACAGCCCTGGTATCACCGCTAGGTACCAGGGCTATTATGTCACGCTGCCTACCTGCTGCCACACTCACACTGCTCCTCCATACCTCCTCCTGCTGCTGCTGCTGCTGCTGTCTGTCTGTGTTTCCCACTGCCAGGGTACACAGATGATTTACCTTCTGCTGCCACTCTGCCACCAGCTATTACGTCAAACAATAGCTATATTGGTTGCAAAACCAAAAACCAAACAAACCATTAAAAAAAAAAAAAAGGTTTAATTTTTCTGAGGTGCCCGGGTTGAAAACTGTGTTGTCCCAGTTGTGTATTGGACACAATGTGGGCTGCACGACCGCTGTCTGGGACCTCCTGTTGTGTTTATTTACAGCCCTGGTATCACCGCTAGGTACCAGGGCTATTATGTCACGCTGCCTACCTGCTGCCACACTCACACTGCTCCTCCATACCTCCTCCTGCTGCTGCTGCTGCTGCTGTCTGTCTGTGTTTCCCACTGCCAGGGTACACAGATGATTTACCTTCTGCTGCCACTCTGCCACCAGCTATTACGTCAAACAATAGCTATATTGGTTGCAAAACCAAAAACCAAACAAACCATTAAAAAAAAAAAAAAGGTTTAATTTTTCTGAGGTGCCCGGGTTGAAAACTGTGTTGTCCCAGTTGTGTATTGGACACAATGTGGGCTGCACGACCGCTGTCTGGGACCTCCTGTTGTGTTTATTTACAGCCCTGGTATCACCGCTAGGTACCAGGGCTATTATGTCACGCTGCCTACCTGCTGCCACACTCACACTGCTCCTCCATACCTCCTCCTGCTGCTGCTGCTGCTGCTGTCTGTCTGTGTTTCCCACTGCCAGGGTACACAGATGATTTACCTTCTGCTGCCACTCTGCCACCAGCTATTACGTCAAACAATAGCTATATTGGTTGCAAAACCAAAAACCAAACAAACCATTAAAAAAAAAAAAAAGGTTTAATTTTTCTGAGGTGCCCGGGTTGAAAACTGTGTTGTCCCAGTTGTGTATTGGACACAATGTGGGCTGCACGACCGCTGTCTGGGACCTCCTGTTGTGTTTATTTACAGCCCTGGTATCACCGCTAGGTACCAGGGCTATTATGTCACGCTGCCTACCTGCTGCCACACTCACACTGCTCCTCCATACCTCCTCCTGCTGCTGCTGCTTCTGCTGTCTGTCTGTGTTTCCCACTGCCAGGGTACACAGATGATTTACCTTCTGCTGCCACTCTGCCACCAGCTATTACGTCAAACAATAGCTATATTGGTTGCAAAACCAAAAACCAAAAAACCATTAAAAAAAAAAAAAAAAGGTTTAATTTTTCTGAGGTGCCCGGGTTGAAAACTGTGTTGTCCCAGTTGTGTATTGGACACAATGTGGGCTGCACGACCGCTGTCTGGGACCTCCTGTTGTGTTTATTTACAGCCCTGGTATCACCGCTAGGTACCAGGGCTATTATGTCACGGCGAGCTGCCTGCCTCATTGACTGCCTGCTGCCACACACTCATCCTCCTCCTCCTGCTGCTGAATTTACCTCCTGCTGTCTTTGTGTTTCCACTGCCAGGGAGCACATACAATGGCGCTTCCAACATGCGTGCGCCCACCAGCTATTTGTTACGCTCAAAAATAGCTGCATTTCTTTAAAAAAAAAATTGAAAAGAGAAATACGTGAAGAAGAAGAAGACGATATTGAAAAGGAAGGAGAAGAAGAAGAAGAAGAAGAAGAAGAAGAAGAAGAAGAAGAAGAAGAAGAAGAAGAAGAAGAAGAAGAAGAAGAAGAAGAAGAAGAAGAAGAAGAAGAAGAAGAAGAAGAAGAAGAAGAAGAAGAAGAAGAAGAAGAAGAAGAAGAAGAAGAAGAAGAAGAAGAAGAAGAAGAAGAAGAAGAAGAAGAAGAAGAAGAAGAAGAAGAAGATATAGAAGAAGAAGAAGAAGATATAGAAGAAGAAGATCGAGAAGAAGAAGAAGAAAGATAAAGAAGAAGAAGAACAAGTATATACAGTAACACTACTGAACAAAATTAAGGACACAACTTCTCTTTCCACATTTTTTTTTTAAAGGAACATCCCCACATAATCACTTGCTGTTGTTACTTGGAAAAAAAGAGGTTTCTTGCATCATTCACCCTCAAAACAAGTGTTGGAAGCTATTTAAGGCCAATTCGAATAGTCAGCTCGAATAGTTAGCTCGAATACCGAATCGAATAGTGAGCTCGAAGTCCGAGGTCGAATCGAATAGTAAAAATTATTCGACTCGAATATTCGACTGACCTCGAATAATTTACTATTCGAATTCGACCAAACTCGAATTTTAAAAAGGGGTATTTGAGCATCACTAACTGGCACTATAAAAGCATTCTGCTCCCAGAATGCTTTGCTGGACATTTCCCTTCCATGGTCTGTTCCTGATGGACACTGCTGGAGTGTCAGCCATTCTCGTTTGTTGAAGTTATCTTAGTGTAATTCGTGGGGATGCACTAGGCAGTTCCCTAGTGCAGTTAGGATTGCATTATCTGTTTTGCCTGTTCCGTCTGTCTTGTGTTTGGATCGCACAAGCCCTAGCGTTAGCGGCTGTGGATCCTTCTGATTGAGTCTGGAGTGTAGGTTGGAACAGCGGTTGTTTCTGCCTACCTCATCTGTTCTGTCTGCCGTGTGTTTGGATCCTTCTGTTCTGTCTCCTGGGATCGCGCTAGCTACTTTTCGCTAGCGCTGGTGATCCTTCTGTTCTGCCTCCTGGGATCGCGCTAGCTACTTTTCGCTAGCGCTGGTGATCCTTCTGTTCTGTCTCCTGGGATCGCGCTAGCTACTTTTCGCTAGCGCTGGTGATCCTTCTGTTCTGTCTTCTGGGATTGCGCTAGCTACTTTTCGCTAGCGCTGGGGATCCTTCTGTTCTGTCTTCTGGGATCGCGCTAGCCACTTTTCGCTAGCGCTGGGGATCCTTCTGTTCTGCTACTCTGTACCTGGATCGCGCTAGCCACTTTTCGCTAGTGCTGTGGATCCTATCTCTCGCTTGTCCCTGTTTTCGTGTGTCTGTCTTGTCTGATTCGAAACGCTTGCTGTAGGCTCGGTGAGGTAACCGTTAAGCAAGCGCTCGCGTTCTCTGTTTCGTGTTTGTCTGTCTTTGGTTAGTTAGGCGTGCTTGTCTCTGTTGTGCGTAACACGCGGAGACCGCGCACGAACGCGTGCACTGTTGCGAATGAGTGCGGTGTTCGCGTTCAGCTAGCATTTGTTATTTTCTTTATCTTTCTCTTTGTATGATTTGCTGTGCCTTTGCTACCCTTGTGCTCTGTCCTGCTCAGTCTTGTGTCGCTATTGGCAATCGCCATTCTTGCGATTGCGTTTCCTACTTCGTTTCTGCCGTTGTGTGTTCGCCGTCGCTGGGTGGCGACTAATTTGGTGGGCACACATTGGTTCTGTCCTTTTGCTCTGTTCCCTGTGGGCTATCCAGCCCTGCCTGATTGTACCTTGTCCCGGATCTGTACAATTCCCATTTGGCATCTGTGGCTGTGCAGCGGCTGTGTTCGCCTGCACTCCACAGCGCCATCTGCCGGTGGGAATTGCCCTCTGCGGGTGCATAGCACCTAGCCTGGGTGTCCGCAATAATACGCTTGTGGAGGAAATCCGCCACGTCAGCGCACGTCTGGTGCGCTGACCACGGAGACGATTCCACAATCGTTACAGAATGTCCAGCCAAACCAAAATTCCCGGGGAGAGGGAACCTTCGATTTTGTTCAGATGTCATTACCTAAGGCAAAGGCATATTACCTATTATAGGTAGGATCGCACACTACATTAAAGCAGTTAAAAAGTCTGTCCTCGTTCCTGACCCCAACCCATATGGAGATTACCTAGATACTGGGTTGTTTGAACCGCCATTTGCCTCATGGGAGATTGGGGCCTTGTTGGAAGAGTTTGATTTCGATTGGAAAGCCTTTTGTGATTTTTATATCGCAAAGAGCGCGGATGACCTGAATGATTGTCTCGACTCTATGTACCTTTTGATCGATTCTGATGAATGTGATGAGTGTGATGTGGATCTGGTGATTTATGTGTGGCAGACTATTTTGGACGAATTGCACACACACCAACCAATTATTTCCAATAAAGAGACACCATTGTCACATGATTATTCCTGTCTTTCTGGGGTAAAGCAAGTGAGTTTGGACACTGTGCGACCTGAAATGAATGGGTGTGCCTCGACTGTGGACACCTGCGTGAATTCTGATGGAGTTTCTCCCGTTTGTTTAGAGGTTAAATCTGTGCGATCTGATGCCGGTTTCTCAGATGTTCCTGTTGATTGTGATCGGCGTGAGTGTGTCAGTTTTGTCAATGATTTGTGTGATCCCTTGTCATGTAAAAACAGATCTTCTTCTCTCAGTACTACTTTAAGATCCTCCATCTATGATCTTGCTATGGGGAAAATTCCCAAACTATGCAGTTTCAAGAGTAAAATTAATATGATTCCTCATGTTGTTGTCACAACTTCCCCTAACTTGGTTCAGTATGAATGCTCAGACCTAGTCAGGTGTGAATGGGAGCCCCTGTTCCAGAAAAAACAGCTCGAAGCGTTGGCGTATGAATTGGAGAACGATTCAGAGTCGTTTTGTGAGTACTACATTGCCAGAAGTGAATCTGTCTTGAGAGCATGTATAAGTTATGCTTCCGCCTTAAGAGAAAAAAAGGGGTGTGAATTTGACTTTGTGAGTCCGCTGATTTGTATGTGGAAAATGATTCTTAATGAACTACGTGTACGTCATTCAGGTGACGTTTGTAAAGGTACATTTTCAGCTGGCGTTTCTGAGATCCAGCAATCCAGCTTGGAGACCTCAGAATCCCTGTCTTTGGAGTGTTCGGTTTCGCAACCTAAAGCGATTGTGGATTCGCAAATTTTGCGTTCTGTCTCCTCGGATTCGACATCGTTGGCCGAGTCTAAGAGTGAGACAGCACTTTGGTTTTGTGAACCTGATACTGAAGCACCTTTGCTCTGTCCAGAGAAGATGTCTCTGAGCCTGCCCTGTATCATTAATAAAGACATTATGTCCACCCGCATTGACATTTGCGAGTCTGATTCTGAAGTAAGTACTGACTCTCCACCCAGTAATCTGGATGAGTCAATATTACCTTGTTTAAAATCTCCTGCAGTGTCCCTAGAGGCTCGTCTAGGTATTGCAACCATTGTTACCTGTTTCTCTGCTATTTTGGAATTGCAGTCTGGTTTGACTGCTATGGAGGAATTTCCCTGCAGTGAAACGAAACTCAGAAAGCCACAGTTAGTTTCGCTATATATTTCTGTGTATCCCTGTCCTGATGATGAAATTCAGTCTCAGTTTATGGTGGAACCTTCCCTGGGACATCTGCCCGGTTCACAAAATAAAGTTCAAGCCTTGCCCTGTAACATGGATAGTTCAGAATCCTTCTTAGGAAACTTGAAAAAGGATGTTCCTGAGTTCCTGTCTGACCTCCTGGAGATCTCCGAGTTCCTCCCAAAGGGTGCAGAACTTGTAGGAGACGTCTCCTGCCCCCCAAGTCCTTCTGAGGTGTTGCCCACTTCAGTAGGCATTGCTGCCTTGCTGGCTACCTTTTCAGCTCTGATGGAGCTTCACGCCTGTGTAGTCAATGATGATATTATTGTCACAGAAATTTCTGAATTTGTATCCGAGTCTTCTTCTGAAAGTCCAGTGCCTGTGACCTCCACTCATGATGATTCTTTGCCCGGTACTGGTTTTGGTCTTGACGTGCCGGACTCTGAGGTTGGCAGTTCCCCGACATGTCCTGAGGTTTCTCCTGTGCTGGTGTACCCCAGTGTGCTCTGTGACCCAGAAAGCCCAAGTGTGCCTCGGTTACCAGCGTACTCAGATGCTTCCTCGGTGGAGACATGCTCTGATATGGCCTGCCTGCTTGCATGCCCAGAAGTGGTCCCTGAAAGTCTTGATCTTGATGGGTGTCCTCGTAATTCTGAATCCGGAATTGTCATTGGTTCCATGGGGGTTCTTGGTAATTCTCCATGTGAGCCTGGTGATTGTTCTACCCTCTTGGGATCTCTGTGGAGCTTCAAAAGGTTCTGGGAGATTCCAGGAGAGATTTTGCTTGGTACCCTGGATAAGATCAACGGTGGCTTTTGTGTTGTAAGGGACACTTCGAACAGGTATTGTGGCAGGTTTGGTATTTTCGGACGCTCCTTGGAAGGTGGTGGGTATTGTCTGGAGGGTGTCGATGGCTTCTTCTCTGGTATCCACAGTCCTGATGGGTGTTACGCTGAGACTAGTAGTGCTGACGGGCATGTTTCGGTGGCTTCTGTTTCCGATGAGGTCGGTTTCGGGTGGACTGACTCTGGAATTGGACCTTGTCGGGCTGCCCCGACCTTCATGAGTCTTCTGTTAGAGTGGTTTGGAGATATCAGTTTTGAGGGTCGTCTGGAATTCGACCCTAGGAGGGGGGGTACTGTGAGAATCCGCTCAGCTGCCTGCACAGGCAGGCAGCCTTTTGACCATTGTTTAGGTTTGCTTGCTGCAGGACTCTGGAAAGGAGACCTTCTGTCAGTTGTGCAGCTTGTGTTGCTGAGGGATTTGCATACATTAGTCATGCAAATCCGTTACCTGCCTTCTTTTGATGACTGGCACTATAAAAGCATTCTGCTCCCAGAATGCTTTGCTGGACATTTCCCTTCCATGGTCTGTTCCTGATGGACACTGCTGGAGTGTCAGCCATTCTCGTTTGTTGAAGTTATCTTAGTGTAATTCGTGGGGATGCACTAGGCAGTTCCCTAGTGCAGTTAGGATTGCATTATCTGTTTTGCCTGTTCCGTCTGTCTTTTGGATCCGTGTTTGGATCGCACAAGCCCTAGCGTTAGCGGCTGTGGATCCTTCTGATTGAGTCTGGAGTGTAGGTTGGAACAGCGGTTGTTTCTGCCTACCTCATCTGTTCTGTCTGCCGTGTGTTTGGATCCTTCTGTTCTGTCTCCTGGGATCGCGCTAGCTACTTTTCGCTAGCGCTGGTGATCCTTCTGTTCTGCCTCCTAGGATCGCGCTAGCTACTTTTCGCTAGCGCTGGTGATCCTTCTGTTCTGTCTCCTGGGATCGCGCTAGCTACTTTTCGCTAGCGCTGGTGATCCTTCTGTTCTGTCTTCTGGGATTGCGCTAGCTACTTTTCGCTAGCGCTGGGGATCCTTCTGTTCTGTCTTCTGGGATCGCGCTAGCCACTTTTCGCTAGCGCTGGGGATTCTTCTGTTCTGCTACTCTGTACCTGGATCGCGCTAGCCACTTTTCGCTAGTGCTGTGGATCCTATCTCTCGCTTGTCCCTGTTTTCGTGTGTCTGTCTTGTCTGATTCGAAACGCTTGCTGTAGGCTCGGTGAGGTAACCGTTAAGCAAGCGCTCGCGTTCTCTGTTTCGTGTTTGTCTGTCTTTGGTTAGTTAGGCGCGCTTGTCTCTGTTGTGCGTAACACGCGGAGACCGCGCACGAACGCGTGCACTGTTGCGAATGAGTGCGGTGTTCGCGTTCAGCTAGCATTTGTTATTTTCTTTATCTTTCTCTTTGTATGATTTGCTGTGCCTTTGCTACCCTTGTGCTCTGTCCTGCTCAGTCTTGTGTCGCTATTGGCAATCGCCATTCTTGCGATTGCGTTTCCTACTTCGTTTCCGCCGTTGTGTGTTTGCCGTCGCTGGGTGGCGACTAATTTGGTGGGCACACATTGGTTCTGTCCTTTTGCTCTGTTCCCTGTGGGCTATCCAGCCCTGCCTGATTGTACCTTGTCCCGGATCTGTACAATTCCCATTTGGCATCTGTGGCTGTGCAGCGGCTGTGTTCGCCTGCACTCCACAGCGCCATCTGCCGGTGGGAATTGCCCTCTGCGGGTGCATAGCACCTAGCCTGGGTGTCCGCAATAATACGCTTGTGGAGGAAATCCGCCACGTCAGCGCACGTCTGGTGCGCTGACCACGGAGACGATTCCACAATCGTTACACAAACAAGATAATAAAGCCAATCTCTGAGTGCCGGGGTAACAATCTCAACCTGCCCTTTTGCCTGGTTGCTCCTCCATCTCTCTTTTT
Organism: Hyperolius riggenbachi; assembly: GCF_040937935.1. Classification (NCBI taxonomy): domain Eukaryota; kingdom Metazoa; phylum Chordata; class Amphibia; order Anura; family Hyperoliidae; genus Hyperolius; species Hyperolius riggenbachi. The sequence goes on along the minus strand of NC_090657.1, from coordinate 55,138,865 downwards.
AACCATCATCAAAGTACATTGTGCACCATTTGGGCTCCTGCTGTCTCTGCATTTTTTTTATTATTTTTGTACTTTTTATTATCTATTTATTTTTTTAGTCATCAATTTCTTATTGTCTCCGTTCACTTCAGGTTCACATTTAGTGCAACTCCATTTTGGTGCTACCACTGATAAATACAATGATTTTAAATTTATTGCAGTGATGAGCAAAAATGCAGATATTACTTTCTCATTAATTTTCACAAAAACAAATGGAAAATTGGACTTTCAAGCAAAAATGACTTTGAAAATCATTTTGTAATACATTTGTATTTTTTATGCTTACAAAAATGAAATTCACTGTTAGCTTAAACATCACAGTACATCACAGTACAGAGTACAGAGGAGACATCAATGTGGATACGTGTCATGCGTTGTGATTGGCTGCTTCAAACAAACTCAAACGATTGTGGTTAGCCTCCATTGCTCCTGTACCTATTACATCTTTATGCATCAAAAATCAGCAATGGCCAATAATATGCAAATAACTTCAAGTTGATGCAGGATTATGCAATGTTATGTAGTGTGAAAATGGACCAATCAAATTTTACTTCAGAAGGATTTGATTGGTTCATGTTCAAACTGCAAAAAATGTGCATAAACTCAGAAAATTACTTGCATCTCACTGACCATCACTATCTCCAATCACCCTCTCCAGTCTCCACTTCTCCAATGACCATCTAATGGTTTCTTACCTGAATGCCTCCTCCAACTCACTGCTCCAAGACTCTTCAGTCATAAACCATTTTTATTTGAAAAAAAAAAGTGCATACAGATGAAGATAACATAGCATTAGAATGAATGAATATAACATATGCAGATTATGGGTGAACTGAATACATATTATCAATATCTTGTGTAATCGAACCACCTATCGGTGGGGACGATCCAAATCTCTTCCAGGGGATTGTCTAAACTCTTTGAAATTCCATATCTCGTATTATTAGGCTTGAACAACCAAAAGAGCCCTCAAAACCTTTCTATTCAAACATACTTACTGGTCTTCCTCTCTCTATATTTTAATTTAAAGCAAACCTGTGGGAAATTCAACTTGCTGTTTTAGAGCTGTTCTAGAGTTGGGACCTCTGTAGCTTGTGGCCACACTCCCGTATGAGAACAAGTGTGGCCAGTCTGTGCAGGCACAGAGCCGCTCGCACCTGCACAATAGCATGGAGCTATGGCTCAGTAGAAAAGCCTGTGCTCGTTCAGCTACTTGCTACTGCACAGGTGTGAGCGGTCTGCATCTGCGTAGTGCGGCAAGCCCCTTGTTGATGGGCTTCAGGGGGACCCAGCGCTGGAATGGTGAGGTGGAGGGGGACGGCAGAAGGCTTTCCTTTACTTTGGTAAGTACCCATTTGAGGTGTGTTTTTTTAGTACACATGCACTTTAACATTCTCCAATTACCCACAATTCCATTTCCACCTCCTATTCTATACTATGTTCTCTCACCTCCTTGACTGAAAGTCTGATTAGGCCAGACCTCTCCTCTTCTTGTGTCATAGTTTGTTTTCGTTATGTTATTTTGTCATTTGCTCTACTTATTTATTTATTGTTATTTATTGTTGTACATTGTGTTAAAAAAAAAATCCACAAATTATATTTTATCTCTCTCTCCCTTTTTGACAGCAAAACCAATTGATCATTTGTTAAATTCTTCCAGTATGTGACCAGCATTAGAAAGGTACAGCTGTAGATAAAGATGCAAAGTACGATCCAAGTGGAAGAGAGTACTGACCTGCCAAAGAGGCTGTGGGGTGGCCTATACCCCCCCCCCATTCCTTTAGATTGTGAGCTCGCAAGGGCAGGGTTCCATAGCTTTGACCCTGTTATACATTTTATTCATCATGTTACATTTGTCATTGTAATCACCAGTACTTTATTGTGTGCCAGTGTCCATACTTGATGTATATCATTTTCGGTATCATTATGTACCCCTTGTTTGATTTCCTACTTTGTACAGTGCCACAGAATATGTACATGTATACATCAATAATAATAATACGAATGCAATGTAAAGTACTGCTAAGAGATAAAACATTAGTAGCAAAGAAAGGTGTCTCATACTGTTTTCCAGTACAGCAAGAGTTAAATAACTTCAGTTGTTATCCATGCAAAAGAGCTTCTCTGAGCTATTTGACCCACTGGGTTGGCTACAGTGTTGTTTTCTGAAGCACTTAAACAGCCAAGAAACAGTGAGAGACAGCTTGAGATAAGGTTTTACTGCAGGAAAGTTCAAAGGGCCATTAATTACGGTTTGTTTTATAGCTTTAAAGACAGAGTGTGGTTTTAAACCTGACACTGTGACAGAATGATGCAATGTTATATATATAAAAAAAAGTTATACCGTAACTGAAAATAAAAGTAAGAGACTCTTTTCTTTGTGACTTATGCTCTATTATCCGTACAACACATACAATTCATTATATCTTAAGGGTTTTTTTTTCTCTCTTAAGGTTTGCTTTAAAGGATACCAGAGCCGAAATCACCTAGAGAAATGGGGGGAGCAGGCATATACTGTGACCTGACCTAATTCCTATCGCTCCCCTCATTCTCCTCTCTGCCCCCTCTTCCTACCTAAATGCCCCTCCGACAGCCTCTTCCAGGTCGCCAGAGTAACGCCCGACTCTGGTGACCCGGAAGAGGCATAGGGGAATTTAGATAGGAAGTGGGGCAGAAAGGAGATCGGGGGGAGCGGTGAACATCAGGTCTGGTCACAGTGTATACCTGCTCCCCCAATTTCTCTAGGTGATTTCAGCGCTGGTATCCCTTAAGTGAGTGCTTGATTTACTCTCTTTATTTTTGAATGTTTAACAATATCTTACAAAATGCTTTGTATAGCACTTTATGCCATTACACATTTCTTTTTCTTTTAACAAAAAGACACAGAGTTACCCTTTAAACATCTGATGGTTTAACTTTCATTATAAGTAACCAAAGCGAATCAGTGTGAAGCTGCTTTCTCTACACATTAGGTGCAGTCGCTCCCATTACTTTCTACATTCATGGCAATAATGGTGGAAGTACAACTCTCGCAGATGGGGTTCATTACCTGCAAGATGCGAAACAGCCACAACAGCTGCTAAATAGGCGCCATTGGAGGGGCTATAGCCTGTGAAGACACACTATTGCTTTCCTTTGCGCTGCCAGTACCACATTTAACTTTAAATTTACGACTTCTAGCTACAATCATTGGGTGCGATTGATCAAAGCATGTTATTTATTTGCACGGCCCTTCTGGCTGGAGAAAAAAAAACAATACAATTACAATTTACAGCAGAGGCATCAATATTAACCCTCAATATGGGAACACGTTATATTACATTGCATAAGAACAAGAGCCATGGTTGTAATATGCAGCGGTGCATTGACGTATATTGGATCGCTTTATAGCAACTAGGTTTCAAAATGTTATTTGCTGTAAGCAATTGAGGTGTTTAACCAGTTCAGACCCTATGTGCATGGTCATAATTAAAGCCCTTATTTAACCACTTAAAGACTGCGGTCCTACACCCTCCTGGTGACCAGGCCATTTTTTGCTAATTAGGCCAATGCAGCTTTAAGGGCTCACTGCAGGGCTGTACAGTTCAGCACACAAGTGATCCCCCCCCTTTTCTGGCCACCGACAGAGCTTTCTGTTGGTGGGCTCTAATCAGTGCAGGGTAGTGTTGGGCGAACACTGTTCGCCACTGTTCGGGTTCTGCAGAACATCACCCTGTTCGGGTGATGTTCGAGTTCGGCCGAACACCTGATGGTGTTCGGCCTTTTAAGTTCGGGTTCGCCCCGAACTACTGAATGGCCGCCGAACAGGGCCGAACAGGGCCCCTGTTCGGCCGAACAGGGCCCTGTTTGCCCGAACATGCCGCAATACGGCCCCCCTATGGGGTCGCAGGCATAAGGGGGGAGCATGCCCCGATCGTGGAGGGGGGGCGGAAATTCCCCCCACCCCCTCCGCTAGCGCTCCCCCGGTTCAGCGGTAGTACCCTTGTGGTACTTCCGCCCTTTCTCTGACCTCACATCCTCTACGTGATGACGCATACGAGGGTACGCGTGACGCGTACCCTCGTATGCAGAGGACGTGAGGTCAGAGAAAGGGCGGAAGTACCACAAGGGTACTACCGCTGAACCGCCCGCTGCCCGGCCTCAACGCGTCACTCTGCTACTCGGACTCCTCCTCCTCCTCACTCCACTGCCAGTGCCAGGCCAGCCACCAAGTACTATTTAACTTGCCTTAAACTTTTTTTATGGGGAAGCGGGCAGAGGGGGGAGCTCTAGCGGAGGGGGTGGGGGAATTTCCGACCCCCCCGCGATCGGGGCATGCTCCCCCCTTATGCCTGCGACCCCATAGGGCCCCCAAAATGGGCATGTTTGGGGGTCCCATTGACTTTCATTGAGTTCGGCGTTCGGGCCGAACATGCCGAACATCTGGCCCATGTTCGGCCTGTTCGGCCCGAACCCGAACATCCAGGTGTTCGCCCCAACACTAGTGCAGGGATGTTAGTTTTTTGTCATACAAATATTTATTTGTTTTATTTTTTAATAAATGTATCTATTTATTTATTTATTTTATTACAGCCCCTCCCTCCATCCCCCTGCTGGCCAATGACAGGGATCGGCTGTCATCGACTTCAGCCTATGAGAGCCAATCTCTCTCCTGTCTCCCAGGGGGACAGCCATGTCACACGGCTGTACCAGCGCTGCTGTAGATCACAGTAAATAGACAGCGTCTAACAGCGGAGCTCCATCATTCAAGCAGAGATGCGCGCACATCGGTGAGTGCGATCTCCTGCAAGACCCCGCCCCACGACTTCACACCAATTGGCGTGGAGTGGTCCTGGGGCTGGCGCCGCATTCAAGCCAATTGGTGTGGAGCTGTCGGCAAAGGGTGAAAGGGAACCTGAGATGAGAGGGATTTGGAGGCTGCCATGTTTATTTCCTTCTAAATAATACCAGTTGCCTGGCCGTCATGCTGATCTTTCTGGCATCAGTAGTGTCTGCATCACTCACCTGAAACAAGCATGAGGCTAATCCAGTCAGACTTCAATCAGAGCACCTGATCTGCTGCATGCTTGTTCAAAATCCATAGCTAAAAATATGATCAAGAGGACAGCCAGGCAACTTGCATCACTGATAAGGAAATAAATATGTCAGCCTCCATATCCCTCTCTTTGTAAGTTACCTTTAGGGCCTGTTTCCACTACACGCAGATTCTGCATGCAGAAAACTAACTCCAATGAATGTCTATGGGCCTGTTTCCACTGAACGAGATTTTTCTGATGCAGATTTCCCATAGGCATTCATTGGAGTCAGTTTTCTGCATGCAGAATCTGCGTGTAGTGGAAAAGGCCCTAAGGGCCCATTTTCACTATCGCGAATTCGCATGCGTTTTTCGCATGCAAATTCGCATAGCAATACAAGTGAATGGGACTGTTTCCACTTGTCAGGATTCCTTTGCAGGATTCTGTGCAGGAAAAATTTGCATGTCAAAGCCATCAGAATTCGCATACCGCTTACCACTATGCGAATCGCATACAATGTATTTAATAGGAAATTCGCATGCGGTTCGGTTATGCAAATTTTCATAGAAACAATGGGAAAACACACCAGCACTGCCATGGTTAAATTCACATACATCGTCATCCATGCGAATTTGCATTAAAAAATTCGCATAGACCCACATGTGAAATTCGCATCCGCATGCGAATTTTTACCACGGCGATTCGCACCGCACAAGTGGAAACAGGCCCTTAAAGTGCATTTTTCTACCTAATTTACATGTTTTGCATACAGGCAACCTTAAAGAGGAGCTGTCAGCCACACTATCTCAGAAAAACAACACATATATAAGTAGATAAATACTTGCTCTACTTACATAACAGATGTATTGCACTGTCCACGTTTTGATTTTAGTGATTTTTCTACAGTTAAAAAAAGAGAAAATCCTTCTTAGCATTTCTAATTTTATTGATTGGAGTACATCATGTGATTCAGAGAGCCCATATGCAGGCACTATAATTATATAATAATATAATATTTCTTTCCTCTCCTCCTCTGCTTGGGTCTGCCTGATGGGTGCCCCTTTATTTACTTCTTTTCTTCCCCTCCTTCCCTTTGCACTTATGGGACATGGTGGTTGGAGTGGGAGGAGCAGTAGTGGGGAAGGATCTGCTCAGCACCAAAAGTGTTTAAAGCCCAAGTTTTGCCCTGGCATTGGTACATCGTCCCTAAAGGTGGCTGGATAGTGTAATGGTTAGGGGCTCTGCCTCTGACACAGGAGACCTGGGTTCAAATTTTGGCTCTGCCTGTTCAGTAAGCCAGCGCCTATTCAGTAGGAGACCTTGGGCAAGACTCCCTAACACTGTCACTGCCTATAGAGCACGTCCTAGTGGCTGCAGCTCTGGTGCTTTGAGTCTGCCAGGAGAAAAGGGCGATATAAATGTTCTATGTTTGTTTGTTAGTTAATGTGACCAAGCGTCATTCTGCAGCTTTCAGCTGTTCGGCACCACCCTCTCCTGGTCACCCACCTGCTTGGGCATCCAATGATTCCTTAAAGGGAACCTGAACTGAGTAAAATTATTTAAAATAAACACATGATGTACCTGCAAATGAATATTACATACTCACCTCGCCATCAGTTCCTCTCAGAAGCTCACCATTTTTATCTAACAATGATCCCTTCCAGTTCTAACAAGATTTTGTCAGAACTGAAAAATATCACTTGCTGTCATTTATATATCAGTTGCTGTCAGTTATAACTGAAAGGAAAACTGACGAGCAAGGTAATTTCCATGTTCCCCTATGGTTCAAGTGGTCCAACAGAGAATTCAATCGATCACAGTGGAGAAACAGGATGCGGGAGAGCAGAAAGAGATTGATGAATGTAGAGCACATGGGAGGTAAATATGACCTGTGTATGTTTATTTTGACTTAGTTTTCAGTTCGTTTCTTTAAATGTCCACTTGCATGCTACAAAATATAAAATAAAGTTTGAACCAGCAAGTTGGTGCTGTAAGCTCGTCGTTCTTCTACAACAATGTATTCTGGACCAGATTGTAAGAAGAACATCTGCAAACTGAGGACAAGAAATTCAAAACCATTTTCCAGGTAATAGAAATTATGCCATTCAGTCTTCATGACAGTCATACACATCAAGAGATGCACATGGTAATGTGCACACCCAGCCATTTTATTCAAGATCACTATCGCAAACCATAAACATCTTCTGGGCAGTACTTTTCAGTGAACTTTTCAGTGTACTTCTTTGGCCTATCATACAAGATGAAATTCTGAGCATTCTACCTTAGTGCTGGAGAATTACCTGTAGCCCTCTGAAGACTGCTCTGGTTCCATTACATCCTATAGGTGAAATAGGGATCCTACCCTTTTAGCACCTACCCTTGTGTGTCTATTTAAGAGCATAAAGAACAAAACATGAGAAAGTCCTAAGCATGATAAAAAGCTGACTAGCATCATGAACATGTCACCTGTGTTGATGTATTGTTCTTCTGGTGTAGCTGACAGGATTTCTTTTCTAGTCCTGGAGAATTAGCTTCAAGAACAAAGCCCCACCCTCTATTCCCACTGACCACACCATCCCTTTCTGTTCATCCTATGGGAAGTTGAGGGAAGTGGCAGCATGTCCGCACTTCCTCCTCCCAGAATGCCTCAGGAAGTAGCAGCATGGTCACATAATTACACTGCTGATTCCACGGTATTTAGATGAAGGGCTCTGCCTCTGATACAGGAGATACAGGAGACCTGGGTTCTAATCTCAGCGCATCCTGTTCAGTAAACCAACACCTATTCAAAAAGGAGTCTTTGGGCAAGACTCTCTAAACACTGCTACTGTCTACTGAGTGGCTGCAGCTCAAGTGCTTTGAGTCCGTCAAGAGAAAAGCGCAATATACATGTTATTTGTCTTGTCTTGGGACCTTTTGATGTTATATAACTTTTATTATTAAACTGTTGGGTGACAGAAAAAAGGAGGAGGGGAAACAAAATATCTGAAGACAGAAAAGGAAATTAATTCAGGCTTCTGGACTTGGTGTTCATCAAGGTTGAAAAGAAAGATATGCTGTATAATACACATTTCTTATTGAGGGCTTCACAGCCTTTGTCTTTTTAGAGTACATTAAATCACTGCTTTGTTGCATGTCCTGCGCTCGCTTAGACATCTCTGTTGGTGTTACCCAGCCAACAAGTACAACTTTTTTAGCATCATTGCTTTTTTAACACTGCGGGATATAATACCTTTTAACTTGGTTATAATGAAAACTGTCTTGTATTACATTAGCAGATTGAAACTGTATTATTTAGAGACATTCTTTTGTGTCTTAAAAGGCCCAAGGGAGATATTTGGTATATCGCTTTGCAACTTTTTAACCGTGACGTGCAGCAGATTTGTACTTTATATCTTTAGTGGCACAGGTTGCTTCAAAAATAGTGCTGAAATAAAAAAAAGGAAAGGCAATTAATCAAAATTCACAATAAATCGGAAATCTACAATACATCTTCTCACCTCTGTTGGTGGTATATATGTTCCTCAACCACAGGTCCTCTATAGATATAGTAGTTTACTTGAGTGAATGGGCTTGCCAATCTGTGTTTGCAGCAGGATTTTGGTGTTTGTGAACTTGTGTGTCTCCAAATCCTCAATATGGGGTCAGGGCCAGATTTTTGGAAAGGTCTCAAAGGCCCGAGCCTTGGGCAGCTGATGCCCAAATGGGCGTCTGAAGATGAAAGAGCAGTTGCTACATATGAAAAAGAAGGCTGATATTGGGGAGCAACACATGAAAAATGGAAACTGATGCCCAAAGGGAGCTGTTAATGAAAGAGATGGGCTACAGTACATGGATGAAACACATGGATGTGTGCACTTGGAATAGGCGGGGTGCTGCTGCACATGAAAGCAGAGCCATAGCATACTTGGCCTAGGGCAACAAAAAGGGCCTAGCTGTTACCTCTTTCCTCACCCCCTTCCCATGCCTGGCATGCCCATGCTCATTTAGCTTGGTCACTATCCTGGAGCGGCACTGATCTCAGCACCCCCAGAGTATAGAGAGCTAGATAGGCATGCTAGATGAGACTCAGAGCAGAACTGGAAGGGGGTACAAGACAGTTAAAGTTAGGGAAGAGGTTAGGGCTAGGCATCAGAAAAGGGTTAACATATGGGAGAAGATCAGAGTTAAGTATCAGGAAGATGAAAGTATTAGGCGATCAGGTTAGGGTTAGGAATCAAGAAGGGTTAAGGGGGAATCTAGGGTTACATGCAACCTGGAATACCTGCGTAATTCTACAATTTCACATCATTGGGCTGGGAATTTTAGCATAGATCAGTCACACAGGAAAAAGCAAAGAACCTGTCAGAAGCTCTGTAGTGACAAGAGCGAGCCTATGCCTAAGATAAGGGGATGTCTCTCATCTGTCATTCAAGATCTAATCTTACGGCCAGTCATAACACTTGTATCATGGGGAGAGGGATTGTATGGTACAGTTGCTATGGGGCAGGCCACAGCTTGCTGCATATGTCTAGGGATGGAGATTCCCAGGGAATGGGAGGAGCAACCAGAGTATTTGGTTGGTGCTGTTCTCAATCCGCTCAGGTTGGTTTGGTTCTAAAGGAGACAATAAGAAGAAAAGGGAGAGTGCACTCAATGTGTGTATATGGGTATTTGGCCAGCCGGACTAGGAGGGATCTCACCTGTAGGATGTGCTGCATAGGCATTAGGTAATAACACTGGGCTAGAGAAGAAAAGAAGTATAGTAGTGAAGAAACAGATAACAGTCCAAGATGAGGGCCTTCAACACCTGCCAGGACCACTCTTCCCCATCATCTCAGTACAGAGGTCCATGCAGGAGCCTAGAATATTGGGTATAGGTACTGGCTCTATCCTCGGTCCATGTTTAGTCTCCTCTTCTCTCACATCCATCTACTTCTCTTTATGCACATGACATCTACTTCTCTTTCTGCAATATGACATTGCTCAATACCTGCCTACACAGGAATGTGGAGAGATAAAAAAGAGGACCGCAGAAGGCCTGTTGATGAATAGTTACCTATACCTAATACTGTACCCCCTCAGCACCAGTCTACAATGGTATGAAGAACTGGGTGCATGATTGCTACACATATTGTATTAGTGACATAAAAATTGCACTTGTCTTAGTCATCAGGCATATCTGAAGTATTTCCCAGTGGCCAAATGTGGCTCACAGAGCCATTTCTGGTGGCCTCCAAAGTTCTCTACAGTTGTTAATTCCATGCAGCCTGCAGATCATAGCTGTAGTACCGCATGCAGGTGCCAGGAGCAGTAACAGCCACTGATTAGCAGCTGCCACTGTGGTAACTAATCACAGTATATGGGATTCTATTTGACAAAATGTCACAGGCATAGTGTACCTAACGGCAATCAGCAAAAATTGTGTTTTTTACTAGTTCGGCTCCTTCGCACTCCAAGAATGGCGATATGGCCCTTGACCTAAAAAGTTTGGACACTCCTGTGGATCATGATGTCAGCAATTGTTAAAAGGGTAACATTATCTCAGCACTTGTTATATGGGTAAAATAAAGATTGCACTTGTCATAAACAAAACAAGATGGCAGCACTTGTTATATGGGAGTAACAGAAGAATTTGATAGCACCGCAAATGAAAAAATATAGCTCTTATAATGTGTAAACATAAGAGAGGTAGCCATAAAAAGCTGTGTAGGGGCTCTCTGAAATCAAACACCTCAACAGCTGATTATATGTCCTTCTAAAATGTCACATGGACCAATTATTATTATTAATTAGTGTTACTATAGTTCCAACATCTTCCAGAGCACTGTACAGAGGATATTGTCTTGTCACTTATCTATCCCTCAGTGGGGCTCACAATCTTATCCCTACCATAGTCATATGGTCCATGTATGTATTGTGCAGTGTATGTATCATAGTTTAGGGACAATTTAGGGGAAGCCAATTAACTTATCTGTATGTTTTCGGGATGTCGGTGAAAACCCGAGTGCCCTGAGTGTAGACACGGGGAGAACATACATACTCCTTGCAGATGTTGTCCTGGAAGGGACTCAAGCCGGGAACCCAGCACACCAAGATGAGTGTGCTGACCACTACGCCACCATGCTGCCCAATGTGAATACACAAAGACAAGGCAACCAATCAATAAGTCAAAACAAGAGCAGAAGACTTGATGGGAGACTGCATACCTCTGTTATATGGGACACATACATTAGAGGGCATGACAGCACTGGGTCAATCACCGTTCCATTAGTTCAAAGGCTGTACTTACAAAGGTAGTCTATCCATGATGCATTGTATCAGCTATGTGGCTGGCTGCAGCTCTAAATAAATCTTTTAAAGTAATGAGGCATCCATTGCTGACCACCCCTCTCTGTATCCTCAGTGAAGATAAAACCCTGCAGAGAGGTGATATAACTATGTTTCATTTCTCTGTGTCTTTAAAGAAATACACTATATACTCCCAAGGGGCTTCTCTATAAAGCTAAAAGTACAGAATGTCATTGCTATCCGTAAGAGTTAGGATTACATTGGTACAAATCTCTGTTACAAAAGCTTCAGGTACCATGGAAACCTGTTTTTTTTCTTTTTTCTTAAACAATATTTTATTGAGGTTTGAAGTTTTTGTTCATTACAAAGAAAATGTATATAATGCAACACTGTGCGGAAGATGACAGTGACAACTACTGTAGTGTTAGTGAGGTAAAGGTAGTATCTTCTGGTAGTAAGCTACAGATTGGCTTGTTGACACTGTACCAAAAATGTTCAGCTTATAGCAATACTGAAGCAATGCTGAAAAAAAAAGTTATTGAAGGCAACTTAAATGAAAAGGCTCTGGATTCCACAGAGCCAATTTGGGCCTCTCTCCATCCCTGTGTTCCATCGCTGTCCCCCTTTGAAATTTGAAGTCTGTGGGACTCCGTGTAAGGATTTGGAAGCACTCCCTTCCCCAACTGCTTCAAAAGATAAGAGCATCAGTACTGCACATGTGCAAGCTCAGACCCCAGTGGTGTAGCAATAGGGGATGCAGAGTTTGCGACATCACTGGGGCCCTTGGGTCAGAGAGGTCTGGAAGGACCTTCCTTCAACCACAGTATTAGCTCTCTTTTGGTCTTGTGCTGGTAATGATCACTTCTATATATACTTTGAATAGTAGTAATCATTAGCAAACTGTTCCCCATCCCCGTCTTGCACCTCTGACACTGTAGTTGTCCTTGGCAGGTTTTGGTGCACCGCATTAATTGTTATGTATAGAGTGCTTGGGGGAGGGACCAATGTAAAACTTGCACTGGGGCCCATAGCTCCTTAGCTATGTACACTGCTGGACTCCCAAAGCCTTCACGAGGAATCCTGACGTATTCAACCAGTTGATTGAATAACTTCAACAGGGAGACATCGGTGGACAAGGGCATGGAAGGAGGACTGGGAAGGCTCTAGAGATCCAGGGCATTCCCTCTACATAAGTGAGTATACAACTCTTTTGTTCGGTATTGCTTTAAAAACAAACATAATAGCGATGAAGGCCTAAATGCATCTTGAATATTAACAAAACAAGTGATCCACAAGCAAACATTCTGAAGCAAAGGACCAATCAGGGCACTTATTACACTGAGTCATTACAGCAGAGATATTGACTTGGTATGGTCAGCTTGTGACCAGGAGAGTGAGGTGGGTATCTTTTGTTAATTAATGGTACTATCTTTCAACCAACTAGTGTATTATTCAAGTTTGGGTGGGAAAAGATCTTAGCACAGAGAACCATGCTATTGGATATCTAATAAATATACAGTAACTGTTCTTCTGGGAGTGAGCAGATAACTAGAAGCCAGTAAGGAGTAGATAAGTATCTACAAACTGGGGAAGCAGGTCGTTTACATCTATTTCGTTTTTTGTTTGTTTGGGTGTTTTTTTTTTGTTGTTGTTTTTTTTTTTTGGGGGGGGGGGGGGGGGTGTATACCAGCAACTGTTATGCATAATTAATCTAAAAACATTATTTGACTACAGCTTTAAAGCGTACCTAAAGTAACATGTGACATCTAGTCCTACATAGAATAAGGCTGTGTTGCTTTTTTTTGATGCATACATCAAACAGTGTGTGGGCAGATGGACCAAGAGACAGATCTCTCTCTGATCGAATCTGATCGGTGAGTGATCTGTTGTCTGCCCAAACACTGCAGGCCAATTTCCGATCGATTTCAGCATAAAATCTCTCAGGAATTGGCCTTGTAACACCAAATCCACCACCTCTCCACTACTGGCGCTGTCACAGTAATGGAAAATGTGCCGTACCAGGAAAATTCAGGCTATTCAAGATTAGGACTATAGATCCAATTATTTATGTAATCAGTTTGATTTAACTTCAGGTTAGCTTTAGGGACGGTTTCCACCAGGAGCCGTGGCCATTCCAAGTTCGGCAGCAGCTCCTGTAGTGCTGTGAAGCTGCAGCCTGAATCCGCTATAGGGATTTGCCTGTGTGCTGCATAAATTCACAATGTGATCTGGATGGCAAGCCATGGAAGAGACAGGGAGCATTTTCCCGCCCCTCTCACCTGCGGGGAAACCCTGCAGTTTGGCCCCCGATCCGAGCATAGCATAAAGAGGCCCTATTACCTTAAAGCACATCAGAAGTGAAAATGATGGAGGCTCACATATTTATTTGCTTTAAAACAATACAAAATGCCTGGCTGTCCTGCTGATTCTCTGCATTCTAATACTTTTAAAGTGTACCTGAGATAAGGCCACAGGAATAAAATATACACACCTGGGGCTTCCTCCAGCCCCCTCCGGCCTGATCACACCCACGCCATCCTCTTCTGACTGCCAGTTTGCCCGCTACTGGCCCCGGAAAATCCGTCAGTCGGTGAATGTGCAGTCTGGCCAGATACGCTCCCTTGTAGGGTTGCTCGTAATGAGCAAACTATGATTACGTTTAATTACCCGTAATTTTCCGTAGGTGTAACCAGCTTTCACCTACGGCTGTCAAATTACGCAATTACGCGTATGGATAAGCATATATCTGGTACATTACTTTCATCGGTACATGTAAAATTATGAATTACGATGCGTAATTATGTTTGGGCGTAGTTTCTGTTCACCCTGCTCCCTTGTCTCACTCACACTGTTGCCGGGAGTGTTCTGTGCCTGCGCAGTAGTACTGTGCAGAGGGGGAGCGCTCTCGGTGACATGAACGCAACAGGAGCGCGGGTCCAGCTGGGCCGCACATGCGCAATTGGCCCCAGATCAGAGGACTTTTCAGGCCCAATTGCAGGTGAACAGGAAGTCAGAAGAGGATGATGTGGGAGCGATCAGGCCCAAGGGGGCTGGTGGTGGCCCCAGGTATGTATATTTTATTCCTGTGGCCCCATCTCAGGGTTACTTTAAGCATAGACCCTAAACAAGCATCCAGATCAGGTGCACTGAGTGAAGTCTGGCTGGATTAGCTGCATGCTTGTTTCATATGTGGAATTCAGACATTACTGACAAATGAAAAATCAGCAGAACTGCCAGGCAAACATTATTGCTTAAAAGGAAATAAATATGGCAGCCTCCATATCTGCCTCACTTCAGGTATGCTTTTAAATTCTCTATTTGGGGTACACAGCAGTGGATTAGCAAAGCAGGGGTGGTAAAAAAAAAAATCTCAGAAATGGTCTACAGAGTTTAGCAAAAGCAGAGTCACACTTTAGCATAAGCAGCATTCCTGCTGAACATACTGCTCACATGTCTGTTTATTTTCTAGACTTAACCATTTGAGCACCATAGGCTTACACCCCTCTACTCACCATGCTATTTTTTTACAATTCAGTGCTCTGCAGCTTTAATAGCTCGCTGAGAGCCATACAAATTAGTACACAAATGAATCCCCCACCACCAACAGAGCTTTCTGTTGGTGGGTAGAGATGACCCGAACCTCCAATTTTCGGTTCGCAAACCGAGTTTGCGAATTTCCGCAAAAGTTCGGTTCTCGCGAACCGGGATAGACTTCTATGGGGAGGCGAACTTTGAAAACTAAAAACACTTATGCTGGCCACAGAAGTGATGGAAAAGCTGTTTCAAGAGGTCTAACATCTGAGTTTTTGCATGGATGAGTGGGATAGATGCCAAAAGTCCCGGGGAAAAATCTGGATTTGACGCAAAGTAGCGTTTTAAGGGCAGAAATAAATTGCGGCCTGGTATCTTCCACTGCGGTGTGTGGCTTTGCTTTTGTGTGCTGCTTTTCCTCAGGTAGTCATCCCATTGCAGTTTGTGCTTTGTAATCATGTGCCTTCGAAAGGTAGTTGTTCCTACGTGGGTCTTGGTCTTTTCACGGCTCAATTTTCGGTGGCAGAGAGTACACTGCTCTCATCTGAGGCAGACACACAAAAAAAATGTCAACACCACTGGGCCCTGGGGTGATGGCACTTTGGTGGTGGCGGCCGACTGAGTGTTAAGTGGGGTGCCAGAATCAGAGCAGGAGGAGGAAGATATGTCACGCTTCCATGCGGAAGCTGAGAAAGATGAGGTGTTCTGTGTTAAATAGTCAACTACGTCCTGACAATATTGGGGGTTGATGGCACGTGCCTTCTTCTTAACACTGTACTTTGGTCGAGGGCCGACACAAAATCATGACAGTGCAACCTTGAATAGACCTGCCAGGTGGCCTGCCTCTGCCTTTTGTTTTGGCCATATTGGGGGGATGAAGTGAAAGGTATGCACTGACTTGACTAATACAATATGCAGTCACACAGGTGCAGTTAACAGGTATGCACAGAGTGGTATATCAATCACACTGCGTGCGCTCATGTAGGTAGGTGGGTGCACTGTGAACAACAGGTAGGTATATGCAGTGATGGGTATTATAATGTGCACCTGTCACACACAGACAGGTATCAGACAGGCACAGTGACACTGTGTGCACTCACGTAGGTAGGTGGGTGCACTGAAGTGCACGACAGGTAGGTATATGCAGTGATGGGTACACCTGGCACAGTAGTAATTATACCACCAAGGGGCCAAAGGCCAGCTGCGACTGACTGACAGGGCTGTATATAATGCAAGTGGGCCACACACAAAAGAAAAATGTTCTTGACGCCTTTTGGCATTTTGCGGTCTTGAGGCTGCCACCTTCCCGACACTTATTGGTGTTAGGTGGTGGGGAACAGGTTAATTTGATTATAAGAGTGAGTAAGTTGACTTCTCAGCATCCTCAATAGTCAAATATTACCTCTGGATGAGCAGCCTTATTAAATGTAATTTAGGGAAACATAATAATAAGTAATACAACAGCCGCATGATGCTAAATAACTCCTATGAACTGTTCTGACCCATGCAAATGATTAAGAAAATTGATATTTGTATTAGGCATGATCTGCATCTCAGTGCAGCATGAAAGAGGTCAGTAAAATATACTGGCATTACTTTCTTCTTCTTTTTTTAATTTCACCCTTTTCCCTTCTAAATAAATTCTACCTTAATTAAATCAGATGCCGGAGGACCCACAGCGAGACAGGTTAATGTGGTATAACTAAAAATGCTTTAGCCTCCAGGCTGGCTGCACGGTGCGTGCACAATAAACACACTGAGGTGTGTACTCCAGAGAACAGGAATAATGTCCCCACTTACCAACAGGGAAAGGTAAACACAGCGGATGTGCTGGGAAGTGGGCAGAGGAGGGTGTATAAAACACACAGCTAGCTTTAAACGCTTCCTTCCTGCACTAATGGTAGCTTTCCTTATACACTTATACACTGGGACCACTGAAGTGAATCATTGGATTAATGTGCAGCCTGCAATGTACCTCCTGTGCAATGAAACTCTCCTGCTCCCAGCTTGATGTTGCTAACAGCAGAATCATGTCACATGTGGCCAGCATTTGTTTTTTGAATGGAAAATGAAAGGGATGCAAGTTTGCAAACTGCACTTGGGATGGCTATGCAGGATGGAACTGGATGAACGCATAACCCCCATGGGGGGCTTTTGGGGAGGGTCAGTTTAGAGAGAGCGGCTTACTTGACTACAGGTCAAGAAGATGGAGAGACTTTCCTACTAAGATGCACAGAAATATATGGCTGACTGTAGAATCCCAGCTTAACTGTGAATGCAAAACAAGCCTTACATCTCCATGGCATACTGTGCAAGAGAATTGCCTTGGCTGTACATGCAGTGCTGGATTACCTTAGCTGAGGCTTGTACTGTGACCGACCCACAGGACTCTGGATAGCACTGAGACCTGGACTGTCAGTCAGTGCAGCCTTAGCTGGGCTTAAAGTGACAGTGACCTAAAAAACAACAACCTTGCTCTTCAGTTAAAGCTGTAGTAGACAGTTTTGACACGTGATGTGACATATTTAGACCTCCTACGTGACTATAGTGCTGGATTACTGTGATCTGGGTTGCCTAGGTCTGGTGACTTCATACTATATATAAATAAAACTGCAGATTGATGAGAAGGTTAGATCCACTGTTGATGGACTGAATATTCTAAAAGACGGTCTGAATGAATATAGAAGGGACTGGTCTGCCACTGAAATCCCAAGGGGGACAGAGCAGGGCAGCACTGTTGGGTGCAATGCGAGACTGCTGAGTGCAAGTTGGTGGCTTCAGCACCAGGGAGAGCTCTTACTTCTAATTACAGGCAGTGAATTCAGGCTTCAACACCGTGGACAGCGCTAGCTGCTAATTACAGGCGGTATATCAAGTCTTCAGCACCATAGATAGGCAGCATGCCTGCTAATACATTTAGCGCCCATAGGCTTCAGCACCATGGACAGCGCTGACTGCTAATACATTCATATCTGTTCAGCGCCCATAGTCTCCAGCACCATGGACAGCGCTGGCTGCTAATACATTCATATCTGTTCAGCGCCCATAGACTCTAGCACCATGGACAGCGCTGGCTGCTAATACATTCAGCACCCATACACTTCAGCACCATGGACAGCGCTGGCTGCTAATGCATTGATATCTGTTCAGCGCCCATACAATTCAGCAGCATGGACGGCGCTGGCTGCTAATGCGTTGATATCTGTTCAGCGCCCATAGTCTCCAGCACCATGCACAGCGCTAGCTGCTAATGCATTGAGACCTCTCTATAACTATCATACCACAGCCAATAAAAACTGCTAATACACTGAGACCTCTCTATATCTTTCAGACCACGGGCAGTACTTCTAATGCACGGTGATCTACTGCATACAGTTTGGACACACAAAAACAGAAAATTAGGAGCACGGATAACACTAAGACCTATTCAGTACAGTCTGCCCACCTCCCAAAAAATCAGGACCATAGGCACTGACTACTAATGCACTAAGAGCTATTGCGTACAGAGCTGCCTTTACCCATAGCCAGCACTGACCACTACCAATGCACTGAGACTTATTGGGTATAGGGGTGTCGTACCTATAGACATCAGAACCACACAGCGCTGACTACTAATGAATATTGAGACCTACAGAGCACAGGTTGAGCAACCTCGATGACTTGGATGGGGCACATATAGTTAGTCCTTACTGCAAAAATAATAATAATTGAGATCGGCTAATTACACAGGAGCACCGCCAGTGACTTCAGCTCTGACTGCTAATGCTCTGACACATTCCTGAGCCCGGGAGGGGGGTAGCTCACCTCCAAAGCCCAGGGGACCACAGACAGTCCTCATTACCGATGCAGCGAGGAACTGTGCTTAAACTGACACCCCAGAACATATTTTTTTTAGAAGAAGACCCGTCCCTGGCTGAGCGCAGTGAACCGGTCTGGCATCTACCCCCTGACTATAAGGACTGCTGTAGCGACTGATCACAGCCTGGGACGCTGGTGGAAGGGCTGGTCTCAGTGCTGGTGAATGCAGCGCACGTCTGGTGGAAGCTGGCTGAGCCCTGATCACATCGGACTGTCTTGGCATTGAAATCCAACGAGGGAAGGACAGGAGGAAGCTGTCTCAGGCTGCTCTGGGGGGAAACAAAAGGGAAGGAAAACAGGCTGATCTTGGCTGCCAGGGCAGTGCCAGGCGCAGGCATCTCAGCAGCGCTGACCCGCAGCGCCCTACCTGCTGCAGATGAGCGCTCTCCCTCCCCAGCCAGGGCGCTCGCTCAGTCTGAAGGCTGGCGCGCATGAGCGACAACTCTCCGCGTTAATCTATTCCGCTAGCTGATGCGCCTATCTGGACCCGCACGGCTAACCTTCCACCGGCTGAACAAGAAAATAAGAAAAAGGTCCCAAAAGTAGAGTGAACTGCTAAATAATCCAACCCTCGCTCCTGCCCACCACCCAGCTCATCAACTCCTCCGAATGTACCTCCACTAAAGCCACCTTCCAGGAGGGAGACGCCAATCTGGAGACCCGGTAAGTGCTCTGTACCCTCTTATTCTGATCCCCGACTATAACAGCTCAAGCAGCAGAGGCAGTGGGGGGTAACGAAGCTGGCAGCATCTCTTGGCAGCTCGGCTGAATATCTGCATGGGAACAAAACAGAATAACTATCCCAGAGTCCTATTGCAAAAAGAAAAAAAATGGCTCTATTCCCTTAAAGTAATACTTTGTCTAATTGGCAGCACGCTCCTTATTTAAAAAAAAAAAAAAAAACTTCCTTAAATATAGGCTGCTGCTCACCCATATCTCTTTTTTGTGGGGTGGGGGGCTGGAGATTATTTGACTTAAAATATGCAGCCTAGTGTGGTGTTATGTATTCAAGTGAACAGAGGGGAAAAACTGGATTCTTTTAGGATGAACTGTTCAAGCGAGACTTATAGGTGAAATTGGGGGGCTTGTGTGATATTCTAGCGCCCCCTGCTGTTGGAATTGAACAGAAGCTCTGGTGAGAGAAAAAAAAGATTAAATCCCTTTTCTAGCCTATCTGCTGCAGTCGGTCACATAACATCACACTGGTGCTATTTTCAATTCAGTTTCTCTATTTCTCTGCAAAATATTTTGATCCTTTTGGTGACATCTGTTTTTTTGTCTTTATTTCCCATTGGTGACAGGGGACTCATGCTCTACGAGGATGTATATGTCTACGCTGGGAGTTACATTGAAGGGATAAACTAGCAGCCTAATGTGCATCACTGGAAACCCATTCCATGGATAATTATCTTCCTGGTCAACTCTTAATTTAGCTATACTTTGCAGCCTTTCAGGCTCTCGGAAGATCTGGCTTTGGAAATTAAATTTTTCTCTATTTTGGGTTTTTTTGTGTTTGATTTTTTTTTTTACTACGCTAATTCTTTTTTTTTTTTTTTTGTTATTTTGTTGAGATTTTTTTTTTTTAGCTTTCATTGCCTGTAATGGGGAGAACAGAATCAAGTTAAGACCTTTGCTTGGATTTTTTTGATTTTTCGGGTGTCTTTTTGGACATGAGTAAACATATTCGGAAAATACCTTCAGGCAGAGAGGGACCAAGCCACTGGGAAGTGTTCTATTGATTGTTCCATTGAGTGATGCAGGTGGTATGAAAATCATAGAATGGAAATTGTTTGGGAGGTGGTTTTTTTCCTACAAGCCAATTTCATCGTTTGCATGTCAGGTATGGTATAAATAAAAAGTGATATATATTAATATCTTATCTAGATTTGCCTTGCCTGGATGTGTGGATTGATGTTTCCAAGCATTACATGTACTGCATGGTAATAGATACCACCGTGCTATGCCCTTCCTAGCCAAGGGAACTTGTAGTTGGAGATAAAATTATTATAAACGCAAGTACACATTTCTTGATCTGATGTTAACAGTGAGGATATATTTCTTTGACAAATGATTTGTTGATATGGGTAGGTAACCACCTGATCTGCCCATAGTTCTCTATACCTGGTCTTACAGTGCCAGTTCTAAGATTTTAGGACATCTACAAGACCACACATACCAAATGCAGCTTGATCATTGCACAATCGCAGTGGTAACTTTAAAGCAACACAACTGTACCAGTGTAATGCTATGCCTGATCCTGTTTATGTCATGCTAGCAAAATGTATTACCAGATTATATTGCAGGCATTCAATGCTGGGGTTTATATGCTTATTCTATCCTAATTTGTTTCACAGATGGATTTGAAAGTTATCCAAGTTGGAACTGGGGATGGTGTATGTGGGTGTTTTTAAGTCAGTGGTTTGGTTGTAAGGTAATGCTGTTGCTTCATACAAAAGGTACTATCATTGAAAAGGGATGTCTTCTCATATGCAAAGCAGATGAAGAACTGGGGAAAAAATTACTCTGTATGTGCACGGGTGTGTGCGTGCGCGTGCATGCGTACGCATGGTTGTTGTGTGCATGATTGTGTCTGTCTTTTGCATTTGCTCAGTTTCCGATGTACTATGTGCGCTGCTATTTGAATTGCATAACATTTTTGCATGCATGAGCATAAATAGACCCCTTATTAACTGTAATTGTAACTGTATGAAGCCCCCCCCCCCCGTATAGATCTATATTTATGTGTGTGAGTGTGTGTGTGCGTGTGTACTTCGTTTGATCTAAGAGTCAGACTACAACCCCCACAAGACTGTGGGTGGGACATTGAAATGCTATTGGATTAGCAAGTGCTACATATTTGGACTGGCTCCAGCAGAAGGGATGAGTGCTATTAGAGCTCTTAGTTATTTCCATGGAGGGCAAATGCCAAAGGGGATTTTACCGAAATGAATTGTATTTTAGTCGGCTCTTAAAGAGAAGAGAGTCCTTACTCTGATGCTGGGTGCTAATCTGCGGAATGCAAAAATGCAAGTTATACTGTGTTTATCACGTGTTCACACTGGGGGTCAGAGATATCCCACTACTGCCCATTGCAAGGTTTTCCTTCCCTAGAGAAGTATTACTGTGGACCCAATAATGTGTTGCCAATATTATAGGGCATACTGAATAATTAAAATCACTCACTTTTACATCTAGGAGGCAGTACTTCAAGAACAAAAACATACCCAAATTATTTTTTATGGTTTATTTATTTATTTTTGTCAATGCTAAGTTTTCTAGCGTGAAAGAAATAAATGCAATTGGCCTGCCCCATTAACCACTTTACCTAGGAGCGGTGAAGACTATTCTACTAGTAGAACTACTCTACTACTCTACAGTAGTAGAATGGAACAATAGTATAATAAGTACAAGAAGGAGTAAAAAAAAAAAAAAAAGGAAGAAAAGAAAAAACAAAATAGAACTAATTCATGAAATTAACAGAGTGAGAGATAAATCGGGAGATAATCAGATAATGGAAGATAAATCAGGAGATAAAAAAGATAAGGAAAGAAAAATAATGAATTTAGACAGACTCTTGTGCTCCACCCAAGAGCCTCCAGCCAAAGTGAATTCTGTATCCTATTGTAGCAATATAGCTGATTCACCCAGCATTCTTTTTTAAATTATCTCACCTTAATTTTTTTAAAGTAATTTATAAGCAGTAGTAGAATAGAATAGAATAGAATAGAATAGAATAGAAGAATAAAAGAAAGTAGTAAAATAGAGCAGTAGTACTGTATAATAAGTAGTAGAAGAAATACACAAAAAAAGAAAAAACAAATTCATGAAATTAACAAAGGGGGAGATAATCAGGAGATAATCAGATAGGCGGAGATAAATGTGGATATAAAAAGATAAGGATAGAAAAATAATGAATTTAGCCAGACAAGCAGAGATACATTGTGAGTTAATAAGTAAGGTGAGATCAAAAGCAGACCCGAACACAGAACTTCCTCTAAGCATCTGCATAATAACCTTTAAAGAAAAACTTTTCTTTGTTACAGCTGATACAAATTCTGCAATAAATCTGCCTTGTGATTACTTCCTGATTTCACAGAATGTTTACAAATTAGCTGCTCTGCTGAGCAGGGGTGAGCCTGGGGTGCCTGGTACCTGAGTGCAAGATTTTCTCTGGCACCTATGGGAGTGGTTAAATTAACCGTGCCCAACCACATAACCACACCCATGTCCTGCCTAATCACACCCACACCTTCCACCTCTTTACGCATGCATGTGATACCCCATTCCTACCCCTCTTCCATGCATAGCAATGACTCAATCCATTTTCCAATCTAAAGATAAATAAACTGAGTAGACATACATTACCATGTTCAAAACAAAGAAAACTTTTTTTATAACAAAAAATTTAAACAGAGCCCCCCGTTTAGGTAGTGAGTGACAGGGACCCCCGTTTAGGTAGTGACTGATATGGACCCCCGTTTAGGTATTGAGAGACAGGGACCCCGTTTAGGCAGTGAGAGACAGGGACCCCAGTTTATGTAGTGAGTGACAGGGACCCCTGTTTATGTAGTGAGTGACAGGGACCCCCATTTAGGTAGTGAGTGACAGGGACCCCCATTTAGGCAGTGAGAGACAGGGATCCCCGTTTATGTAGTGAGTGACAGGGACCCCCGTTTAGGCAGTGAGAGACAGGGACCCCCGTTTAGGTAGTGAGTGACAAGGACCCCCATTTAGGTAGTGAGAGACAGGGACCCCCGTTTAGGCGGTGAGTGACAGGGACCCCCATTTAGGCAGTGAGTGACAGGGACCCCACCCTGTAGCCGCCACTCTCCCCTCACCTTGCAGTTAGTCAGACCTCAATCAGCGGGTGACCCGACCAGTAAGAGCGGGCCAGGACGCACCCGCTCTATATGCAGAAGTGATGTCACTTCCGCATATCAGTGTGGTGTGCTAGGTCCTAGCGCCCGCACGATTGGTCGCCGCCTGATCGAGGTCTGACGCGGCTATAGGGAGGGAGGGAGCGGCGGCTAGAGGGGTGAGCAGCGGCCAGAGGGGGTGAGTGGCGGCAGGGCAGCGCCTGTCAGAGAGAGGCGCCTGTGTGCAATGCACCCGCAGAACCCGCCCAGGCGCGGCCCTGCTGCTGAGGACAGCCGAGATTACTGAGCTAACACAGCTGAGAGATCAAATTACACTTGTGATTAGTTGCAGATGAGGGGGAATTAGACAGGCTGAACTCTCTAAATACATATAGGGTGTATTTCTCCCTGCTTTTACTCTGTCCTGTGCAAGAGTTCAGGTCCACTTTAAGAGACAGTATGTTTTTTTAATGATTACTTTATTAAATTAGTAAAATGTAACATGTACAGACTTTTTTTCCCTTAGACAACCAAACTCTTCAGACATGCTAAAAAAAAAGAAAAAAAAAAAAAAAAGAAAAAGCATGCTACTCTTGAACCACCATTTGGGGAGGGGGGGAGTATTTTATACTGTAAAAGTGAGCCTCCAATTATGGAATGTGTTTGCACAAGAGTGCCTTTCCAGCAAGTATAAGGGAGGGTGAATGTTGTTGCATCATCACACTCTGTCGTCCTCCAGAAGCATACTGAGGGTGTGTCTGAGACCAGGCTTGAGGCACTAAACTGTGCTACAGAAGAGTGGAGTCCAAGCTGGTCGAAGCTCTGCTGTCAAGCAATTCCTGTGCTTTGTTCTCTTCGGTTACACAAAGCTACATCCATTTTTGGATAAGATCACTCTTTTTTGACAAAAAATAAAAAAATAAGAAAAAAAAGTATAGTAAAGTAAACAGAATTTTCCACAATTCTCCAATAATACTGGATGTGCTTTCTACTGATCACTCTTTGCCTCCTGTTGTAAAGTTCAGAATTTCTAGCCAGTTTGTTGGGATTTCAACAGCCCCATCTACTCAGAATTGTGGTTGGTGGAGGCCTTACTGGGTGCTTGAAATGAACAAGTTGAAGATGCTTATCGTTGAATTTAGTCCACTGGTGAAAACTGACCGTGCATTGTGAACTATAAGTCATGTATTTTTATGGTGCTGTATTCACTGTTTACGGTACCTAATGTCTTTTTAGTACAATTACTATTTTATGCTAACATCTTCCATGGCACTTTATAGTTAGGACCAGCTCATGCTAAACCTCTCCACCCGTCCCTGCCACACCACTGCCTGGGCTCTTTCTTCAGTAACCCAGCCCCATTTACACTGCTCACTGTGAAATGCAGTACCATTTAAAACATCCATCCTGATGCAAATTGTGCAATGAGGTCAGATGATCCTATTCACTTATACTAAATGGGGCCATGTTGCTCCATGATTCACTACAGTACAGCTAGCAGCCTGCAGTGCTCAACACCACCACCTTTGTTAACAAGCTGTTACAGTAACAAACAAGTGTTATGTTGCATTGTAGGGGGGAGTACAAAAATGCAACATACCGAGTAACGAGCACATAGAAGGAATGGTCATCGTTGGATATGTTGCTGTCAGACAGAGAGCCCTGCTCAAGCAAGGTTACAGCATGCAGGAATAAAGGTTTGAAGAAGAAGACAAAGGGAATCAGTAAGCTGTGCATGAGTTTGTCAGTGTAGGAGAGGATGACACCAGGTTGGGTCGCTAGCTGGATAAAATGTCCCAATTTATTCCTGACAAGATGAGTTTAAAGGCTGAATTTGCAGAGTGCCAGTTGGATTGTAAGAGTTCCAGAGGAGAGAATTAACTCACGGAGTATAGAATTTGGATGAGATGACTAGAGCAGAAAAGAGGAGGACTTCATTTCCAGAGTGGATATTCTGCTTTGGATGGTGTTGGGGGTTAGTTATATATGAAGAGACACTATTCAACATTTATTGCATTCATTACAAGGACATTGTACTACAAGGACATTGTACACAGTGACACAACTATTCATTCGAAACTTTGATGGGGCCCCCCAATGTTCCTTTGCTTGCCCTTGGTTTCCCTTACAGCCTTGGGGCCCATCTCACAAGGGTCATAAAAGAATAGTGGCCATCATGATCTTCACACCCATAAAAAGCGTAGCCGCAAAAACACCTGATCTAAAGTGTAGTTCCCTGTATCGGAAAAAGGGAAGGTTAGTATATGGGGCATCCCATTGCTCTGGGCTGCTTTGTAATCACAGGGGCTGATCTCCTCTAGCTGTGCCCCTAAATGTACATTTCAGCACTTCCAAATGCAGCTTGTTTTTAAAAATAAAATTGAATTTGATTGGGCCTCTTCCAAGCTTCATACAGTTTGCATTCCATGTGCATTCAAGATAAAAAAAAACCTAACATATATTTGACCATCGATGATGGTGATGTAGTACTGAAGGACTTATCTAATGTTCAAGGCTGGATTTATACTTTTTGTGAACCTATGCCCCTTTATGTGCCCCCTTTGCCCCAGTCCAAGTATGCTGTGGCTCTCCTTTCATGTTGAACAGCACCTCAACCATCACATGTGCAGCTCCCTCTTCCATGTGTATCATGCATGTACTGTAGCCTTTCTCTTCATGAACAGCTATCAGTTTCCATTTTTTCCATTTCTTGCTTCTCATTTTCAGCCTCCTCTTTCCTATGTAGCGACTCCTCTTTTATGTTCAGGTACCGCCTTGGCCTGCTGCTGCCCAAGGGCCGGGCCTTTGTGGCCTTTCCAGAAATCCAACCCTGCTAATTTTACGCCATTCATATTCCATCTAATAATCTAATGAATGAGTGGTTTCAATCTTCCCAAAGCAAACTGGAATAGGATCAGGCTGATTGGCATTTAACCCCTGGTCCATCAGCCCTCCAGGTGATCTATGTACCAAAGTGGTGAGGTGTCCTTTAGACCAAAGTTCCCCAACCCTGTCCTCAAGGCCCACCAACAGTGCATGTTTTGCAGGAAACCACAAACATTCACAGGTGGGGTAATTAGTGTTGCAGCAGAGCTGATTAACTACCTTTGTGGCTTTATACAAAACATTCAGTGTTGTTGGGCCTTGAGGACAAGGTTGCGGAACACTGCTTTAGACTGTTTACCAGTTCACAAAATGCTACTTAGTGATGAGCTTGCCTTTCGCATAGTACTAATTTTGCAATGAAACTCAGAATTATAATGCAAACTCGTATTGCAAGATTTCAGACTATTGCAAAATTTATTTCGTATTAATTTTTTAATTAATTTATTGTAATTGCTAATATGATCAGTAATGTTGCAATGACAAGGATTTTCACAAAAATATAACTTTCTCGTGCCTGTAGACTTCAATGCATTTATGCAAAAATGACAAAATGTGTTTTCTCATATGCGAAACTTTGCTTTCTTATGCTTCATAGACTTCAATGCATTTGTGCAAAAAATGATATGAAATTAGACAAAGTCAACATTACCCATGAAATCGTAATAACGATCAAACTAACAATTGTGAAAATGATGTGAATTTTCATAAAACCAAAATGACTCGTTATGATCAACATTACTTCTCACTCACAGGTCGATTTTGGATTGATTTTCTTTTCCATTCACTTCAAAAGGGAAAAAAACACCCACATTCTTGATAGCTACAAGTCAGACTTGAGGCAGGGAACACACTAGGCAGAAACACTAGCGTTGTGTAAAATGCATCGCCATTAGCCATTAGGTGTTAAAGAGTAACTGTTAGCCCCCAAAGTGAAATTTAAATCTGTACAGCAATGTTTTATTTAGTATTAAAGTGATAAAGCCGCCGAGTCACATGTGAGAGAATCACATGTGAGAGATGCACGGCGGCGGCTGCTCTGCGGTGCTCCCGCTGGAAGTGCTGCCGCTCTGTCTCCGTGTCAGAGCGGTCAGCTGTTTGTGGTGCAAATAGATCGGCACCTGGTCCTGGGGGAGAGAGGGGGGTCGGGCAAACATAGGCATGCTCTGCATGCTCGTCATCAGTATCTGATATGCGGCTTTGCGTCGTTAGCGTGGGCAAAAGGCTACATAGTAGCAAAATTATATTGATTTTTGCAGAACGCATTGGCTTTTTTGATCACTTTAATACTAAATAAAACATTGCTGTACAGATTTAAATTTCACTTTGGGGGCTAACAGTTACTCTTTAAATAATATTGTACCTTAGAGTATGGATATTATGGTAATATATTTTTTTTTCATTATTCCTAGATGCAAATTTTTGTTTATAAACCCAGATATGATGATGAATACCCAGATATATACATTTTTCCCTGTGTGAAATCACCTGTATTTGAGGTACACACTTTTGTCTGCCTCTTCGCTGACAAGTAGGGGAGAGCAGTAGGTGGGCACTGAAGGCACAAGACCTCCCAGTCCATACGCCAAGCATCTGAGACGGGAAAATGCCAGGTTATACTTAGGCTGGAAATGGCGAAAGGTGGTAAGGAGCACAGATATGGAAAACGGTGACGTGCCACAACCCCTACCCTAGAGTCACTTAGGGTCAGGAGCGTTGCTAGACCCAAAGATCAGTGGCACGTGCCCCTGATCTATTCTGGGGTGCCCTGGATGTCCCCCAGGCAGAGTAGATGCACCACAGCACCCAGCACCAAGCATGAACCCAGCATAGCATTACAGCACTCAGCTTGCCCTATAAAGGCACCATAGCACACAGCATAACACCATAGCACCCAGAATGACAACACAGCAATGGGGGTGTGGTAGGTGCTATGGTGCCTCTATGTGGGCATATTGGGGGCTGTGATGCCATGCAAGGTGCTGTGATGTCTTTACTGTGGTCCTTCTTTGGGGGCATGCCGAGAGCTGTGGTTCTTCTACAGGGGCATGCTGGGAGCTGTGGTGCCTCAATGGGAGCATGGGAGGGGTCCACTAGAAGGTCAGGGATGCTATGGGGGAACTGGCAGCAGGCCAGCCTGCCCAGCAGCAAGCCAAACCAGCCAGCACAGAAGCCAGGTAACTCTGCCTAGTTGTGTTTAAGTGGCACTGCCTATTTATTTGATCTGCTGCATTTTTTTTTGTACTAATGGAGAGGTGCTTCATCCAACATTTTGCTGGGCAGGCCTACTCAGACCACTTTTAAGTTCATGTAAATTTGTCTCCACCCATCTATTAGAATTCAAGCAATGCCCCTGCTTGGGGTACAACAACAATTAATCATTCAAATGGGTCGCAACTCCCAAAAATAGTTTTTAAACCTCTTTAGGCTTTGTTCCCTTAAATCGCAAGCACAATTGCAAGCGCTGAGCGTTTTTGTGTGTGATTTTTTCCAAATGATCCCCAGCATTTTCTGAGCATTGGGCAATTTTGGTTAAGTGCTTTTCTAAGCGCTTTTGATGAGCAAATGAGATTTTCACTTCCTGACATTAGTCAGGAAGTAAACTCTTTGACCCGGAACAGAATAAATGCAAAGTATTTATTCATAGAAGCACTCGGGAAATCGCTATACAAAGCACCTTTTCAAGCACTTAGCGAATTTTCCTATACCTTCCATTGAGCCAGAGCACTCAGAAAATGGTACAGGCAGCGCATTTGGAAGCAGATCATAATCAAACCGCTCAGATGTGAACCCCTTTCATAGGGAATCATTGCACAAGTGCTTTTAGGGAGTTTTCTAAAATCGCCAGAGCTTAAAAAATACACAAACGCTCATAGTGTGAACAAGCCCTTACTCATGAAAAAATAGGCAACAGTGACAGACTGCTGTTTCAGGCAATCCTAGTCCTTTTAAAAGGGCTAGGTTTGCCCGAAACAGCAGTCAGTCACTGCTGCCTAATTTTTTATGAATAAAGAGCTATAAAAACTATTTTTGGTAGGGCTGAGTTGATCCACTTGATTTATTTATAGGCTGGAAATGGGGCAGGAGAGGGGCTAGAAGAAAGTGGGCTTTCATTGGCCATGTGGTAACTAGGTCACCAGTAACACTTTTTGGACCCCAGTGCCAGAATGTCAAGGGCATGTATCTACTGGTACATAATAAAAGGACTGTTGAATATGTTGGCGTTATATTCACAGGTGGATACTTAATATCTGGTAAGGTGTGTATGTATGCATTATATAATATTTGTGAATACAGCATGCAGTATTAGAGAATTTATATACCAGCTATTCCATAGTTTTGCTGTTAATGATGAATAACCACTCTGTTGCATATGAGCATATTTACTCTGAACAGTGTAATTAGTTGCCATGTTTTCAGTTTGCATTTGATTTATGCATTAGGTACTGCCCAGAATTCCCCACCTCTGCTGGCTTATACCATCCATTTGGATCTTGCAGGCAAATTAATATTATAATATATCGCCCCTGAGTGTATATTTACGTGAACTTGGGAGCCTTCTCTTTTTGTGTTAATGAATTTATTCTCACTGATGTTCTGGCTGGCTCTACTGGTTCACAGAATTTATTATCATTACTGTGTGACTATTACTGGTCTCCAATGCTTTTATCATTTTTCCTTGTATACTTTATTGTCATTGATATTCACTGAATAGTTCCAATGGCATGGATGCTAGGTTGGCCAACAAATACTTATAAAGTTAAAACACTTAAAACAGGGGTGGAGACACCCAATGCATAAAAGGCTAATAAGCTCTTTATCTTATAATCTTACCTCTCTTGAAGAATTTGGACCAGTTTATTGACAACAGGTCTTTTATTAGAACACATAAAATAGACAACGCGTTTCATGGGTGCTTGCCCGCTTCCTCAGGTCTGTGAAAAAAACAACAGGTGCCTTAACTGCTATGGCTGTGTAGCAAGCATGAGCGCCTCTCTGTCCTCTAACCTCTTATTACGTTAATGCTTAAGGTATAACTATGAGCACAGAAACAGGACATGACAGCTTTATATGTGGCCAGACTGAAATCTAAGAGGCTGTTCACACTTAAAGTGTAACTGTAGTGAAAAAGTGCTCTAAATGGGCACTTACCTAACTAGAGGAAAGCCTCTGGATAATCTTACATTTGATTTTGAAAGTCAGCAAATCATCAGTCATTTGAACGCTGCTTTGGACTCGGGTTTAATACATTTGGAAAATCGGCACTATTTAGATTACAGTTCCCAGTGCCACCAGCACAAGGATACATAGTGATTAAAGGGCAAGCAGAATTCTTAAAATAATGGCATGACATAGAAATGTAATTAATTATGTTTTCAAAATCAGCAAAAGCTCGGTATACAGAGGCGCCAGAGTAGAGTAAAACGTTTTAAAAACTGTTTAAAAGCAGAGGGGGATGTTAGGGTGGACTTACCTGCCTCTTACAAAAAAGAAAACTCACTTGAGTCTCGATAAAACAGAATTGACAAATAATTTATTCAACTCCACAAATGCAACGCGTTTCGCGGGCAGGACTCCGCTTCCTCAGGCAAAAATGGGTGGGTCAAGCAGTAGGTTTGAGCGCCTCTCTCCATGTTTTCAATATGCACTTCCTGCACCGCAGGAAGAAAACTCCCTGCAGTGATGAATGTGACATCATGTGGGAGGGGCCAAATTCAATTCCTTACAAAGCCATGCCTTGCTGGCAACTGGCAGCCTATCCACTAACAGTCAGTAACTAGGGAGGAAAGGATTTAACAGAAGGAGAGGTCTGCACACAGACTTTTGTCAGGAACAGTGTCAGTCTATTGTCCCATTACACTCATATAGCCACTGGTGATCATTTCGGGGCCAATCCAGTCACCTTTGTCAAGGCTAGGGCAGACCAACATACAAAAAGTGCAAAAAACATATACTGTATATCACCTAATTAGAACCATCCCATTTTCAATTAGCTCAAAATTGATGCTCTCCTTCAAAAGTGGTTATGCATAACATGAAAATGACATTTAAAGGTACTGGTTCAAAGACCAATCTGTGAACATGACATACCAATCAGGCTGCTCAGACACTCTCCTACCCTGTGTGCTGTTTAACTGCTTGTTGCCCATTTGTTGTGTGCCAGTTCGAGGTGTGGCCAGGGCTTAAAACCCTGTGAGGGAGGAGGACCAGTCAGGTTTCTCACTCCCATCCGGCAAATTGCAATGCAAGCAAAGGTTGGAGATCTTGGTGACCAAGTGTAGTGCAGTAGGGGGAGTCACGTGTGATGACCTCATACATCTTGTGATGTTAGTAAGCAATGCGCAGGATGCTTAGTGGGGGTAGGAAGAGGCAAGCAGAGTGCAGCTCTCTTACTCCCATACATGGAACACCAGAGCATGCATTTCATTACAAGCGGGTGGTGGAGACTTCAGTGACCAAGTGTGGTGCACTGGGGGGAGTCTCAAATGCTGACCTAATGAGTCCTGCATTGTTACTAGGTGACACGCAGGGCATGTGGTGATGGCAGGAGAGGGCGAGCAGGATACAACTCAATGGGCTGGCATTGAGGCTGTTGGACACTTCCCTGTAAGTGATTTTATTAATGGAGGGGATAACTCTCACTGGGTGCCAGCAGAATACACCTTGAATTGCCTTGAACTCATCTTGGATAACAATCGTATCAGGTTTGTGACATTTTGGTACCACCAATTCCACCAGTGCCAGGGCACAGCCATGGGCAGCGTAGCTGCCCCAGACTTTGTTAATCTGTTTGTTTCTTTCTGGAGCAAGCCAGGTGTTTCCCCAGTACCATGCACTAGGACTATGCAAGTGCCCCAGGTTCATTGACGACATATTCCTGGTTTGGAGAGGTGATGATGCATCAGAATTTTGTGGTATGGTTGAATAAGTTCATGCAGGGCATAGTGTTCAATCCCAAATGGTCACACAATGAGATTACTTTACTGGATGTCAAAATCATTAAAGATCAGAACATGTTCAGAACATGTTCAAAACCACCCTCTATCAGAAAACAACTGAGATTTTGAATAATGCATCCATCATGGCAACCAGGATCATGTTGTGGCCTATCTCCCCAATGCTGCTGTGTGGCAGCTCCTTGATTGCTGCCCGTGGATGCACACAGTGGGGTACATTTGCATGATGCCATACAGATAAGCTTCTTATTTAGCTGCTACCGTGGTTTTCACGCATAGCCGTGACAGTATTGTGCGCAATGAATTGGACCCTGCTCACCCGCTCCTGCTGTCACCATGTGCGGAGCGGCCTGCCATCGCAGCATACAAGACTCCGCTCAGCGCACCACACTTGGTTATGGTCGGAAATCTCCACCCACTGGTGTAACTACAATATATGGGGGGCCCCAGCAAAACTTTGATGCCCTCCTCCCATTTTCCCACATCTTCCCTTGCCTCCCCTTGGTGTCCGACTTTCACAGCCTTGGATTCCACCTAACAAGTGTAGCCACAAAAACAACTGAAGTATAATCTACTGTTTTGGAGGAAGGGAAGGTTAGTAGTTGAGCTCCACCCCCAACCCCCTCCCAGATCTGGGCCATCCTGTGATCTCAGGGGTTGCTCCCCTCTAGTTATGCCCCTGTCACCATCCCCCACTTGTGACACTTAAACCAATGATACAAACAGAAATGCCCATTCTGAGGATTCTTGAACCATGTACTGCTACAATGGTTAAAATACAACTGAGGTGAAAAGAATTTGGAGGCTGCCATATGTATTTCCTTTTAAACAATACCAGTTGTCTGGAAGCCCTGCTGATCTCTTTGACTGCAGTAGAGTCTGCATCACACCAGATACTAACATGCAGCTAATCTTGTCAGATCTGACAATAATGTCAGAATTACCTGATCTGTTGCATGCTTATTCAGGGGCTATGGCTAAAAGTATTAGAGGTAGAGGCCTAGCAGGATAACCAGGTAATTTGTATTGCTTAAAATTAAATAAATATGGCAGCCTTCATATCCCTCTCCCTAATCGCAATCATACCCTTGTATTCGCAGCAACCTAGGCCTTGGCATGAGCTGTACAGCATTGCCCTTTATATTACCATTTTCTATGCTATGATTGATAGTCTGTGTACCTTGCACAGACAGTTTTGGTCATTGAACTTTTGCTAGTGAGAATCTACCCCCTTCCTCCCTGACCATCTCCCCCCCTCCCCACACCTTGTTATCTCCCTCCTCTCCCTCACTTACCCCCCCCCCCCACACACACACACACACATTATGAAAAGCAATCCTGTGACGTATATTTATTGCACAGAGGAGAGCTTTACCCATTTGCCCATTTCAGCTATTGTTGCCAGGGCCGGCTTTACTATAAGGCACTGTAGGCATGTGCCTACAGGCGTCTGATGAAGTTGAAGGCAGCTCACTCCCCTCCCCCAGTGCCTATACAGAGTCCTGATAAGAGTGTAATTGAGAGGTTACTCCCCAAGTTCTTGGCATTCCACTGAGGGTATTTCTGGCTACCTAATACTAAGGGGCACCTCTAGCTACCTATGTCAGCAAAGGGAAGTAAAGGCCAGCCAGCACACTTGCAGTGCAGTTTGGTGGGGGTTTGTAGGTTCATGGAACGCAACGTTTGAAGGATACCCGAAGTGACATGTGGCATGATGAGATAGACATGTGTATGTACAGTGCCTAGCACACAAATAACTATGCTGTGTTCCTTTTTTCCTTTCTCTGCCTGAAAGAGTTAAATATCAGGTATGTAAGTGGCTGACTCAGTCCTGACTGAGACAGGAAATGACTACAGTGTGACCCTCACTGATAAGAAATTCCAACTATAAAACACCTTCCTAGCAGAAAATGCCTTCTGAGAGCAAGAAAGAGGTAAAAAGGGGAATTTCTTATCAGTGAGGGTCACATTGTAGTCACTTCCTGTCAGTCAGGACTGAGTCAGCCACTTACATATCTGATATTTAACTCTTTCAGGCAGAGAAAGAAAAAAAGAAAAAAAGGAACACAGCCTAGTTAGTTGTGTGCTAGGCACTGTACATACACATGTCTATCTCACCATGTCACATGTCACCTCGGGTGTCCTTTAAGGTGCCAAGAAGACATCTGTGCCTATAGGCTCTTTTGAGGTAAATCCGGGCCTGATTGTTGCATTTATTTCTCAGCGCATATTTCAGTTTGTAATGATGAAGAAATGAGGGTAGCTTTTGTCAGACTATTACATGAAAATAAATGGAGGTTCAAGATTTTCTATGCCGAACGCAAATATAGTAATAACAGATGTATATTTCAATGAGCTATTTTCTCCTTATTCGGAGCGAATGACCTTATTATGTGCCTTGTTTTACAGTAATCTGCAGTCATGACCATATTATGCGGTCACAGTTGAGGCAGGGAGCTTTCCGCTTCTCAAATTATGGCCGAACGATGGCTATAATCCCGCAAGTTCCCTACATAACTGTTCCTCATATCTCTTCATCAGAAATGACAGTGTTGATACTCTCATTTTTATTTCAGAGCAGCTACAGGGAACACGTAAATCACTCTAAGAAATATTGTGGAAAAATCTACGTCATTTCAAGAATGTGTACATATCATGACATAACATAGCTAAATAAACTGTAAAATTGCTCCCCTAGTCAATAACGTCATTGCATTTTAATCAGCAACATTTTTTATTTTCTTTGCTTGGAAGGTGCTAGTTATTTTATAGATCACGTTAGGGATGAGCATAAACGACGCCAGTGCGAATTTACGCATCGTAGTTCGCAGGTGAAGTTTCAAAACTACGCTTATGAATTTACGCATAGCGAACTACCGCTACACGTAGCCTACACCCACTATGTGTAGTTAACAAGTGTATTGCGTAGTGAACTACGAATGCGTTACTCGCGTCTAATTTTACGCATGCGATTGTATGCTTACAAATTTACATATTGGAAAGGGGAATATATGCATAGAAGAGTTTCTGGTATGAGTATTTGAAGAGGAATTAATGCGTAAAATTTTCTGCATACGGGCATAAACATCCCCTAACACTATGCTTTGCACTACGCGTAATTGCGTATTGCGTAGTCTACGAAATGCATACGGAACAAATATTTGATTTCAAAGCCGTAGTTTGGCGAAGCGTAATTGCGTAAAACTACGACCATCCCTGGATCACGTAGAAATAGGAAAGGAAAGATAATTCAGGGTGCATTCAGTAACCTACATGTATGTTATTATGGTATCGCACTTATGCTTAGGGTTGATTGGAAGACATGGATTACAATTTTGTCAAAATTTGGCGTTTCACAAGCAAATACCAAAGTTTGTGTTCCGATCTTCGTGTTCCAAAGGCATATTCTGTTGAAGTCAATGTGGTCAATAATTCTGCCAATGCGAAAATTGGATGTGGAAACAAAACTTTTCAGCAAACCCAGCATTAAAGAGAACTTGACGCGGTTCGTGGGGGGCAGATGGGACACAGAGGCATGTTCTCTGCCACATGACATGCCTCTGTGTCTGAACACCACCGCTCTCTGCCCCCCCCCCCCACCACCACGCTACAGCCCCCCGAGATTAGCCACAATACTTGTCGCTATCTCAGAGGTAAACATAGAGGAGAGGGATTACCTGACTAAAATGCCCACCAGGGGCATTCCTGTGGGGTCCCCAGAGCTGCCATTGGGCAGCTCTCTCTTCCTGGCCACACCCCCTGCTCCCTGCATGCTGTAAATGAGAGACAGTCTCTCCTTGCAGCGTTGTGACCCAGAGGTCACGAAAGTGAAAGTGGGCCATTGAGGCCCACAGGAGCAGCAGGGAGCGGAGGTTTTTGTGGCTACCTGATCTGCTCAGCCTACATTTTTTCTTCATCTATGACCCCACCTTGGGCTCTCTTTAGCACACAATGTCAGTCAGTGTCTTGGAAAGTGAAAATTGACTTCTGATACAGGGATTTTCAGCAAAGAGTGACACCAACAGGCCACGTTACAGTGATTTATTTCCTGATAAATCACCTACAGTCCCCAGA
The DNA here is from genome assembly GCF_040937935.1 of Hyperolius riggenbachi. Classification (NCBI taxonomy): domain Eukaryota; kingdom Metazoa; phylum Chordata; class Amphibia; order Anura; family Hyperoliidae; genus Hyperolius; species Hyperolius riggenbachi. Next base: position 55,102,382 of record NC_090657.1, on the reverse strand, counting down.
GGCCCCATTAGAGTTGCAGAACAAGCGGCTTTCCATATGGATAGGAAGGTCCAGGGGACCAGTACCGGCGGCAATTTTGTTGACATCCCCATGGGCCAAATAGTCTTGTTTTAGAAGCCAATTTCGACTTTCCTAGCCATTGAGTTAACGCTGTGTTTGCTGAAAATCCTTCTTTACGAAGAGAATTTTTGGCAGAATGGAACGCGGTACTCAAAACATTGTAATTTCCGATTTTTCCAATTTTACTCGGAACAGCCAAAATAGGTTCTGACCTCCCACTGTGGGAGCTTTTTTGCATTGTGGTGAATAACGGCTGTTTCCAACTGCCAAGCAACCCGTATCTCCCTCTATGTACAGTATACCTAAAAAAACAACAACCTTTTAGCACATTGCACTGGTAGAGGGTGTGGTTATAAATTATCTCAGTTGGTGCTATCTAGTTTTTTTTCATGTCTTCCAGCAGTAAAGATGATGACCTGGAGGCTGATTGTGGATCAAACAATGTGAACAAATTACATGGCGAATATCAATCATTTCTTGATCTCTCCTTTGTTTTTTAACATTTCCTTTTGCAATGCATAAAACATAAGTAATCTGCATATTAACAAGACTCATTTCTCATCAAACTAACAAGCTGCCTCCATATTTGTTCTTCCAGCAGACTGTTAACAAACTCATCCCAGGTTGTTGGAGTACTAAAATCCACCTATTCTAGCTACCCGAGCCAAGCATTTTCTCCGCCTGCTTCGTGCAGAACCGTGTTTATGCTCCTATTTGCATTAATTAAGAAGTGAACAAGCTGGCGTACTATTCATGCCAGTGAAACACCGTATACGGAAATGGAAATTAAATCTGCAGTTAAACGCTGTATACTCGCTCAGACTGAGCAATTAATCATTCTTGAATAAGCATTTTAAGAATTAAGTGCACTTTAACATATCCATGTTCATTCAATACATCCAAGAATATCAATCAAGTTAAGAAAGGTAACTCCTCGGCCTTATTTCTCTTTTTTGCTGCCCTCTGCAGACTCTGTGGGGAGTAGTAAGGTTCCTGCCAACTTAAAGCATACCTGAAGTGAAATGTCAATGCCTAAATTAAATATGCTCTAGAGAGCTTATACAAAGCTATCCTAAATCGTCTTACTTGTATTCAAAAATGCTTCACCATTTTGCCAGGGGCCCACTGTGAATATAAGCAGCCAACCTAACTGCAGGGAGGAAGCTTGGGTGTGTTCTGTGCTCTGAACATTGCTCCTCTCACCCCCTATCTACAGTGATGCAGCACCCCTCACACCTTCAGGAAGCTGCATCCTTGTAGGGGCAGGGATGGGAGGAGCAACATTTGACTTTCAGTGCACAGTCATTTTTTTTCCTTGCAGATACTGGTTTTTTTTTTCAGCATTCCTGTATAAAAATTAGATGATTTAGGAGATCTTTACATAACTTCTTTAGGATATATTTAATCTCTTCCAGATGCGTGCTGCTGAAATCTACCTTCTCTTTTGCAGTGTCTTATCACTGCCAGGATGTAGCTTTCAACATCCTGGCTCAGCGAGCTGTTGATTGTTCCCTGATCACTGTTTACCAGGCACAGTGATCGCATAGTGAAAAAAAAAAGGCTCTGGTCCTTAATGCGGCAGAGTAGCACTCATAATCAGGTTAATTTATAAATTTAAATATAATTGCCTTGATTCATGAAATTACGGTAATTTGCACATATACATTGCACTATGTAATATTACAGAGCGTGCTGTAATATTCCCATCGTGCGTGCGAATAACTACCATGACAAACGCTTGTAGCGTGACCACGGTACTCCATTACTGAGGCTGCTACTATGGCAATGCATGCATTACCATCACAGTGGCCACACTAATGAAGTACTGCAGTTGTGCTATGAGTGTATCTCGCGGTAGTTACAGCATGCAGGAGAAGTGAGAGGAGACTGAGCAAGGTGAAGAGATCACCACTGGGGGGAAAGCAGCTTGTTGTGCTGTGTGAGGGGTCTGAGTGAGGAAGGCGGAGGCAGGAGAGCAGCAATGTTTCATATGACCTGCACAGCAGAAGGGAGGAAGTGACACTGCTGTGCTGTCATGATTGAGGAGGAATGGAGTAGCTGAGGGTGAGCAGTTTGTTTGCCACAGAGTCACAGCCACCCAGTGTCCAAATCGGGGGGGGGGGGGGGGGGGTAGAGGGACGCATCCTCACAAGTTTACCTCAGGCAGCAAAAAGTCTAGAAGCGGCACTGCTGAAGTGCATCATTCCAAGCAGCCAGCGGAGAGGAAGTTGTGTGTGAACAGTGAGGCCTGAGCTGCTATCAGATAGCTGGGCTTGAATTGGTGGTAAGAGTGGAGTGTGAGGTGGTAACTTCAACCTGAAGAAGGCATACATATGGTATGGCTGCTGGTGAATTGGGCGCAAGGCAAGCCGAATAACGGCTCTCCCTGCTGCCGGTAAACTCCCCAACGAAGTTAAATACTATTCCCCCTCCATTCAGGGTCTGGCGATCTCCGAATCCCCAAATTACTCTCATCATAGCACTGCTACTATGAGGGCGCCATGCGCCGCCACCAAAGTTACCTGCATCGTAAGGAAGAACATAACAGAAATAGATATTGCATTCCTGGAAGCATGTTGAGGAAGAGCTTTCTGCTAATTGGTCGCTTAGGAGATTCCCCAGCCCTTTACACAGCATGCATGTAGCTACACAGGAGTGTGTGGCACAGGACAGATATGACTGCCACAGGTAGCATAGAGGATTTATTAATGTCAGAAATTAAGCCCCAGATAGTTCTCTATGTTTAGTGTTTAAGCTACATTTTATTTCCTGATAAATGACCTGCAGTAGCAGAGCGTTCTGCAATCTGCATATGTCACTGCAGGAAAGTGGATAGATTCAAGGCTGCAGAAAAGAAAAACAAATGGATCCCAAGTGTGTAATTCATCACATATACAGTATATCTCCTTGCAGTATCAGAGATATTCATTATACTGTATAGCGCTGGTTTTAGCATTCTATACTGTTCTGCAAAAAATTGCTTATATAACTCTGAATTCCACTGCAGTTAAAGGAACACATGGGAAGGTGCTGCTTGCAGGAATCTGTGATCAGACCAAAAGCTGCAAAAAAAAAGAAAAACAATTTCTTGTAAAAGCAGTGAGCCAATGACAACAGCAGGGCAGTATAAATCTCTTGAAGCCCTGTAAATATGTGTCTCTTGCATTGCAGCAAAATCCCTTGAAAAAGTTTTACCAGTGGGAGCGAGGGTGGGCGATGTGGTGATGACATCATCCTGCTTAGCTTTGTAAACCTTAAAGAAAACTCGTAACAGGAAAAAGTTCCCCTGGGGGGTACTCACCTCAGGTGGGGGAAGCCTCCGGATCCTATCAAGGCTCCCCCCGTCCTCCTGTGTCACACAGCGGCGACGAAAAAGCTCCTGGAACGACGGGGATGTAAATATTTACCTTACCGGCTCCAGCGCAGGTGCAGTATCGGCTCTCCGCTCGGAGATAGGTGGAAATAGCCTATCGCTGTCGAGCCACTCTACTGCACAGGCACAAATCTCCTGCTTACAGCTTATAGGCACAGATGTCCTGGCACCTTAGAGTTCACCCTACAAATCCCCACCGAACTGCACCACAAGTGTGCTGGCTGTCTCAGCTGGCACTTATCCATTACTTCCCTGCCTGGCATAGGTAGCTAAAGGTGTCCCTTAGTATTATGTAGCCAGAAGTACCCTCAATACTAAGTAGTTAGAGGTCCCCAAGTATTAGGTAGTTGGAGGAACCTCAGTATTAAGTAGCTAGAGGTTCCCCTTAGTATTAGGTAGCCAGAAGCACCCTCAGTATTAAAGAGAATCTGTAACGTCAAAACGTCCCCTGGGCGGTACTCACCTCGGGTGGGGGAAGCCTCAGGATCCTAATGAGGCTTCCCACGCCGTCCTCCGTCCCTCAGGGGTCTCGCTGCAGCCCTCCGTACAAGATGACGTCAATATTTACCTTCCCGGCTCCTGCGCAAGCGCTCTGATGGCTGTCGGCTCCGAAGTAGGCAAAAAATACCCAATCGCCGTCGGGTCTGCTCTACTGCGCAGGCGCAAGTTTCCGGCGCCTGCGCAGTAGAGCGGACCCGACTGAGATTGGGTATTTCCATCTACTTCGGAGCCGAAAGCAGCCACAGCGCCCCCGCTGGAGCCAGCAAAGGTAAATATTGAACTGACAGTTGGGTCTGTCGCCGGCTGTTCGGAGGGCTGCAGCGAGACCCCCGTGGGACAGAGGACGGCATGGGAAGCCTCATTAGGATCCCGAGGCTTCCCCCACCCGAGGTGAGTACCCCCCAGGGGATGTTTTTGAGGTTACAGAGTCTCTTTAAGTATCTAGAGATCTCGACAGTTGAATGCAAAGAGCAGGGTGAGTAACCTCTCATCTACACTCTCATCAGGACTCTGCATAGGTAAGGAGACTCTTGGGGAGAGGGCTGAGCCACCTTTCCATCATCAGCTGCCTGTAGACACGTGCCTACAGTGCCTTATGGTAAATCCAGCCCTGCTCATTCATTAAAAGCTGTAGTGATCTCCAGAGTAAGTTTGCCATGTTTTTTTACAACAAAGATTTTAAAAAAAACTGTATTACATAGTTGAAAAAATATTTTTGCCTGCAGTTCAGCTTTAATAGAATAATTGGTGCAACGCTGATTTGTTGCAGTATTCTCCCTGTCGAAGGCTCATGTAGTCTGACAGTACAGTTCTGTACAGGCTGGTAGGGAAAGGGACTGGCTTGGGGAATCTAACTCTTTGCCTCGGGCTTTGTTCACCCAGCACTGCACCTCGGTGTCTTTTTCAGACAACTCTTTCTACAGCTTTCAAGAAATTGCTCAAGACACGTACATACAACATAAAAATAGATACTGCAAACACAGCTTCATTCAGCCTAGCATTCGCCCACACGGCACACCTTATAGAAAAGAATGATATGGAATCTCCTGTGAAGGATCTGAGAATACTGTAGGGTCGTTTATCAAGAGCTGCCGTCCCAGAACTGTACCTATTCCAAGACAAATCAGGCTTCTACATAGACTCACCGAGTACTTTATTAGGTATACGGTCAGCTAAGAATAGCCCTGATTGCTTGTGGCATGGATTCCACAAGATGCTGGGAGCATCCATTTGAGATGTTTGTCCCTGATGATCATTGTAATCAGCTAATTACGATAACGTGAAATTTCGTGTACATTTTCGCAATTATGCCTACAAATAATTACACTTTGGCAATTCAATTGATTTCCTATAATCATACGTAATTTTGTGTGAATTTTCGTGTCATTTTTGCGTAATTTTTTGTGCCGACTTTGGCAGTGAAAAGCAAAGCCCCAATACTATTGTCACTATTGTCACTATTGTCACTATTGTCACATCGGTTAAGAAGAATAGTGGGTACAAGTCAAAAAAATACTTTTTCAAAAAGACCTAGTTGTTTTTGAGAAAATCTATTTTAAAAATGCAAAGAAAAATGGTTTTTAAACTCAGGAAAAAGGCAAATCATTTTTTTTTCATTTTAAAATCTCAAAAACTACAATTTTTTTGAAAAATTCCTTTTTTGCCTTGTACCCACTATTCTCCTTAAAGGAGCGGTCCAAGGTCAAATCAAAACCATATCCACTTACCTGGGGCTTCCTCCAGCCCCTGGCAGATGTTCGGTGCCCTCGCCGTAGCCTCACTGCAGGTGTCCTCCACTGAAGAAGCCGACCTCGCCAGGTCGGCTTCCGGGTCGGCTTCATGTGCGCTCCACGGCGCGGGTCACGTGGTGTAGCCAACATCCTTGGGTCTCTACTGCGCAGTGCCAGGGGCTGAAGGAAGCCCCAGGTAAGTGAATTTTGATTTTGATTTGACCTTGGATGTATCCTTCAACATATGTAGCATTTTTGGTAGCAATAGCCTGTATGGAGGCTTTGCTATTAACAGCTAAAATTGGTGTGAAAGTATGCAAGAATTTACACAGAATTACGAATGATTACTATTACAGATTCAATTTATTAAGATTTTTCCCGAAATTGAGCATTGCGAATTTCGATGCAAAGTTATGCCTATGCGAAATTTTTGCTCATCACTGCTGATGAAATGCATTGTGAACCTTCAACAGAATTTCTACCAAAATATTAATTCATGAATTGGCCATTCTATCTCACCCCAAGCCACCCCCACCCTGGTTTGCTGATATAAAGCAAATTAGCTTTATGGAATCATGCTATTGTCATCAAATTCTGACCCCGTTATTCGTGGCCACATTGATCTAGTAGAACCCAACATGGTTTGATGTGTTATCCATTGTGACATGCTTCTTTGCTCAGCACTATTGTAAGGAGTGATTATCTGAGTGCAATAGCCTTGTTGTCAGCTCAAACCAGTCTGACCATTCTGCTCTGTCGAACGGGTGCTCTTTAGAAGCTACTGTATGTTGAAGAGAACTTCTGCTGTGTTGAGAGGGGAGCGATGTGAGTGCTGTAGGAGTGATTGGGATGGTGGATGCCGGTGCTGCTCTGTAGTCCCACCAGGGGTGGCCTAGTAAATCTGTGGATGGACAAGTGGAAGAGCACACTCAGAGAAATTGTGTACAAAAGTGGTAAGCCGGCCGTGGAATATTCTCACCTGATGTGATGGCGGCTGTATTTTTATAACACAACCAGAGCCAGGACAAGGTCCTCCAGCACCCAAGGCTGAGACACCAAAGTGCACCCCTCCATCCCTCCCACCCCAGCCGTCAAACACTGATTGCTATTAGACTAAGAGGCACCCCGGGGCCCCAAATACTTTAAGCTCTAGTTATCTGGCTTGCAGTCACTGCCATGTTTCCCATTTTCTTATTTCTCTCTGCTTAAAACACAATAGGGGAATGATAGCTGAGTTGTGCGCCCTCTCCCCCTACACTGCGCCCTGAGGCTGGAGCCTCTCTCGCCTCTGCCTCAGCCCGGCCCTGAGTGCAACCAGCATGTAGGCTGAGGATCAGGTTTTGAGGTCTCTTTTTGATCTTCCCTCTTTTGGGGTCAGGTGCTGGAGTCCTAGTAAGTGTGCAATCCCGTGCCAGCCCAATGCGGGTGCAGGGCAGATGGAAGAGTTTTATCTCTATTACTGTTGGGAGCCGCTTGCTCTGCTGTACTGTGCGGCACTGCACCCTGCAGCTCACAAACAGCTCTGGCTAGCAGCTTAATGGTAGAGAGGAGTTTTTACTGCAGACAGGTGATGTCACTGGAAGGAGATGCTGCTTGCTTTTTTTGGCAGTTATTCCCACAATGCAACAAGGCTCACACAGTGTGATGTCAGAACCATCACACTGTGGGAGGGGTTTCACCACAGTATCAGCCATACAGAGCCCCCTGATGATCCGTTTGGGAAAAGGAAAAGATTTCTCATGGGAAAGGGGGTATCAGCTACTGATTGGGATGAAGTTCAATTCTTGGTCACGGTTTCTCTTTAAGCATGCAATGCATTTCAGGAGCAGCAAGCAAAACCCAGTTTTAGCCCTACACGCTGGTTGCACTTACCCCTCCTGGTGGTTAATTAAAACCGCCAGGGGGCAGCGCAGCACTATTTTTAAAAAAAAAATTTTAAACATGTAGCTAGCTTAGCGCTAGCTACATGACAGCCGCTCTGCAGCGGCATCTCCCTACCCTCTTCGATCGCCTCCAGCGATCAAGCCCGTCCGGAAATCCCGTTCTGTACGGGATTTCCATTAGGGCCTCTCCCGGCGCCGTGGCGACGGGCGGGGTGACGTCATCGACGTCGTGACGTCAAAGGGACCCCCGATCCACCCCTCAGCGCTGCCTGGCACTGATTGGCTAGGCAGCGCACGGGGTCTGGGGGGGGGCGGGGGGAGGGGCGGGGTGGTGCGGCGAGCGGCGGCTAATCGGCGCGGAGCGGCAGCGATCGGAGTGCACACGCAGCTAGCAAAGTGCTTGCTGCGTGTTGCAAAAAACAAAAAATGATGCAAATTGGCCCAGCAGGGCCAGAGAAATCCTCCTGCGTGGCATAGCCCGAGCTCAGCTCGGGCTTACCACCAGGAAGGTTATATAAGTACACCAGACATCACTTCAGCTTACAATATTCCACAGCTGCCTGGGCACCTTTGTACACAATTTCTCTTAATGTGCTCTTCCACTTGTCCACAGCTCTCTGAAAGTTGTTGGTTTTTTTTTGTTTGTTTTTTTTTGTTTTTTTTGCACTATTATGGAACAACTTTAGAGTCTTCCCGCAGGAATACTGTGATTTTTTTTTTACGAAAGAAATGCAAAAAAACGGAAATGCGAATGAATGGAGGAAATCCAGAATCATGAGCTTTTTTGCAAAACACTCACAGTTTTAACAGTTTTTAAGTGTGCAAACTACCTAAGTGTGCTACTTGGTAGCAAGGAAATATTACGAATAAAAAAAAAAAAAATCTTCTAAAATAAATCAGCCTGGAGCACTTGCAAGCTGCTAATTAAAGCGGAACTGTAACCAAGGATTAAACTTCATCCCAATCAGTAGCTGATACCCTGAGAATTGTTTACCTTTTCTTGAATAAATCATGAAGGTGTCTGTATGGCTGATATTGGGGTGAAACCCCTCCCACAGTGTGATGTCAGCACCAAGGTCCTGAAAGTTTCCTGTCTGTGAGCCTCGTTGCATTGTAGGAAATAACAGTTTCCAACTGCCATGTAACCATTTCCAACTGCCAAGTAACCAGGATCTCCCTCTGTGCATAAGTGTATATATATTAAAAAAAACCTTTTAGCCTATCGCATTGTTGGGGGTGGGTTATAGATAAGGGCAGTTGATGCTGTCTAGTTTTTGTTTTTTTCATGTCTGCCAGTAGTAAAGATGATGAGCTGCAGGCTGATTATGTATTGTATGAACAGATTACATGGTGAATTTCAATCATTTCTTGATCTCTCGTCTCACTTTGCAATATATTGGTTTATTTTTTCCCCCTTTTCTCTACAGTTTCTCTTGAAATCAGTGATTAAAAGGTTGTAAGATAACTACACTTATTTGCAAAAAATATATGTCTGGAGTACACAGGCTTTATTACTGGATGTTACTGAATATTATCCCTCATATTTTGTGTGCAGCTGCCTGTGCCTGACTGGTAAGCTGGCTGAAAAGCATGATAATAATATCCAGATACAATTTCAAGCATCTCTTCCAACCCTCAGGCCCCTTTCACACTGACACAACCACTGACACATGTGTGTTTACAAACACTGCCATTCTGCTGCGTTAAATTGCAACTGGAAGGCACTCGTTATCTGGCAGACTCATTCAGCCGTTTGTGTCAAAGTGCCTTTATCGTGTCCCTAGTTTTACTGCAGTGGCGCACTCATTACACAAACGGATCCTGCACATCTGTGGGGATGCGAGGGATGTGGATATCAGAGTAATTGGTCCCATCTCAGCAGCAGCAGTGGCTGTCAGCAATACCGCGTTTCCCCAGAAATAAGACAGTGCCTTATATTAATTTTTGCACCAAAAGATGTGCTAACTTAAGGCGTATTTTCAAGGGATGTCTTATATTTCTATGAAAACACAAGTTCCTGTGCTGTGTGTCCTCCTGCCTTCTCCACTGTTCTGCCTTTTCCTCTGCTGGATCCACCTCTTGTATGCTCCTGTGTCCCCCTTGTACCTTTAGTGTACTCCTGGTGTCCCCCTCTGTACCTGTGTCATTCTCTATGCCCTGCCCTCCTGTGTTCTCCGCTGTCCCCCATGTTGTCCGCTGTCTCCCATGTCCTCTTGGTGTCCTATGATATACCCCTACATCCTCTTCTCTCCCCTAGCTCCATCCTGCTGTGTCCCCAAGCTTCAGCCCATGGGAAAGAAGTACAGCAACTTGTGTTCCTGGACTCCAGTAATAACACAAGTTGCCATACTTTTTCCCCTTACTTCCACTAGGGCTTACTTTCGGGGTAGGACCTCTTCTTGTTAGGGCTTACTTTCAGGGGATGTCCTAATTTTGGGGGAAAGAGGGTACTAGGAAGTTTTATGCAATGAAAACATGCAGAGCTCCATAAAGGTTGAGGGATCAAAGATGCTTTGATAAAGAGGAACCATAATGACTGATAGCAAAACATAATAAGTTATTTAGGATACCCATTTTTACCTTAATTTTTCTGGTTTCAGCATCAGAAACACGTCCCATATCTATATATTGTTTTATATTTCCATGCAAACCCCGCCCTCCCAGCAATGTTTAGCCTAGGTTATGATGTCACACAGCCTTCTTCCCCAGAGCACTATGTGAGATCATATGATGTTCCTTAACACTACTTCACAGAGGGGGGAAAACACGTACAGGTGTGTGATCCAGATTCTCTGCAGCCAAAGAGATCATCAGGATGCCAAGCAACAGTTTTTTTCTTTAAAGGAAATAAATATGGCAGCCTCTATATCCCTCTCAATTTAGGTGTCCTTTAAGATTTTACAATGGCCAAACACTGATGAAGGCAGCTTTCAACACTATGCACTTTGCGTCAGTGACAGTGACGTTCCTAGGGTGAAGCGGCAAGGGGTGCGGCCTGCCCTGGGTGTCTTCATGGTGGGGGGTGCTTGGCTCTCCCAGCTTGGAAGCAGAGTGTTGTGTGTGTGGAAGGCGTGCTGATATCTCACCCCTGCGCCAGAGTCCAGCATTGTCCGACCTCCTGTTTGCTCAACTCACTCCCTAGTGCTGGCCTGGCACCTCCTTCTGCACTCGTGAAATCACGTGATACAGGAAAAGGTGCTGGACGCTTGGAGGAGAGCTGAGCGGACAGGAAGTCGGACAATGCTGCCCGGTGGATGAGGTGAGCAAACAGGAAGTCAGACAATCAGCAAGGCTTCCATACCTGCATTTATTTTCTTAGCTAGGGGAGCCAGGCACAAAACTAAAAACTCCACCATCAGTGAGACACTTGCTCACAATCTACACCTACCAGTCTAATGAAGTCATGTTATGTATTTATATAGCTCTGACTTCATCTACAGCAGTGATGAGCGAAAATGCAAATATTATTTTCGCCGAAAAAAGCACTAATTTCTTTTGGACAGGCGAATTTTTGATCTAATATTTTCGCGTTAATTTTCGCCTAATGCCCGTTATTTTCATGTTAAATACATAGTTTATCGTGTACGTATTTCCGCATAGTCATAGTACCTTCTATGCGAAGCTTCGCCCGCTACGCGTAGTTGACGTATGTATTGCGAAGTCAACTACGCGTGCGGTAACTGCGTCTATACGGATCATTGCGCATGCACAGAAATATTATTGCCCTTCTATACGTATACAATTCGCATTGGAAGGTGGAATGTACGCATGTATTAGTTGAAAAAAATCTAAAACAAATTGAGGCATCGGGCGCCATCGAGTTAGGCGCCCCATGCTAGATGCTAATCTTTACCCAGAACAGTGAATGGCCTGATGAAGTTAATTGATTCTCACGAAACGCGTTGCCTAGTGCTCAATAAATTCGTTTTCTTACTGTACCGTAAGTGAATTCTTGTATGCGGTAAGCCACCTCAATTTGTTTTTCATTTTTGGAAATATTTTATACTCTTGGGCGCCTCTCCTCCGTGTGTTGTCCTCAGAGGAGCTCACAATCTAATCCCTACCACATAGCACCCAACTGTCCCTCTTTTGGAAGGACAGTCCCTCTCTGGAAACCTGTCTCTTTTTCTTCCTCATTTGTCCCACTTTCAGGACTGATGTAGAGATCTATGTAAATAATGTATGTATTTTTTTTACTGAAAAATGTATTTAATTGACTCTTAACTTTATTCCCATCTTTTAATTTGATATATTTCTTATTTTCTCATGTTGATATAAAGTAAAATCTTATTAAATCTTTATGGTATGCAAGACTAGGGATGTGCCGGGGGCGTGATTAGGGGTGTGGCAGGGGTGTGGCTTAAGTGTCCCTCTTTCTCATCTTAAAAAGTTGGGAGGTATGCTACCATATTCAATTTCTAATGTCCTAACATAATATATATTTATATATTTATATAGCACTGACAGCACTTTACATAGTCCAGTACATAGTCATGTCATGGATAATCCACAGAGGAGCTCACAATCTAATCCTACCATAGTCCAATGTCTTACCATATTTATTATTATATATTTATATAGCACTGATATCTTCTGCAGCACATTACAGAGTACATAGTCGTGTCATGGACTACTCAGAGGAGCTCACAATCTAATCTCTACCATAGTCTGTCTTACCGTATTATTATTATTATGTATTTATAAAACTCTGACATCTCCTACAGCACGTTACAGAGTACACAGTTATGTCACTGACTGTCCTCAGAGGAGCTCACAATCAAATACCTATTATAGACATATTACACAGTTGTAGCCGTCACGCTTTTTTGTGAGGGGGGTCTGTGGATAATCATCAGCGGGTGGAAAATACCCTAGGTAAGCTACTGCATTGCAATAGGATCACAACCGAACTATGAGAAAAATTACATTTTGTGTTAAGAGTATGATGTGATGCATACAGTGAAGCGTACGGTACATTAAAGTATTTGTTATTGCCACTGTTAATGCACGCATTTGTTGGTAAAAGCACAGCATTATTGCAATGGAAACTGTTACACCTCTGATGCAATGGAACAAAGCGCAACGGATGCAGTGTAAAAGGAGCCTTATTAATGCATGAATGATTGTAAAAGAATAAAAAGGTTTAACGATTTAGCTCAATCTGGACGTACCGGTACATTCTGATTGAGCCTCTATAACCCTACGTACTGCTACGTCCTGACAATTAGCAGCAATTGCACACGTGAGCGCCATTCATTCCAGGCGGGACTTACATGTGGGGATTGATGAATGGGAACATGTGTTTCCTAAGCCAATTTAAGTGCCCTGGAATGAATGAACATGACTCCAATAAGGAGCCATGTTCATTCATAAAAATGAAAGTAAAGAGTATTGTAAAGGATCGATCAAACACTTCCTGGTAAACTAATGTATACAACCATCTTGAGGTCAAAAATTAAAATCCATTAAAAATGTTTTACTACAGTTATTAACCCCTGCCTGGTAGTTACGAAAGATAAAAATTCATAAATAGTAACCTTAGGGACTGGGTGCTATTTTAATATGTATGTCATGAAGGGTACACTACTGTTATTTTAGCAAAGAAGGGCTTGTAATTATAGGGTACAAAAAACACAAAACAGAAAAAAAACACCTTTATTTCCAAATAATATATTGTCACCATGCATTGTACTAGAAAGATAATTTAACCACTTCACCACTGAGGGGTTTTACCCCCTGAGCACCAGAGCAATTTTCACCTTTCAGCGCTCCTTCCATTCATTCGTCTATAACTTTATTATTACTTATCGCAATGAAATGAACTATATCTTGTTTTTTTCGCCACCAATTAGGCTTTCTTTAGATGGGACATTATGCCAAGAATTATTTTTTTCTAAATGTGTTTTAACCACCTTAGCGGTATGGACGAGCTCAGCTCGTCCATTACCGCCAGAGGGTGCCGCTCAGGCCCTGCTGGGCCGATTTACATGAAATAAAGAGCAGCACACGCAGCCGGCACTTTGCCAGCCGCGTGTGCTGCCCGATCGCCGCCGCTCTGCGGCGATCCGCCGCGAGCAGCGGCGAAAGAGGGTCCCCCCAGCCGCCTGAGCCCTGCGCAGCCGGAACAAATAGTTCCGGCCAGCGCTAAGGGCTGGATCGGAGGCGGCAGACGTCAGGACGTCGGCTGACGTCCATGACGTCACTCCGCTCGTCGCTATGGCGACGATCTAAGCAAAACAAGGAAGGCCGCTCATTGCGGCCTTCCTTGTTTATTCTGGGCGCCGGAGGCGATCAGAAGAACGCCTCCGGAGCGCCATCTAGTGGGCTTTCATGCAGCCAACTTTCAGTTGGCTGCATGAAATAGTTTTTTTTTTATTTAAAAAAAACCCTCATGCAGCTGCCCTGGCGATCTTAATAGAACGCCAGGGTGGTTAATGGGAAAATAGGAAAAATGTGGGGAAAAAAATAATTATTTTTCAGTTTTCGGCCATTATAGTTTTTAAATAATGCATGCTACTGTAATTAAAACCCATGAAACGTATTTGCCCTTTTGTCCCGGTTATAAAACCATTTAAATTATGTCCCTATCACAATGTTTGGCGCCAATATTTTATTTGGAAATAAAGGTGCATTTTTTTCAGTTTTGCGTCCATCCCTAATTACAAGCCCATAGTTTATAAAGTAACAGTGTTATACCCTCTTGACATAAATATTTAAAAAGTTCAGTCCCTAAGGTAACTATTTATGTATTTTTTTTAATTGTAAATTTTTTAATTTTTTTTTAATTACAAAAAAAAAAAAATTGGGAGTGTGGGAGGTAATGAGTTCATTTTATGTGTAAAAGTCATTTATTTGTATGTGAAAAATGTGTAGGGTGTAGTTTACTATTTGGCCACAAGATGGCCACAGTAACTTTTTGTTTTAATGCGACCTCCAAGCTTCCTTCCGGAAGCTTGGAGGAAGAATAAGGAGGCTGGACACGTGAGTTTTTTCTCACAATGATCGCGCTGCCCATAGGAGAGCAGCTGATCATTGCGGGGCTTAGATCAACGAACGGGAATGGATTTTCCCGTTCATTGATCTCTGGGCGAGCGGGCGGCGGTGTGTTTACTAACGGCGGGCGGCGTGTTTACGAGCGGGAGCGCGGACAGCGTCGGGAACGCGGAAAGTACGTGTTTCTCCGTCCCTGGTTTTTAAAGGATGGAAAAAGGGGCGGAGAAATACGTACGCGCGGGGGTAAAGTGGTTAAAGGAGTTCTTTTGCGAATGAGGGAAAAAAAAAAAGTGGTTTATGCATAAACTATTAAACATCCTTCTAAAATATTGTAAAAAGTGTAACAAAAAAATGAATGGTTTCATCAATACAACAGGTAATGTAAACAGTGACGGGTGACGGATTTGATTGAATCAAATCGAATCAATTAATCAAATCAAATTGAATTGAAACTGACAAAGAATAATATGGTGTAGATGGCACTGATTCTGTCTGATTCTCCCAGCAGCTTATGACTCTTTGTACAAAGGACTCCCTGCTCCTGCGGTCTGGTTGCTTAGCAACAATGTAAACACATATTGAGGAGCCGTTATAGCTATAACTGTGATACCTTCTGGCAGTGGATTATACCACTGAAAACAAGGAAGGCAGTAGTTATAGTTGTGAAATGAAAGTAAAAAAAAAAGACACCCCTTACAAATGGATTAGCCTCCCAGCAGTGGCAGACAAAGCTAAAAATGGGCCCCTGTGCAAAAATAAATGAAGCGGGCCCCATGTAAGTGGGTGTGGTCATAACAGATCATGGTTGGATCCAAACAATGCTGATAAGATAAAAGTACATGAACCTAGGTCACATTCTGTAGGCACTGTATTCATGTAGCACACATTTTTAACTTGTATATGACTGGGGCACAAGTTATTAACACTGTTTCTCTTGAGTTTCAAAGAGAAATGCATGGATAAAAGCCTAGAATATAATCGGGCCCTAACTGGTCCAACTGCATGGGCCCTAGTGGACATGGGGCCCCTGTGCCGCTGCACGGCCTGCACGGGCCTATGTCCGCCTCTGCCTCCCAGTCCGTCATCTGTCACTGTTTACATTACATGTTGTATTGATGAAACCATTCATTTTAAAAAAAAAAACGTTTTACACTATTTTAGAAGGATGTTTAATAGTTTATGTATAAACCACTTTTTATTTTTTTCCTCATTCGTGAAAGAACTCCTTTAACCACTTCACCCCAAAGCGGTTTTTATCCTAACGGACAAGAGCGATTTTCACCTTTCAGTGCTCATGCCTTTCATTTGCCAATAGCTTAATCACTACTAATCACAATGAAATGATCTATATCTTGTTTTTTTTTCACCACCAATTAGGTGTTTTGGGGTTGCTATTTGTTTTCAGTAATTACTTTATTTTCTATGCATTTTAAAGGGACAAACAAGTAAAAAATGAAAAAATACACTTTTTCTCCAATTTCATCCCCTATAGTTTTAATATAAACACTGCTACTGTACATAAAACCCACACATTGTATCTGCCTATTTGTCCTGGTTATCACGAGATTTTAATTATTTCCCTAGTACAAAGTATGGTGACAATATATTATTTGGAAATATAGGTGTATTTTTTCTATGGTGTTTTTTTTTTCTCACTAATCTCACATGCACAGTGGCAGCAACACTGTATGATTTATAAAACGTCCTGGAGCCATTAAAAGGCTCTAGCAGGATGTTTTTATAAGTCTGCTTGTCATTAACTGGTTAAATGTTGTGATAGCAGGGCCAAATGGGAAAATAAAATGTGTGGGTTTTATCTATTATAGCATTGTTTATTTCAAAACTATAGGGGATGGAATTCCATAAATAGTGTATTTTTTATTTAATTTTTTCGCTTGATTTTATAAAAATGCATAGAAAATATATAAATGCATAGTATTGAACACAAAAAGCTTAATTTGTGACTAAAAAAAAAAGATCATTGAGGTGTGTTAAGTAGTGATAAAGTTATAGCCAAATGAATGGATGAAGCACTGAAAATAATGAAAATGGCTCTTGGTAGTAAGGTTAAAATAGCCTGTGGTGTGAAGTGGTAAATCATTAAGTTACTTTCCTCCCAAAGCAGACTTGTATGAAAACCAACCATGCTTTGCACAATAAATAACATTAAATATTAAATAAAATCCTATTTTATGCATTTTTGCAAGCAGAAGAACAAGGGATCCTGCAGGATTGTGTTGCATGCTGGGACATTGGGAGTCACTACTACATAGGCTCACAGAATCATAAAAACAATTGTGTAAAAATCATGTTTGCATTTTTTTTTAAGATAGTGGTAGCCTGAGCCTGAATTTGATGCAGCAATCTACTAATCAATCAACACAATTTTAACAGCGGGCGAGGCTTTGCTAGATAATATTGTATTTTTTATTTATAATGCTGTGGGTGCAATATATAAAAAGCTTTTTTTTAATGCTGTTCATTTTTAGGGTTTGTTTTTTTTTTGTTCTGCTTTTGTTTTGTTTTTCATGGAAAGTGGAATTGCCCTTTAAAGAATGTGTGAATATATGCATAAGATTTGTATATATGACAACTATTTTTTCCTTTTTTTACATTTATTTTCACACTGGGTAGAGCTGCTACATGATGATGTACAGCTAATCTGCTCACATACACACAAACTGTTTATGTGTTTATTTGTATCAGTGCTCAACTGCACTCTGTGAATCACAGTTTGTGATTCATATATGCGGCACCTGCACAGGGCGATGTGTGCAATGCTTCTGAGTAATGCAAGAGTGAAAGGCGACAGTATGGAACTGACAGCTTGTAAAGATCTTACTAAAACTAAGCATATTTTAACCACTTCAGCCCTCAGTCGTTTTCACTTTATGCATCCGAGCAATGTTCACCTCCCATTCATTAGCCTATAACTTTATCACTACTTATCACAATAAACTGATCTATATCTTGTTTTTTCCGCCATCAATTAGGCTTTCTTTGGGTGGTACATTTTGCTAAGAGCCACTTTACTGTAAATGCATTTTAACAGGAAGAATAAGAGAAAAACGGAAAAAAATCATTATTTCTCAGTTTTCAGCCATTATAGTTTTAAAATAATACATGCCTCCATAATTAAAACTCACGTATTGTATTTGCCCATATGTCCCGGTTATTACACCATTAAAATTATGTCCCTATCACAATGTATGGCGACAATATTTTATTTGGCAATAAAAGAGCATTTTTTTCCGTTTTGCATCGATCACTATTTACAAGTTTAAAATAAAAAAGTATAGAAATATTTCATCTTTACATTGATATTTAAAAAGTTTAGACCCTTAGGTAAATATTTACATGTTGTTGTTTTTTTATTATTGTAATGTTTTTTTTTTATATTAAACATTTTATTTGGGTAGTTTTGGGAGGGTGGGATGTAAACAGAACTTTTATAATGTAAATGTGTGTTAAGGTTTTTTTTTTTACTTTTAGTTGTAGTTTTACTTTTTGGCCACAAGATGGCGGCCATGAGTTTGTTTACATGACATCACTCTAAGCGTAACATACACTTAGAGGGGCGTATGGGGGACGCAACAGCCAGAAAAAGCGGAGCTTCTGAGAGAAGCTGTCGCTTTTTCTGCGGGGGAGAGGAATCAGTGATTGGGTACCATAGC
Organism: Hyperolius riggenbachi; assembly: GCF_040937935.1. Classification (NCBI taxonomy): domain Eukaryota; kingdom Metazoa; phylum Chordata; class Amphibia; order Anura; family Hyperoliidae; genus Hyperolius; species Hyperolius riggenbachi. Next base: position 55,084,168 of record NC_090657.1, on the reverse strand, counting down.
CCGATTCACTGATTCGTGGGCTAATGATCCACGGCCGGGAGCACGCGTGCACGTGCGCGATCGGCCGCAGGAGCGCGCGGACGCGCACATGGCCTCCTGGGCGTAGCTAGTACGTCCAGGAGGCCAAAGTAGTTAAAAGGGGTTGTTAACATCCAAAAATACAAAATTGGCAAACAATAATTAGTGACTCAAAAATGTATGTAAACCCCCATTTTTTCTAAAACAGGTCCCTATATGTCCCCCAATTTTTTTCCTTTTCACCTAATCTGCCTTTGCCTAACTTCAGGAACTGTGCAGAGCCAGTGGGATTGTGGAAAGGTTTTTTTTTTTTTAAGCTACAGTAACAAGCCTATCTTAGCATGCAAATGACAGAAAGCTTCCTATTTTGGATAAGATAAGGACATTATGGCCAGAAGGTAATTGAATCCCCCTACCATTTAAGAGTTTATACAGTAACATAAGCCAATTGTCTAGGTGATGTTTGCTGTTGAAGGGTCAGTAAGCTGTGTAATTAAGGGGGGGAGGGGGCAATTAACACTGAGCTGGATTGAATGATCTTTTTGAAGGTTTTACTGTTTTTGTTTTTTCTTAAATGTTCTATAGTTTTTGTTTTTCAAAACACTACCAGCATATTCCTAACTTGAACTGTATTCAGTATCTGATATTGAGTTGATTACTGCACTTCCATTGACAGAGCACAATGAGAGTGTGTCCACAAATTGTATAAAAAGATTAAAAACTGTTTGAAAGAAAGGTGATTGCTTACCACAAGATGGCCACCAATTAAGGTACAAAAACCATTATTTATTGCACAGTGATAGACAAGGGGCTTGATTCACAAAAGGGTGCTAACTTAGTTAGAACGCCTAAAAGCCCCTTATCACACTTAAAGCCCTTTAGGATGCACAAAGTTTAGCACTGCCCGGTGTGTGCGAAATGTCCCACCGGGTGCGATCAAACCGTCGCACCGGGTGCACCTAAAACGTTGCAACGGGTGCGATGTTATGATTGCACCAGGTAAGACATTTTGCACACACCACGCAGTACTAAACTTTGCGCACGATCAATAAAAGCTTTGGACATGCTAACTGCTTAGCACCCTAGTTAGCATGCCCAAAGGTTTTAGGCATGCTAACTGAGTTAGCACCCTTTTTTGAATCAAGCACAATGTGTTTCGTGGGGTTTTAACCCCTATTCATTAGGTCAATAAGGTACCTAATAAGTAGTTAGATGAATCCATGAGTGTCTCATGTAACAGAACCCCATAACCAACAAATATATGATTGGATAAGCTGCAGGCTTGTTTTAGGTGTGCGATTTGGACACTACTGAACAGAAAGAGCAGCAGAACTGCTGGGCAACTTGTATTGTTTAAAAGGAAATAAATGTTTAGCTCACTGCTTTTGACCTTAGCCGACTGAAAGCAGAAGTCCTCTGCTATTGTCTCACACTGCCCCCTTGTGACAAGTGGCCATAAATACATATTACAGCAGTACTAATGAGTAGCAAGGAAATGTAACAAAAAAGAAATTAAAAAGTGCTAAAATGAATTGGACTGGAGCACTTGCAAGCCTCTAAATAAATTGGCTGCTAACAGGTTAATTTATATATCCAAGTCAGAGACACGAGCCTTTACAGTTCTTACAGGCAGCTTGACACCCAGTAGCCTATTACTACATGTACTTTTTTTAATTAAAGGTTACCTAATATAACATGTGAAATGAAGAGATAAACGTGTATCTATAGTCCCAATCCTACATAGAACTAGCCTGTGTTCCTTATCTCTATTTTCTCACTGTAAGGGTTAAGAATCCAGGGTTTTAAATAACAGTTTCTTCAAAAGTGTATCTCTAAGTGAGAAGGAATTACAGGTTTTAAACCTTTCTCTTTTCCGCCTCATACACGATACAGGGCTCTCAGCCGATGTGGCCAGTATAGGCTATGCACAGAACAGATAATAAGTTCAGAAATGTAATATCCACCTTTATAGGAGCTGACTAACAGTAACATTATGGGCTTGATTCACAAAGCGGTGATAACTCAGTTATCACGCCTAAAAGACTTTAGGCGTGATAACCTGTGCACCACTGAGTTATCACCGATTTGTGCTGCTCTTCGCGCGAAGCTCCCGCGCGCAAAGTTTTGCACGCGCAAACGCGCACGCGCAAAGTCCCATAGGGTTTAATGGGCGCTGCGCGCGAAGCACAGTACACCGCGGTGCGCAACGCGCGCAAAACTTTGCGCGCGGGAGATCGCGCGAGTTTCTTCTTATCACGCCTAAACTGAGTTTAGGCGTGATAAAGGGCTTTTCACAGGCGTGCAAACACTTTGCACCGCTTTGTGAATCAAGCCCTTTGACTTGGGCACATAAGGGTACCTTTTTTAAATGTAGATTTTATCCTTTAAATACAAAAAAAAAGACTATGGGATTCCAAGAAAGTTCTGTTTAGGCTCAGGACATTGGATTCAATCATTTATCACACTCGTTTGTGTTTTTCTTCAATTGTTGTCTGAAAACTGCTGTAGATGTCTCACATGCTACGGCCTTCTGACACCGAACTGCAGCTTGTGTTTACCTGATTCACTGCTAATCTATTTTTTATTGCTGAGTTTCTAACTTTGCCAACTTTACCGTTATCAATACCACCTGTAATTTTGTGCCTGGGTACAGGGAAGCATACACTTAAAAAGGATGCAGCCGGAATTTTTAAGTCAGCAGTAGAATACTGGTAAACTGCCAATATTCTGTGATCGGGTTATAATTCCAGCAATTTTTACCAATATTTTTTATCACCTAACGTCCTAACTTGACATCCCCCCCCCGCGCCACAATCTCTGCCAATTTGTTGGCGCAGCCACTCACCGATGCTCCGGCCCCGCCTCCGGTACACTTCTGGAATTTCAGACTTTAAAGTCTGAAAACCACTGCGCCTGCGTTGCCGTGTCCTCGAACCCGCTGATGTCATCAAGAGCGCACAGCGCAGGCCCAGTATGGTCTGTGTCTGCGCAGTACACTCCTGGTGACATCAGCGGGAGCGAGGACACGGGCGTGCAGGCGCAGTGGTTTTCTGACTTTAAAGTCAGAAATTCCAGAAGTGAACTGGAGGCGGGGCCGGAGCATCGGTGAGTGGCTGCGCCAACACAGGATGTCTGCGGGGGACCATTAGAAGCCCCGGGTAAGTTCAGTTCATTTTCCCCTGACCCCCCTACAGTATCCCTTTAAGCCCGCCTTTGCTTTGCTGATAAACTCGCTTCAGTGATGTACGCACCACCTAATTACATTAATTGTTGGCTGCCTCAGGCACCACTTACCCCCTGGGTGCTGGGCATGGCCATAATTAACATTGTGGTCTACGTGGCGACAATTTGCCGGAGCAGCACGGTGTCCAAATTACCTGCTTCTACAGGGAAATCCGTCCACTTGGGGCCTTGAAGAAGTGCTGCAAATCAGGTACTCTATTCAATTAATGGCACCCATTAGGCAGAAGGCTTTAAATAATCGTTGGCAATGGGAAGTCTAGTGACAGATGCATTTTAATGTTGATAAATGCACAACTAGGCATTTGGTTAGTCAACCTAAGTAGGTTAAATAAATGTCAAGTGCAGCAGGGATGGGTCGATCATTTGAAGCGTGCTCTTTGATAACACGCTAATGAAAACATATCATCTGAGCGCGCATGTGAAGTGTGGCGGGGATGATGAACTAGCCCTAGTGCAGAGAATTGGCAAACAAAATAAATTTAACATGAAAATCTATTAATAACTGGATGATAGGCGATGGATTTTCTTTTTAGAAACTTCATGAAGAGTCATTACATCATTTCACACTCTCAATGAGCTATTTCACCAACTTACGAAACGCAGATTCATTTTTGCCCATTAATGTTACGCTGAATGGCTATTTTTTTTTTTTTTCTTTTTGAGCTGCTCGTTCCGATTCCCCAAATTTAAATACCCACCTTTCCGATCGAAATATTTCCGATTCGAAAATCGAAAAACGAAAATCAGAATTCTAAGGAAATTGATTTACCGATTACTACAACTCTGTATTTTTAGCCCAAATACAGAACTCGGAAGCATTGGACCAATCGGAGAATGCAGAATTTTTTCAGCAAAAATCGGATTTTGGACCAATCACAAGATTCCATATTTCCGATTCCAAATTTTTATTGTAATTTTTTCTTTCTCGGATGCCAAAAAATGGCAAGTAAAATACTCCTCAGAAATCGCAGAATTGGAAATTGGAAAAATGGAAAATCAGAAATCGTGACTGGTGAAAATCTGAAATTCTTGCGGAATCAGAAATGGGCATTTCCGACTATACCTAATAATCGCAAATACTTATATAAAAATCTAAAACAGTTAGCACCTTGTTAGAGAAAATTGGTGATGAGAGATAGCAGTTCGGTGGAGAAAACAGATTCCTGAACCTAAATTTGTATCAGGATTTACTCATTTTTGACCCCACTAAACACTCGATTTGAGGTTTGCCGTTCACCTGTCATTCATTTTCGTGATCCTACACAGCGTTCCCCGACATGTCTTTCTTCCCCCATTCTGTGGGCTTGCCATCCTATCCTGTCCTCCTCACCCAATCGTCCATCGTGACATCACCACACCATAGAGAGCTGAACAGGTTGTAGTGCCATTTGGCTGATGAAACCGCATTTCAGTCGAGATTTGCGAATTCTGTAACCCGGGCCATCAATTTTAGCTTGCAGATTCGCCGGTCAGTCAGCAACCCCTACATAAGTAGTACATAATGTAAGTAGTTCTCTCCAGACACAAGCAGACATAGATAGGGCAGTGGGGGGAGGTAACACCGAGTCTGTGGTATTACCAACCCCCACTGCCCTGTCTATGTCTACTTTTGTCTTCACCCTTAAAGGACACCTGAGGCAAAAATAAGCTAATGAAATAAACAATTGCATCTATCTTCCTTCTCCTAAAAATGACTTTTTAAGATATTCCACGGTTTTAATTTATGTTTAAATCTACTTTTAAAGATTTAACTGTTTTAATGTTTTTCCACAATGACACATTCATTGAAGTATGCCAAAACTAAAATCTAAGAACTATTGACTATTTTTATCTCTTTCTTGCTCGCAGAAGCTATTTTCTGCTAGGAAAGTGTTTTATAGTTGGAATTTCTTATCAGTGAGGGTCATACTGTTGTCACTTTCAGTCAGGACTGGGTCAGCCACTTACATACCTAATATTTAACTCTTTCAGGCAGAGAAAAAAAAAAGGAACACAGCATTGTTATTTGTGTGCTTGGCTCTGTACATACCCATGTCTATCTCATCATGTCACATGTCAGCTCGGGTTTCTTTTAATTGGAAATAAAGCTTTGAAGTTTTACTCCTACGTGCCTGGTTCTTTTCCTCTCAATGAATAGATAAGCATGTTGGGCTGTAATTGAGTCACCTCTGAAAACTGTTGCCACTTTAGCTGTCATTTAGGGCAACAGTGGTTGAGTGTCTGCACCCAGCATTACTAACCATTCAGCAAACCCTGCTATATGTCAGTTAATAATAATAAAGTTAGGGCTGCAATATTTTACCTCAGGGGCATAGCAATAGCCATAGCAACTGCTATGGGGCCCTAGAGGAGAGGGGACCCAGTGGTAGTTGATGGGTTTACCTTTAATTTTCTTGTGTTTTGCCACCCTGACTTTGTATTAGTGCCCACATATCATTTGCAACTCATATCCCATAATGTTGGGGCAGGTCCTCAAGAGGTCCTAGGTCTGATGACCCCATCAAATCTCTGCTATGGGGTCCCATAATTCCAGCTATGCCTCTGTTTTACCTCATGAAGATATCCTGTCCAATCTACTAGAAATACATGGAGATCTCTGGAGATATCTTAGTAAATCAGACCTAAAGAGTGTGTGTGTGGGGGGAGGACTTATTTTTGATTGGGGTTCAAAGCTGACCACTGCTTGCTTCCTTTGAAAAAAAATGACTAGCCTTGCTATACAGTGGAGTGTGGTGGGGGTGTCTTGGCACCCTGTAATAAAAAATTACAGGAGACAAAAACGGGAGCCCAAAAGTGTAATATGTCAAGAATAGGTGGAATGAGTAAAATAAGAAAAATACTGCTCACAAAGGAGGGTTGCAGGGGGCAACCGACCACAGGAAGCAGGTGGAGACAATTAACCCGACTCCACTCGGGGTGGTCACTCTCTTGAAGAAAAGGGCAATAGAAGGGCACCGTGGTGGGACCATGGATGGTCTATCACCACCCCTCAGACAACTTATGTGTGGGGGTAAACTAAGCACAATAGGTTAAAGAGGCGCCCTGGTAGAATAAAAGCATCTAAAAACAGCTTAAAATCGGAAAGAAAATGAGGTATCTTACCTCAATGACAAAATCTTTGTACTTTTACAAAAGATTTTTATTTAGCACAGGCAATGCGTTTCGTGGGTCCATGCCCGCTTCCTCAGGCCAATAAAAGTGCCAAATTGATAAATCTATTCAGCATAGGGAGTCTCTCTAAGTACAAAGATACCTCATTTTCTTTCCGATTTTAAGCTGTTTTTAGATGCTTTTATTCTACCAGGGCGCCTCTTTAACCTATTGTGCTTGCTATACAGTGTATGTTCTCATAAATTCAGATCATGGTTTGTCAAAAAGGAAATTAGGCAGCTTGAGTTGGGCAAGTGCTTCCATCAGTTCAAGTGAGATGAAGAAACTCCCAGAAATGTATGAGTATGTACTTCAGCGTTACTTGAACAATGAACATTTGCATAGTGAGTCCCATGGCATTAAAGTGATGTGATTATTCTTATTGAGTGTTGAGATAACCTTCGTTGCTCTATGAAGAAATGTTTTAGCTTAATTTGAGCTTAATTTCTAGTGTCTGAAATGGTTCCTTTCCTCAAATATAAGGGATTCCTGACCTTCATCTCATAGGAACGTATGAAGTCTTGAGTCTAGTGTAGCAGCATAACTTGAAGCCCAGTTCCAAGATTTTCTTATATTTTAGAATAGTGGGGTAAAGGACTAGAACCTTTTTTTTTGGGGGGGGGGGGGGGGATTAGTCATTGCTGTGTTGTGACTTTTACTTGTGAGAACATCTTTCACTTCCTGTCCAGACAGGAAGTAGAGGAAGCTTTCCTGGATTAATTGAGACATTTGGGGGTCTGAGGAAGACCTAGACTCTGGATTCCTTAGTTGCATATAACCTTCAACCACCGATAGGGCTTCTGAGGGAATTCCGGTCCCTGTTCAGCTTGCGAGGATCCTCGGAGTTCACCCTCCCAGTGTTTACGTAGGTCCTGGGGGTAAGAACTATGCTACAAGTGCAACCTTCCAACAGAGATGTAATGAGTAACTGTTTGTTAAGTAAAATGTATAAAATGGTTAAAAAACATTTAAAAGGGAGAGGTGTAGTAAATTTACCTCTCAGTGGAACAAAGAGCAGCTAAAGCAGTAAATATAACTTAATTGAATTTTCAAGAGTTTATTGCATTAAAGAAGGGTCAAACAATCCGTATCTCCTGCATTTCCCGCTTCATCAGGTCAATAAAAACCCCCAAAAAGTGACTACTGGTCAGAATAGATCAAACTCAAAGGCCTTGAAAGTGCTACTGTGTCATATCCAGTTCCATAAGCAAAATCAATAATGTAGTGCATGCCATGTTCATAGTGACTGGGATTTAGAACTTATGTGCAAAATGTTCTTTATCACAGCAGTTACAATAGTTACAAGACTAAGCCTGTATTACTTTCATTTTTAAGAACCTGGACACAATTTTTTCTAGCAATACGCATAGCACCCACCTGGGAAGCTCCGACATCCTCTGGATAATTTCAGTGTTACATAAATGAATCTGACAATTCCTTCCTGGGCCTGAACAGTAACAGCTGGTGTTGTATAAATAACATTTCCTCTTTCTCCCCGGAGATAAGAAAGTCTGTCCCTTCTCGAATGGCTTACAAGCAGGACGAGAACATTAGAATACAGCTCGCCTTCAAGGCTCCTGTAACCCGGGTGCAGATATATGAATAGATATGAAAATGTTTGTTTTAGGCCGCCTTATGAAAAAAACATATTGTGCTGATCTAGCAGGCAGCGTATGGAAAGTGACAGGAGAAATGGATTATAGGAAACCCAACTCCGAACGACGAGGGGGAAATGCACATAAAAGGGGGGCTTCCATGGAATAAAAGCATGTTATTGCATTGCGCACTTACGGACATTGAATCTTAATGCTAAATATCAGCTGCAAGGCATTCTGGGGAAAAAATGATGAAATGTCCCAGGTGTTATCTTCCTTCCATCTGGATACAGAACGAGCATAGCATACATATGAATTTGATAGCCTGCCCGGAAGATACATAGATAAGGGCCGGAAGATAAAATGTTCTCCAAAAATTAACATTTAAGTCGTCAGTGGAAATTAGGTCACTTCACGAGTTTCTTAAAATGTGTCTCCACTCCAGTCCTGATGATAGAACACAGTATTAACGGCAAGAAAGGAAAGTGTATAACAGCCAGTGTTGCTTGCAAATTTTCACTAGTCATTTTCGCATTGAAAATGCTATTTTTGTTTTCGTGTTTTTTCCATGATAATATGCACATTTTTTTGTGTTTTTGCCCAAATAGCGAATTTAAAAAACAAGTGCCATATTTTTGACCAACTAGCAATTTTTGAAAATAAATTCCATATTCGAAATATGCATTGTGCGAAAACGCAAACATTTATAGGAAGTCATTTCTCCTCATATTTGGCCATTAAGAAAGCAAAACATTGAAGCGTAAAAACGCTTAACTAAATTTTTCACTATGTAAGCGAAAAATAAAGCAAAAAAAGCTAAATTATTTGAGCGTATTTTTGCTTGTCCAAACGAAAATTGTACTTTTTGCACAAATAACGCAAATTTTCACTTATCACTGCACACCGCAATAGCATAACAGGGAAAAAAATATGTACCTATATGTTATGGGAGTAATTTTAAGTTACCGCGGCATACCGACGGAAATGGCGATTTCTGAATTCCGAAAACATATTGGTATTAAAAGAAATCTGTAATATTTTGCGGATGCCTGTAAGTTTTACGAACATTTGCAATAAATTGTTAAATCCTTGTAAAACCAATATTTTCCATTACAACATACTTGTGAACAGTTAACTGGCTAAATACTTTGGAGCTCGGAAGCATTCCACCAATGAGAGATTACTGAATTTTTAAAACTGAAATTGGATTGCAGTGTCAATTATAGGGCATTCAAAAGACTCGGATAATACCGAGTATTTTTAGATTTTTTTTGATTGGCCTAACATTTCCGTGGTTTTCCGATATTCATGGTAAATCACTGCATTCTCTGATTGGTAGAATGCTTTTGAGGGCTGCAATCGCCCCAAAATTAGTGAGTTACTAAGAGATGCCAATTGCAAATTGCAATTTCTTGTTCGGAAAGCTAATTTCTGATCAGAATATTGGAAATTTTAGTTCTGGCAGAAATTTCCAACCATCCCTACTATGAAGACTTTGCACCAGTGTGTTGTCCCGATATGGTATGCGATGAGAAAGCACTGCTACACCACGGGCTTGTGACATTTCTGTACAACACTCTGCCCTGAAATGTTAACTGGGCAATGGACACTAGTCATTTATGTGCATGCATGCTCACTAAATGTGACTCTTTGGAGGTAAGCCAAAACTTAACCTCAGCTTTATTGTTTTTAAATATTTTAAAGGTTGGGTGCCTCATAAATGCCATTAATTATACATTGTTTCACCTCTGTTGAGAGGTTGACTTTTATGATTTAGGATAGTTTTGGAGTACGGCTGCCAGGCCTAGGAACCTCAAGAGAAATATGTTGTTTACGCAGTTAGGGTGGGCAAACCAAGAGTAAGGCCTCTTTTCCACGAACTGTTCCTAGGTAGTGAAATGCCTCTCAAACTCTCACAACTGCTCATTGCTGCCTGGTAACTGCTTGTCGCTGCCTGGTAACTGCTTGTCGCTGCCTGGTAACTGCTTGCTGAGCACACAGCTCAACAGTTCGTGGAAAAGAGGCCTCAATTGGAGCCATAGGCTGTTATGTAAAATACAATTTGGGGGTCCCAACTACTAACCTTCTCTAGTGGCTCTGCCTCTGACACCGGAGACCTAGGTTTAAATTTCGGGTCTTGTCTTCCCTTCCTCCAATAAAGGGGTCCACCCTTTAGGATCAGACAGCGAGGATCACCAATGGTAGACAAGGGGAAGGGTGTGAACATTGGGTGGACAAATTCCAGTTTTGCTTAGGGCCCCATGATTTGTAATTATGCCCCTGATGACAATATCTGAAATAGTAAACTTTTGATATAATAAACTACTTGGCCATGAGTTTACTATAAATGGATTGTATTGCATTTTACATTTTTTTTATAGTTATGCTTTAAATAAAAAGGTAACTGTACTGGGCCTCATATTCATTGTTCTCCACGATTCCATTTGACCTAAAACAGGCTTTCTCAACCAGGATTCCATGGCCCTCCATCATGGGGAAAGTGTCACAGGACACATATAAATAGGGGATACTGTGAAAAAAAAAAGGCCTAAATTGAGCGTCAAATCAATGATAAGCACATCAGTAAAAAAACAATGGAATAAGGAGACAGGGGCATTTTCAGGATCCTGGGAGATCCAGGGCACCCCTGGGCACCAAGGGAGAGATTATTTGCCGCGCTGTGTGCCGCGGCAAATAAATGGGTGTGCAACAAAAGAGAAAGTGGGTGTGGTCATAGGTGGCCTGACCAACAGCATCCTGTAATATAGCCTAAGGCTGGGTTCACACATACAATGTGTAGTTTTGTATCAGTCAGGAATAGAACATGATAGACAGATAATACAATACAAAACTGATGAAAACTGAGAGGACTATAACAGAACTGTACACATTATATTTTGGGTACTAATCGCCAGCACATCAGACTTGCAGACCAGCAGATTCCATCCTCTCTGTATAATAAATGTCTCACTGGTGCAATGTTCTCCCCAGAATTTCTTTCCAGCCAGAACGGGTGGCATGAAAAAGTAGCTTCTCTGCACAACTCTGCTTACTGCAGAGAAGGAGGCGATCTAATGACAGCTGGGTGCTCACCAAAACTAGCCGGGTTTAGCACCCGGCTAAAAGAGCCTGGGTAGAACACTGCTGATGTAAAACTGGAGAAACTGTCCAAGTGGAGTCACTGTTTAAATGTAACTAAAATCTCTAAAATAGCCTAAAGGTAGCCATGCATCTAGCGATGTGACTAAGAGACAAATTTCGCTCTAATCACATCTGATCAGAGAGAGATCTGTCAGCTGCCCATACACCACAGGCCAATTCCCTATCAATTTCATGTTCAAATCTCTAGGGAGCCGTCCGAGTCTGCTGCCTCGCCGCTGTTCCCGCAGTGTATAAATGTGCATATATGTGTGCATTTATACATTACCTGTCCTGTGACGCGGTGCCTTTCACCTTCTGAATCCTCTGCTCTTCCATTAGCCCTATACACGCCGCCGGTGCATAGCATGCCACTGTGTGTGACATCACACAAATGCCATGCCGACAGCGTGTATGGGGCTGATAGACTCAGAAGACGGACGGCACCATGACACAGGACACACACATGCACATTTACACACTGCGAATCAGCACTGGGGGCTTTGTCATATTCGTTGCTCGTCTCAATATAGCTCCACGTCAATCACAGAACGCAGAACTACTGCACCTGCGCAGTACAGCCCGAACAACGTGCCCGTGATTGACAGCACCGCTCGTGCAATCGTAGTATGAGGCCGACACCGAGGTTAGCCTCAGTACAGGTGGGGATACCAGGCCACGGGCTGTGAGCGAAGCTGCGTCGTGGGACATGTCGCCTTGAAGGAGATGGAGGAAGCCACTAGTAGGTAGATCGGGGGGGGGGGGGGGGGAAGAGTGTGCCTCACTTCTCTCTCACTAGCTGTCCGGCCCCATGTGATACCCGACCAGGCTACGATCATCTGTATCTCCGCCCCCTGCACGCAATAGAGTCTATTCAGTCATGGAAACAGCTGCAGCTGCCGGTGGGCACTCTGGTCCCCCATATCCCAGGCACTTTTGCTGAGATCAGGGGTACTAGCCACGGGCCTAAGCCCCTAGCAACGCCCATGGGTGATAGCGAAATAAGCAGCCACACCTACTTTTAAAGTCTATGCCTCCTGTGAAATAAATGCAGGGGTTCCTTGAAATCCAAAAAATATTTTCAGGGGTTCCTCCAGGTTAAAAAAGTTGAGAAAAGCTGACCTAATCATCCTTGGAGCTTGGCTATGGCTGTTGTGAGCTCTGCAGAAATGTAGGCCTGATCCCAGGATTAAGATGAGCATACTTCACCCAAAGCAAGAAGTTTTGAGTCAGGATGATACCATTTACTGGCTAACTTAAAAGAATAAGAGTTAGCAAGCTTTCGGCTGTGCAGCCTTCGTCAGACTTAAAGAGGAACTCCAGTGAAAATTATGTAATAAAAAAGTGCTTCATTTTTACAATAATTATGCCTAAATGATAGTCAGTGTTTGCCTATTGTAAAATCTTTCCTCTCCCTGCTTTACATTCTGACATTTATCACATGGTGACATTTTTACTGCTGGTATGGAATGTTAGTGGAAGGAGATGCTGCTTGCTTTTTCACAGTTGGAAACAGCTGTAAACAGCTGTTATTTCCCACAATGCAACAAGGCTCCCACAGTGTGATGTCAGAACCATGATCCTGACATCACACTGTGGAAGGGGTTTCTCTACAATATCAGCCATACAGAGCCCCTGATGATCCGTTTGTGAAAAAGAAAAGATTTCTCGGGCCGATGTGATCAATCACATGCGATAATCATGAATGTTGAACGCGACAGAAACCCCGGCCTTTGTAACTCAAAATGTATTACATGCCCCCCGGTGCCGGTGCATTTATACTTTACCTGTCACGCTGTCCCTCGACTGTCCTTGCTGCATTTATCATGTGACTACTGGCATATAGCACATGGGGCACATGTGTGATGTAATTTGGGCTTGGGCAGCCATGAAAACGGGCCTCTAGTGTTTTCCCTCCAGGCCACAAGATCCCAGTCCTCCCCAGAACAAAAACATTGTCGGCAGTCATTGCATCGACAAAGTAGCATCTGCTGAGAATATTACTGCTGCTGGGATAGTTTCAAGGCTTTGCAGGACCTTGGCAGGCTGTCCTGGTACTGTCAGAGTCTATACAGGCTGCCTGCAATAAGGCTTATTTAGCATTACACCTAGCAGAAAGGTAGCCACCAATTATAAAGTGACGACTAAGTCTTATTTCCACATCAATAAATCATACCCTGGTGGCCGTTAGCAAGCCGCACATCCAGCAGCCAACTAATAACAGCACTGTTTGTGCTCAACTAAATATGTGTACGCTGTTTTATTGATCAAAGGGAGGGGTAGAAACATGATGTATGTGAAAAAACAAATGGGACCTAGGGATCTGGCTTACAAATGTGTCCCAGCAAATCATCAACATTTATTTTCCAAACGTATGGCATTTACAGCACCAGGTAGAACACAAACTAACAAGCTCCGGTTAAAGTGGACCTGAACTCCTGCACAGGACAGAAGGACAACACAGAGAATTGCTCCCTGTATGTATTTAGAGAGTGTATCCTGTCTAATTCCCCATAATCTGTGACTAATCAAAAGTGTAATTTTTAAAGGCTGCCTTGGCAGAGCAGCTAATTTGTACACAGGATGTTAACCCTATGTCTGCCTCCATGAAAGCAGGAAGTAGACACAATGCAGATGTATTGCAGGAGTTTTGTAAGCTGTAACAAAGAAATGTTTTTCTGTAAAGGTTATTATGCTGTTGCTTATCTTTTAGAGCAAAGAGGAAGTTCTGAGTTCAAGTCCTCTTCCTATGATACAAACAAAACTCATTTGTATTCTTCCAGAGCCAACTCCAACGACTCTCCTTTTTTGTCGGACAATAGATGGCAATGCAGCCGCATAACGTTTTCTTTGTATCGTATCTCTGTTTTTACTTTTAGCTCTTGCGCTATGACTTTATTCTGGCATAATACTTTTCAGGCTTATAAAATTCAAAAAAAAAAGGAAAAAATACATGTATATAAAAAAAAAAAAGAAAAGGACAGAAAGGAAAGTGAGCGTGCGATTTGCGTACGCACGGTCCCTGAGCATCTCTTTTAGTTGGCATATTGGGAACGGCCATTTTTCCTGGAGATGCCTGGAAGGGTGACAGTGGTGACTAACCGCTGCCGTAGATTACCAGCTCCTTGTAAATTAGAGACCTGCTTAGGAGCTTTGTTGGTCATGAGATGAAAATGATTTTCAATCACATTGGTCATTGCGAGATTAAAAAATGAGGATGCGGAGATTAATGACCTGTTTTGACTAATCCATTAAGCCCTCCAGTTCCCTTAAATTGACTAAACCAATACGACATTAGCGAATACAGGCCAGTCTGATAACACTGCTCCCTCGTAACCCAACATCTCCTAACGACGTCTCCAGGCGTAGCGCTAAACAGACCTGTATGAATGTTACCAAAGACTACAAGGTGCTTCGTGAATCAAACTGTGTAATAATGGCATCAAATTAAAATCACGCTCGGATGGGCGCCGTTTCTATTATATTAGACTAGAGTAATTTCGTAAATAACGGCAAATGGATCTGAGTAACAGTAAACGGTTCACGGGAGCAGGGAAAGCAGTCGAGATTTAATTACAAAGGTAGAATTATGATGGCTGGAGGAGAGTTTGGCCTTTTTTCTAATATCTTAATACCGGCTAATGAGTCAGAATAGTCGCGCTGCTTGGCTGCCAGGAAATAAAATACTTGGCGTAAAGAACATTTGGCTCTAAAAAAAATGTAAAATAAGACAGAGGACTAAATATAAAGAAATCCAGATTTATGATACGCCACACTTTTGTGTATGTATTGTCCCACCGCCGGTGAGCTGGGCACAGGGTGAGCCAAATGACTGCTCACCCTGCTGACGCTCAAATCCACCACGGCGTTAAAGTGTATCTGAGGCGGTACGGCAGGGGGGGGGACCGATGGGACACAGAGGCATGTTGCCTGCTGCAGGTCATGCCTCTGTGCCCCCTCCCATGCTGCTGTCTGCCCCCTACCACCACCACCATGCTATCACCCCCCCCCCCCCACCGACATTGGCGCCAATCTCGAGAGCAAGGGAGGAGAAGTATTCCCTGCTCAAACGCCCACTGGGGGGCGTTCTTGCAGGTCTTCCAGTGTTGCCATTGGGCAGCTCTGTCTCTCCCTGGCCACTCCCCCAACTCCCTGCATGCTGCTTTGTGTGTGAGACACAGAGCACCTTCTTCCAGCGTCGTGACCCCAGCAGTTACAGAAACAAAAACTAACCCCCTGCAGGCTACAGGAGCGGCAGAGAGTAGCGTGGATGGCGGCTACCTTTTCCACCCAGCCCCCCGGATCAGGTAGAATTGTTTATCTTATTTTAGATCCCTACCTTGGGTTCCCTTTAAATACTAATACACTGGATCCACGAATTACCTTTGCACGGGGTGCATAGCAAAGCACTAGTTAGCAAAAGGGGCGGCTATGACTGGCTGTTCTGAGCATAGCTCCCAAATGTCCCTCTTTTAGAGGGACAGTCCCTCTTTGAGAACCAAAGCCCTCTTTCTTCCTCATTTGTCCCTCTTTCAGGACCGATGTAAAGATCTATGTAATATATATTTTATATATTTATATATGTTATCTACTGAAAAATGTGTTTAATTGATTCGAAACTTTATTCCCATCCTTAAAATTGATATATTTCTTATTTTTAAATGTTAATATGAAGGAAAATGGATCAGGATAGAATGGGCCAGTGTGGTTTGAATTATAAAACAACATATTTTTCTTATGAAAACTTTATGGTGTGTGTGTGATTAGGGGTGTGTCTGGGGCGTGGTTAGAGGTGTGGCAGGGGTGTGGCTTAAGTGTCCCTCTTTCTGATCTCAAAAAGTTGAGAGGTATACTGGTGCCAGCACCCCCGACTGATTGGTCGCAGCAGGTGCCACAGGTCGAATGAGGACTGGGATTTGGGGATGCATGGATGAGGACAGTAGTGTGTGTCCCAGGAAGGCAGGCGGGGGAGCAGAGAGGAGGCAGCAGAGATGAGGCAGGCACCAGGTGGCCTAAACTGTCTGTCCAAACACTGCCCCCTAGATGTTGCCACCTAAATCACATGATTCAGGTGCCTTCCTGGTAGGACCGCCCCTGCCTACAGGCAGAACAGGAACTGCACCGCATCCCACAATCATAGCTGCAATTACAGCTGATAAAATAACGACAAACCCTTTTTACCTTGTGATCTTAATAAACGATCTGACGTTTGTACCCTGCAAGATGGCGCTAAGATATCTGCTCTCACTTAATACGAGAGGCCCTGCTGAGCTATTAATGTGAAGTGATATCAGTGACAGGCCCATTTTCGGTTAAATTGAGATTTAATTTACAGACAACCCTGTCAGCTGATTAAAATGCAGAATCCTCATTATTTCTGTGTTTACATAAAGTCACTTTATTCCGCAATATGCGAGAGTCTATCTAAACAGGCAGTGATAGAGTTTCCCATTAGGCTCTCTGCTTTATGCCAAGCATAGCAATTACATTGACATGCAGGAATTTAATAGCGTTACGCAAAGCCATTGACCTTTCCTGTATTCCGATAACTAGTCGCGCCTCTCAACTATTGTTTGTGTAATATGCGTGTGAAACCCGTCTCTGATGGGAGCAAACAGTCTGAGGATCTAGAAAAGTGCCGTCAATCAGCCGTAAAATGGCTTCCAATTATGGTGCGCGCCATCCAGGGATGCTTTTTTTTAAGTAACAAGGCCTAAATGATGCTAAACTGGCATTCATCACTATGACAACCCCCGTCCTTAATTTATAAACATTATCGGGGATTATGCTTGGCTTTACCGCAATTAGAGTAATATATATATATATATATATATATCATTTCTCATTGGAGTTGCTGAGTCAGTGAAGTTTGTTAGTAGGGAAGCTCAGTGATTCAGTGGAATTGAAATTTCCCCATTTCCGATCAGAAATCAGGCATTTCCAATCGGAATTCTGAAAACGGAAATCGAAAAGAAGGAATAGAAAACTGGAATTCCACAGAAATCTGATTTTCTGCAGCTCGGTAATTTTGGCCCAGTTACAGAACTCGGAAGCATCGGACCAATCAAAGAATGCAGATTTTTTTTGCAAAAATCGGATCAACACAGTAATTTTAGACCAATCACAAGACTGATTTTCCATTTTTCCGATTTTTTTTTCGTTCATTTTTGGCATTCTCTGATGCAAAAAAAAATTACTAATAAGATACTTTTCCAGAAATTTTTATAACGTTAAATCAGAAATCAGACAATGGGAAATCGGAAAATGGAAATTGGCATTGACGGAAATCAGAATTTCTACGGAATCAGAAACATTCCCTATTTGTTAGCTATTATTTTACTCTTACTACAATGATTTTAAAAATTAACGAAAGTCTGAAGTTACAATTATTATTACTATTATTATTATTATTTCAAAAAATAATCAATTTTAATTAACAAGAAAAAAAATTGCAGCAGAAATCAGAGACCACCAAAACAAAGTTCTATTAGTGGCAAGAAAAGTAGGTAAAAGTCATTTGGGTGCTAAGCACTGTCTAGATAGTGTAATGGTTATGGGCTCTGCCTCTGACACAGGTGACCTGGGTTCGAATCTCGGCTCTGCCTGTTCAGTAAGCCAGCACCTATTCAGTAGAAGACCTTAGGCAAGTCTCCCTAACACTGCTACTGCCTATAGAGCACGTCCTAGTGGCTGCAGCTCTGGCGCTTTGAGTCTGCCAGGAGAAAAGTGCGATATAAATGTTATTTGTCTTGTCTTTGTCTAAGTTGTGTAACTGAGCAATAAATTGTTAAAGTGGCAAAGTGCTGAATTGTAAAAAATCATCTGGTCGCTAGAGGGGTATAAACCTCTGGTCCTCAAGAGGTTACATAGCTCTGACCTCTGAGGAGAAGCGAGGTCAGTAGTGATGACTCTGGCAAGTATTTCAGAAACTGATGTGCAAAAGTCTAATTCTTCCTTTTTCACACCTCTACCAAGAAGCAGTTCATGCGCACACTTTCATTGTTACCATAGGCCGTTAGTACTTCTCAGATTACATTTCTTATTAGGAAAGCAGTGAAGCGCTCTACTGCCAGTGACTGCAGCTCTGAACAGGCTGTCCTGAGTCTATAGCGGGAAAAAAAACACTAATCTAATCAAACACAAGCCTCATTTATATTGTTGACTGTGCGGAGAAAGGAGGGGGAAAAAAACACTGTTATGTTTCTAGAGAGTTGAAAGATTAATTGCTGTGACAAGCGTGCTATATTTGGTTCTAATTGGATTAATGTATCTTTGGCTGGTCATTAAATGACAACATTTACGCCAAAAATCTGCGATGCGGGGCCGTACTTAAGGGTCCTGCAGCTTACGGCTCTCATGAGCGAGGAAGCCCCTCCCCCCTGAAACAGACAATTGGGGAGCGAGTGGTGGTGGGGAAATTTGAGCACCACCATAGGCAGTGGCGTAACTAAGGAGCTTGGGGCCGCAGTGCGAGTTTTACATGGGGCCCCGAGAACTTTATTGATATGGAACCAAATCTTACCAAGGACAGCTGCAGTATCGGAGAGGTGTCATCAGAGTAAGAGAACAGTTTGATAAAGTGGACCTGAACTCTTGCACAAGACAGAAGGAAAACAGGAAAACATACAGTACATGCACCCTGTATGTATTTAGAGAGTATGGCCTGTCTAATTCCCGCTCATCTGTGACTAGCCACAAGTGTAATTTGATCTCTCAGCCGTGTCAGCTGGCTGCCATATGTAAACATGGCTGCTTCCATGAACGCAGGAAGTAGACACAGCGCAGATGTATTACAGGATTTGCAACAGCTGTAACAAAGAAATGTTTTTTGTCAAGGTTATTACGTTGTTGCTTATATTTTAGAGCAGAGAGGAAGTTCTGAGTTCAGGTCCACCTTAAGGATCACTACTATTCAATGCACACATAGAGGTGTTTACTACCAGCATAGCACCAATGCAAAGCTAGTAAGATGAAGGGAACCCCCCCCCCCCCAGTGGGTCCTTCTGGTTCAGGGGCCCCCGGTGTGGTAGCCACCTCCGTATTGGTATAGCCATAGGGGCCTATATAAATACCAGCTACAGCCAGATATTATGGTGCTGAGGTGCATGGTTACCCTTAAAAGTTAAACTTAATGAGGAACTGTAGCCAAGGATTGAACTGCACTCCAATCAGTAGCTGATACCCCCTTTACCACAAGAAATCTTTACCTTTTTTAAAAACAGAAGATTAGGGGGTCTGTATGGCAGATATTGTGGTGAAACCCCTCCCACTGAATGATGTCATGGCCATGGTTCTGGCAAGTTTGCTGTCTGTGAACCTCAATGCATTGTGGGAAACAACAGCTTTTTCCAACTGCCAAGCAAGTAATATCTCCCTCTGTGCCTAGAACTCTTAGTAAATGAACATTCAACAAAGATCACCCGGCAGAACTAAAAGTGTCACCACCAGTGATATATTTTAGAATGTAAATCAGGAAAGATTTTACAATGGGCAAACACTGACTAAATAATCTATGAATGAACATTGTAAACAACAAGCAATGTTATTTCTCATATTATTTTCACTACAGTTCCTCTTTAAAGGGAAACTTAAATCAACTTAAAAAAGAGATTCACTTACCTGGGGCTTCTACCAGCCCCCTGCAGCCATCCTGTGCTCGCGCCAGTCCGCAACACTACTCCGTTCCCAGCTAGTTTTGTTTTTGCCGAATCGGGTTCAGCTGTCCGCTGTGTCTGCGCGGCTCTGGTCACGTGTATCCTTCTTTGTGTTCCCCTCTGCAATAATAGGGGAATGCTAAGAAGGATAAGCATTGCCAGGGCTGCGCTGGCGCAGTGGCCCACCAACTCCGAGTCAGTGCAAACAAAACTAGCTGGCGGCGGAGGATTGTTGAGGAACGGCGAGGGCACAGGACGGCTGCAGGGGCTGGTAGAAGCTCAAGGTAAGTGAATCTCTTTTTTTTTTTAAATTTGACTTAAAGGGGAACTGAAGAGAGAGGTATATGGAGGCTGTCATGTTTATTTCCTTTTAGACAATACCAGTTGCCTGGCAGCCCTGCTGATCCTCTGCCTCTAATACTATTAGCCATAGCCCCTGAACAAGCATGCAGCAGATCAGGTGTTTCAGTGGTTCAGACTTATAAGTCTGATCTGACAAGACTAGCTGCATGCTTGTTTCTGGTTTTAATCAGATACTAGACAAGACAAGACAAGACAAGACAAATAACATTTATATTGCGCTTTTCTCCTTGCGGACTCAAAGCGCCAGAGCAGCAGCCACTAGGGCACGCTCTATTGGCAGTAGCAGTGTAAGGGAGACTTGCCAAAGGTCTCCTACTGAATTAGTGCTGGCTTACTGAACAGGCAGAGCCGAGATTCGAACCCTGGTCTCCCGTGTCAGAGGCAGAACCCTTAACCATTACACCATCAGCCAACTGCATACTACTGCAGAGAAATAGACCAGCAGGGCTGCCAGGCAACTGGTATTGATTAAAAGGAAATAAACATGACAGCCTCCATATACCTCTCTCTTCAGTTCCCCTTTAAGTTTCCCTTTAAGCGATATAAATATGGAGGCCGCCATCATCATTTCCTTATAAACAATGCCAGTTGCCTGGCTGTCATGCTGAGCTTTTGGCATTAGTTGCTTTTGAGTGAAACACCTGCAATAAGCCCTTTGGGTAGCCTCCATATCAATCCCAGCACTTACTGTGATGTCCGACAATTAATTTAACCCTTCCATGCTTAGAAGACTCATTTGGAAGGGATCAGTGTTCACCAGCCAGACGTAATATCGTTTTGTAGAGGATCACTGATCTGGATCATCCTGGGGTTTCAAGAATAGTCAGCTGTCATCTCAGGAGTCAAACAGGAACCGTTTTTAAAACGAGAAAAAAAATCTCCCCACGAAGACTTGAGTGGATCATCTGATATCTCACCGTCTAGCTGGCGGATTATTCTGTATTATTAGTGTAGGTTTTTGAGTAGGATTTAACAAAAACTGTGCATCTAACGGGTTATTACTACGGCGTGGCGGGCAAGAGACAGCCTGCTTTAAACACATCCTGCAGGCTGGGCTTCCATTTTTGATCTAAAAATCGCGCACGTTCTTGCAGATCTGATGAGTCTAAAGGAAAAGTTTGTTTATGTGTTAAAGCCGATCTTTTGATACATTGTTTTTATCGTAAAAGTTTTTACTAAATTTTTGTGATGAGAAAATCCCAAAACATACAATTCAGTGATTAGTGAATACGTACAATGCAAAGTTATCAAAAAGGAAACATAAGTATGTTGGATGACTTAGAACAAAACAAAACAAACAAAAATATTAAGGCACCTTTTACACTTGCGCTGCAAGTGTGCGTTGCGTTACCCTGTTTTACTGCAGGGTACTGTTGGGCGAACACCTGGATGTTCGGGTTCGGGAAAGTTCGCCGAACATGGCCGCAATGTTCGGCATGTTCGGGCCGAACCCCGAACTCCCCGAACATCCCGCTTTTGGGGGCCCTATGGGGTCGCAGGCATAAGGGGGGAGCATGCCCCGATCGCGGGGGGGTCGGAAATTCCCCCCACCCCCTCCGCTAGCGCTCCCCCCTCTGCCCACTTCCCCATACAAAAGTTTCAGGAAGTACCGGTCCGGTGGTAGTGGGTGGCTGGCAGTGGGCGGCACTGTGAAGTGAGTGACTGAGGAGGAGGAGTCCGGAGAGTGACGCGTTGAGGGAGGCCGGGCAGCGGGCGGTTCAGCAGTAGTACGGTACTACTGCTGAACCGCCCGCTGCCCGGCCTCCCTCAACGCATCACTCTCCGGACTCCTCCTCCTCAGTCACTCACTTCACAGTGCCGCCCACTGCCAGCCACCCACTACCACCGGACCGGTACTTCCTGAAACTTTTGTATGGGGAAGCGGGCAGAGGGGGGAGCGCTAGCGGAGGGGGTGGGGGGAATTTCCGACCCCCCCCCCCCCCCCCCGCGATCGGGGCATGCTCCCCCCTCATGCCTGCGACCCCATAGGGGGTCAGTATTCGGCCGAACAGGGCCCTGTTCGGCCGAACAGGGGCCCTGTTCAGCCCTGTTCGGCGGCCAATTAGTAGTTCGGGGCAAACCCGAACTTAAAAGGCCGAACACCATCAGGTGTTCGGCCGAACTCGAACATCACCCGAACAGGGTGATGTTCTGCAGAACCCGAACAGTGGCGAACACTGTTCGCCCAACACTACTGCAGGGTAACACTACGGAAAATGCAAGGCAATGTGGCATAGCACACTAACCACGTCCCCTTGTGTTGTGCAGGAAATGCCTAACCTACCACCGAGCCGCCGCTAAGGCCTGGTTCACATCAGCGTTCGCTGTCCGGATCCACCTGATCGGATCCGGACCATATACTGTACAAATGGAACGTACGTTCCGCATAGCAATGCAAAGTCTATGCGGACGTTCACACACGCTCCGTTCCATACAGAACACAGCCGGATCCGATCCGTACTCCGGACACTTTTCCAACATGCGCTATTTTTCGGGTCTGGATCATCTGGCCCACGCACCCGGACCGGAGCCTGACTGCACCATCAGGATATAGAAACCAATGGGGAACGGAAAGCACAGAACACACTGGCTATCAAAACCGGACGTTCTACGCCACTTCCTATGCGTATTCTAGCAGCCATTTCAGATGGGGACCTATGGGCCCAGCATTCCTGGAGTGGAGCAGCAGTGACTTTAGTGCTGGAGCTGTTGGCAGTATGTCGGACGTGGAGGTGAGGCCCTAAACAGCGGAGGACCTGATTGTACAGGTGCACCTTCTGCTGACCTCCCACACCCCAACAATTTTAATAGTTTATTTCGCTATTTTTACCACATGGATCCGGATGGCAGCCTGATTCATGCCTGATGGAAACGGACCGGATCCGATCCGGATCCGGTCCATTTGCATCCCAGAACGCAAGTGTGAACGGGGCCTAAGTCAACAGCACGTTACTGCCGGACTTTCATGGAGGCGTAAGTAATCTAAGTCAGTGGCAATGCAAACCTTTTAAAAAGGTTGTCTCAGGCGTTGTAGCTAGTGTTGGGCGAACAGTGTTCGCCACTGTTCGGGTTCTGCAGAACATCACCCTGTTCGGGTGATGTTCGAGTTCGGCCGAACACCTGACGGTGCTCGGCCAAACCGTTCGGCCACATGGCCGAACTAAGAGCGCATGGCCGAACGTTCCCCGAACGTTCGGCTAGCGCTGTGATTGGCCGAACGGGTCACGTGGTTCGGACCCGAACGCGCTCTGATTGGCCGAACGGTCACGTGGTTCGGGTAAATAAATACCCGAACCACGTCATATCTCCGCCATTTGTCTGTGGGTTTAGCTTTGGGTAGGCAGGCAGGGTAGTTCGCGCTCCAGCCACGCTAGCCAGGGTCCCCCCTGTCATTGTGTCACTGCTGGGAACAGTAGTACACCGCTTGCTCAGCCACACTATATAGCATTCTGTTTACTGCCACTCTGTGTACCTCGCTCAGCCACACTATATAGCATTCTGTTTACTGCCACTCTGTGTCTGCTGGGAATAGTAGTACACCGCTTGCTCAGCCACACTATATAGCATTCTGTTTACTGCCACTCTGTGTACCTCGCTCAGCCACACTATATAGCATTCTGTTTACTGCCACTCTGTGTCTGCTGGGAATAGTGGTACACCGCTCGCTCAGCCACACTATATAGCATTCTGTTCACTGTTCTGTGTCTGTTTGGAATAGTGGTACACCGCTCGCTCAGCCACACTATATAGCATTCTGTTTACTGTTCTGTGTCTGCTGGGAATAGTGGTACACCGCTCGCTCAGCCACACTATATAGCATTCTGTTTACTGTTCTGTGTCTGCTGGGAATAGTGGTACACCGCTCGCTCAGCCACACTATATAGCATTCTGTTTACTGTTCTGTGTCTGCTGGGAACAGTAGTACACCGCTCGCTCAGCCAGAGTATATAGCATTGTGTTTACTGCCACTCTGTGTACACCGCTCAGCCAGACTATATACCATTGTTTACTGACACTCTGTGTACACCGCTCAGCCAGACTATATACCATTGTTTACTGACACTCTGTGTACACCGCTCAGCCAGACTATATACCATTGTTTACTGCCACTCTGATTCTGCTGGGAACAGTAGTACACCGCTCGCTCAGCCAGACTATATAGCATTGTGTTTACTGCCACTCTGTGTACACCGCTCAGCCAGACTATTTACCATTGTTTACTGACACTCTGTGTACACCGCTCAGCCAGACTATATACCATTGTTTACTGAAACTCTGTGTACACCGCTCAGCCAGACTATATACCATTGTTTACTGCCACTCTGATTCTGCTGGGAACAGTAGTACACCGCTCGCTCAGCCAGACTATATACCATTGTTTACTGACACTATATAGCAGACTATATAGCATTGTGTGTACACCGCTCAGCCAGACTATATACCATTGTTTACTGACACTCTGTGTACACCGCTCAGCCAGACTATATACCATTGTTTACTGCCACTCTGATTCTGCTGGGAACAGTAGTACACCGCTCGCTCAGCCAGACTATATACCATTGTTTACTGACACTCTGTGTACACCGCTCAGCCAGACTATATACCATTGTTTACTGCCACTCTGATTCTGCTGGGAACAGTAGTACACCGCTCGCTCAGCCAGACTATATACCATTGTTTACTGCCACTCTGATTCTGCTGGGAACAGTAGTACACCGCTCGCTCAGCCAGACTATATACCATTGTTTACTGACACTCTGTGTACACCGCTCAGCCAGACTATATACCATTGTTTACTGCCACTCTGATTCTGCTGGGAACAGTAGTACACCGCTCGCTCAGCCAGACTATATAGCATTGTGTTTACTGCCACTCTGTGTACACCGCTCAGCCACACTATATAGCATTGCGTACTCTGCCAGTCAGTGTGTATATTGCTGGGATCAGTAATACTCCACTCACCGTCAACCACTATATGAGCTCAACATGAGTTCCCCAGAGACCTCCGCTGTGAGCAGCACTCCCAACAACAGCAACAGCCAACGCCCCACGCAAGCTATAACATCCACCCCAGCAGCCAGTGGTCAGCAGCAGCCCTCCCCGGAGGAGAACGTTGTGTCCATCAGTCCGTCGCCAGAGCGATTAATGAGGGCTGCCATTGAGGAGATGATGGGGCCTGATGTGGAGGAGGAGGTCTGGCTCAGGCCAGCATCCCAAGTTAATGTTGAGGACGATGAGGGGTCTGTGTCTGGGGATGTTGGGGTGGCAGAGGTGGTGGGTGGGTCAGACTCAGGAGAAGAGTTGTATGATGAGGATGATGATCGGGACCATCTGTATGTGCCTCAGAGTCCGACCCCGGAAAACATGTTGTATCGTGTGTTTAGGTACTAAAATCTGCGTTCCCTCCCAGTAGTGTTGGGCGAACAGTGTTTGCCACTGTTTGGGTTCTGCAGAACATCACCCTGTTCGGGGTGACTATATAGCAGACTATATAGCATTGTGTTTAATGCCACTCTGTGTACACGGCTCAGCCACACTATATAGCATTGTGTTTACTTCCACTCTGTGTCTGCTGGGAACAGTAGTACACCGCTCACCCGCCACTGTATAGCATTGTGCTCTGTGTCACTGCTGACAATAGTGGTACACCGCTCACCCACCACTGTATAGCATTTCTGTACTGCCACTGTACTGCTGCCAGTCAGCGTGTACTTTAAGGATAAGTGAAATGAGGAAGAAATCCGGTGAAAGAGGGAGGGGCAAGGGAAGAGGTGTTTCCCCTGACGGTTCACGTACAGGCCACAGGGGAGCACCCAAGAAAACCCACTCAATACTGCCCATGTTGTCCAGGACAACAACCCTCACAGATCCAAAAGAACAGGACCAGATAATTACTTGGATGACCTCTCAAGCGTCCAGCAGTGGGTTAAGCAGCACCAGCACATCACGCACGAGGTCCGAGTCCTCAGCCAGTTAAAGTCTGGGCTTTCTTTGAAGACTGCACTGAGGATGTTACCATGGCGATTTGCAAGGTGTGCAAGACCCGCCTGAGCAGGGGGAAAAGTATTAACAACCTCTCCACCACCAGCATGAGCCGCCACATTCTATCCAAACATCCCACTCTGTGGGCAAACGCGGCAGGACAGGGTACCACCAGCAACACTGCCTCCCTTGGGTTCACCAGACTCACCACCAGACCCGCCTCAGCAGCAGCAGTAGCCCAGCCATTGCGTGGTTCACAACATTCACAAACATCAGACGATGCTGACACTGTCACTTTCCGGACTAGTGCTCTTGAGGTCTCCCAGTGTTCATCAAACACAACAACCAACAGCCCTTCGGTGTGCAGCGCTACGGTTGAGTTGTCTGTCTCTGAGATGTTTGAGCACAAGAGGAAATTGCCAGCAAATGACCCCCGGGCCGTGGCAGTAACAGCCAGCCAGCATAGCCAAGCTTCTGGCCTGCGAAATGCTGCCATATCGAGTGGTGGAGACAAACAGCTTCAAGGGCATGATGTCAGTGGCCATCCCACGTTACGTGGTTCCCAGCCGCTACCACTTTGCGCGCTCTGCAGTGCCTGAGTTGCATGAGCACGTGGTCAGCTAAATAACCCGAAGCTTGAAGAATGCCGTTGCCTGCAAGGTTCACCTCACCACTGACACCTGGACGAGTGCGTTCGGCCAGGGTCGATACATCTCCCTTACCGCGCACTGGGTGAACCTTGTGGAGCCTGGCAGCGATTCCTCACCTGCTACGGCGCGGGTGTTGCCCACGCCGCAAACAGCTGGATAACAACAGCAGCACCTACCTCTCTGACTCCTTCTCCTCCAACGCATCTCAAAGCTGTACCTCATCCGGAAATGCTAACCCAGCACCAGCAGCAGTAGGATCGTGGAAGCAGTGCAGCACAGCTGTTGGCATGCGTCAGCAAGCGTTGCTGAAGCTGATCTGCCTTGGGGATAAGCAGCACACAGGGGAGGAAATTTGGAGGGGAATAAAGGAACAGACGGATTTGTGGCTGGCACCGCTGGACCTGAAACCGGGCATGAAGCTAGACACCTGGCACGAACTGGCAATGTACGCAATAGAGGTGCTGGCTTGCCCGGCAGCCAGCGTTATGTCGGAACGCTGTTTCAGTGCTGCCGGAGGCATCATCACAGATCGGCGTATCCGCCTCTCCACAGAAAATGCAGACCGTCTGACTCAAATTAAAATGAATCAATCCTGGATTGGAAACGACTACGCAACACTCCTGGACCCCAACCAAGTAACATGACCGATGAACATCTGGGATGGTTTAGCGTTTCCGGTCCCTGTTTATTGAACCTCTCATCTGTATTACATTTATGACTGCATGGCGGCAAAAAGCATTGCTGCTATATCCGCACGCTTTTTGTCCTCATGCAAGGCCTGGGTTGTTGTGTCTCACAAAGCGTGGCCTTCTCCTCCTGCGCCTCCTCCTGTTCCATCACGTGTGCTGCTGCTGCTGCTGCTGGGTTACCGTTGCCGGTCCCTGTTTATGGAACCTCTTATCTTTATTACATTTATGACTACATGGCGGTACAAAGCATGCTATCCGCACGCTTTTTGTCCTCATGCAAGGCCTGGGTTGTTGTGTCTCACAAAGCGTGGCCTTCTCCTCCTGCGCCTCCTCCTGTTCCATCACGTGTGCTGCTGCTGCTGCTGCTGCTGCTGGGTTACCGTTGCCGGTCCCTGTTTATGGAACCTCTTATCTTTATTACATTTATGACTACATGGCGGTACAAAGCATGCTATCCGCACGCTTTTTGTCCTCATGCAAGGCCTGGGTTGTTGTGTCTCACAAAGCGTGGCCTTCTCCTCCTGCGCCTCCTCCTGTTCCATCACGTGTGCTGCTGCTGCTGCTGCTGCTGCTGGGTTACCGTTGCCGGTCCCTGTTTATGGAACCTCTTATCTTTATTACATTTATGACTACATGGCGGTACAAAGCATGCTATCCGCACGCTTTTTGTCCTCATGCAAGGCCTGGGTTGTTGTGTCTCACAAAGCGTGGCCTTCTCCTCCTGCGCCTCCTCCTGTTCCATCACGTGTGCTGCTGCTGCTGCTGCTGCTGCTGGGTTACCGTTGCCGGTCCCTGTTTATGGAACCTCTTATCTTTATTACATTTATGACTACATGGCGGTACAAAGCATGCTATCCGCACGCTTTTTGTCCTCATGCAAGGCCTGGGTTGTTGTGTCTCACAAAGCGTGGCCTTCTCCTCCTGCGCCTCCTCCTGTTCCATCACGTGTGCTGCTGCTGCTGCTGCTGCTGGGTTAGCGTTGCCGCGTGGTCCCTGTTTATTGAACCTCTTATCTTTATTACATTTATGACTACATGGCGGTACAAAGCATGCTATCCGCACGCTTTTTGTCCTCATGCAAGGCCTGGGTTGTTGTGTCTCACAAAGCGTGGCCTTCTCCTCCTGCGCCTCCTCCTGTTCCATCACGTGTGCTGCTGCTGGGTTAGCATTGCCGCGTGGTCCCTGTTTATTGAACCACTTATCTTTATTACATTTATGACTGCATGGTGGTACAAAGCATGCTATCCGCACGCTTCTTGTCCTCATGCAAGGCCTGGGTTGTTGTGTCTCAAAGCGTGGCCTTCTCCTCCTGCGCCACCCTCCTCCTGTTCCATCACGTGTGCTGCTGCTGGGTTAGCATTACCGGTCCCTTTTCCTGGAACCTCTTATATGTATTACATTTATGACTGCATGCCGACAAAAAGCATGTTACCTGTGCAAAGAAAACAGACATTTCCCGCATTTAAAAGACAGTTTTCCCTTTGAAACTTTAAAATCGATTTTCTCAAAAACTATAAGCTCTTTTTGCTAAATTTTTTTTCCTCTTGTACCCACTCCCAAGGTGCACATACCCTGTAAATTTGGGGTATGTAGCATGTAAGGAGGCTTTACAAACCACAAAAGTTCGGGTCCCCATTGACTTCCATTATGTTCGGAGTTCGGGTCGAACACCCGAACATCGCGGCCATGTTCGGCCTGTTCGGCCCGAACCCGAACATCTAGATGTTCGCCGAACACTAGTTGTAGCATGCGTGCGCAGAACTATGGAATTTCAGTGATGTACTTCCTGTCCAGCAGGGGGAGGGGCGGCAAGGGGATATGCGGGGAGGGGGCAGCGCTATGGACATTGGCCTCAATTCACTAAGCTTAACTCCTGTCTTTAATAACTCTTCTGAGCTGTTTTACAGTTATCACCATGGTAATTAATTGTGATAACTGTAAAACAGCTCAGAAGAGTTATTAAAGACAGGAGTTCAGCTTAGTGAATTGAGGCCAATGTCCTCTCGGTGCACTTTGCTGCAGGTTCATATGATTTTGTGCATTGCAATGCAACATGGGGGGGCATCGCACTGCGCACGCATTGCGAGGAGTAAACCGGCCTAAAAAAAACAGATGTCTCATGCAGTGGTAGGTAAATCACTAATGAAGCAACCAGGGCCGGCCCGCCCATGAGGCGGGGTGAGGCGGGTTCCTCAGGCGGCAGGAAGTGGAAGGGCGGCACCAGATGAAGTGGCTGTGATAGCGGGGGGAGCCAGAGCCGCGGTGAGGGCAGCCCGACCTCTGCCTCCCTCTCCCCGGGCCGCCCTCCATGCTCCCCCCTCGGACTGCAGGCAGCAGAGTTAGCGCACAGGGAAGCGCTGCTGTACACAGCTGTTACTCACCTCCCTGGATCCGATCGCCGCTCCCGCCCTGCTGGTCTCCTGTGTAAACAGGACGCAGCGTGTGTAATGTATCAGCGGATACGTTGCAGAGAGTAGACCAGCAGGGCGGGAGCGGCGATCGGATCCAGGGAGGTGAGTAACAGCTGTGTACAGCAGCGCTTCCCTGCGCGCTAACTCTGCTGCCTGCAGTCTGAGGGGGGAGCATGGAGAGCGGCCCGGGGAGAGGGAGGGAGAGGTCGGGCTGCCCTCCCCGCGGCTCCGGCTCCCCCCTCCGCCATTATGAGGGGGCACCTACCTACTTAACCTATACTGGGCAAGCTACCTATCTATCCTATACTGTGGGGCACCTACCTAATCTAACCTGTTTTGGGGGCAGCTACCTATCTATCCTATACTGGGGGGGCAGCTACCTATCTAACCTATACTGGGGGGCAGCTACCTATCTAACCTATACTGGGGGGCAGCTACCTATCTAACCTATGCTGGGGGGCAGCTACCTATCTATCCTATACTGGGGGGCACCTACCTAATCTAACCTATACTGGGGGCCAGCTACCTATCTATCCTATACTGGGGGGCAGCTACCTATCTAACCTATACTGGGGGGCAGCTACCTATCTAACCTATACTGGGGGGCAGCTACCTATCTAACCTACACTGGGGGGCAGCTACCTATCTAACCTATACTGGGGGCAGCTACCTATCTATCCTATACTGGGGGGCACCTACCTAATCTAACCTGTACTGGGGGCAGCTATCTATCCTATACTGGGGGGCACCTACCTAATCTAACCTGTACTGGGGGGCAGCTACCAATCTAACCTGTACTGGGGGGGCAGCTACCTATCTAACCTATACTGGGGGCAGCTACCTATCTATCCTATACTGGGGGGCACCTACCTAATCTAACCTGTACTGGGGGCAGCTACCTATCTATCCTATACTGGGGGGCACCTACCTAATCTAACCTGTACTGGGGGGCAGCTACCTATCTAACCTGTACTGGGGGGTAGCTACCTATCTAACCTATACTGGGGGGCAGCTACCTATCTAACCTATACTGGGGGGCAGCTACCTATCTAACCTATGCTGGGGGGCAGCTACCTGTCTAACCTATGCTGGGGGCAGCTACCTATCTAATCTATACTGGGGGCACCTACCTAATCTAACCTATACTGAAGGGCAGCGACCTAATCTAACCTATACTGGGGGGAAGCTACCTATCTAACCTATACTGGGGGCACTTATCTAACCTGTATTGGGGGCACCTACCTACCTAGCTAGCCTATACAGGTGGCAACTATACTGGCTACCTATACTGGGGGCACCTACCTAACTAACCTATACTGGGGGTACCTACCTATCTAACCTATGCTGGGGGCAACTATACTGGCTACCTATATTGGAGGCACCTACCTAGCTAACCTGTACTGGGGGCACCTACTTATCTAACTTAAACCGGGGGGGGGGGTGCCTGCCTATCTAACATACTGGGGGCAACTATACTGGCTACCTATACTGGAGGCAACTACCTGGCTAACTTATACTGGGGCAACTTTACTGGCTCACCCATGCCTGGCCACCTATACTCGGGGGGGGGGATCTATAGCTGGCTACCTATACCAGGGGTGGGGGGGCGCAATTTTTACACCCTCGCCCTGGGTGCATTTTAGCCTAGAAACTGCACTGTTGCCGCCGGCCTCCGAGTCCGACGACTCCGAGCTCTGCGGCCTCTCCTGTCTCCTCCAAGGCTGCACGCTGGTGACGCTGCCTAGTGCCTAAGCCTGCTGATTTGATGGCGGCGGCTGCCGCCCGCTCTGCTGCCCTGGCTGCGGCTGATTGTCACGGTCAGTCACTGAGCAGCGAGTGCCGCCGACGTGACCGTGACGATGATGATGATGATGAGGCTGGCTGGCTGCCGCCGGCCGCCGCTCACTGGGCCAGCGCGAGATCCCTCAGATCCGAGATGGAGCATGCCCGCCGCAGACCGCAGCCATCTGTCCCCTGCCAGTGCAGGATGCATGCTGGATGCGGATGCCCGCCCTTCGCCGCCGCCAGACCCGGAGGGAGACCCAATCCCCGGTGAGTCAGTCACTCACTTTGCTGCGTCACTCAGGCTTTCCTTCACGGACACGGTCGGTTGTGTGGGGGATGTAATGTTATGTAGAAATATTGGGGGGGGGGCGCCTTTACGATCTTTGCCTCAGGCAGCAGAAAGTCCAGGACCGGCCCTGGAAGCAACATATGCATAAGGGCCTATTTCCACTACACGCAGATTGGATGCAGAATGGATGCAGAAAAACTGATTTCAATGAATGCCTATGGGCCTGTTTCCACTAAACGCAATTTTTCTGATGCAGATTTTCCCATAGGCATTCATTGGAGTCAGTTTTTCTGCATCCATTCTGCATCCAATCTGCATGTAGTGGAAAAAGGCCCTTACAGTTGTTACTGTTATCACCTAATGGTAGAGGAAAGAAGACCTAGTAAACTCATTATCACGGCCACTCACTAAATGCACAGAGCAACATGTCTATGCCATGATAGTCTATTAGTGATAGGCCGAATATCAAATTTTGGGTTTGTGAATTTCAAATCTTTTTAAAAATTAGTGAATCTGCTATTTTTTTTCAAATGAATCAACCTGGTTGTCATCAGACATAGTAACTTCATCACCAGGGATGCGCAGAAACTACGCCAGTGCGATTTACACATCATAGTTTGCATCTACACATCGTAGTTCGTAGGTGAAGTTTCAAAACTACGCTTACGAATTTACGCGTAGCGAAGTACCGCTACACGTAGCTTACGCCCACTATGCGTAGTTAAATAGTGTTTTGCGTAGTGAACTACGAATGCGTTACTCGCGTCTAATTTTCCGCGTGTGATTGTATGCTTACAAATAAATGCATTGGAAAGGGGAATGTAGGCATAGAAGAGTTCCCGGTATAAGCATTTAAAGAGGAATTAATGTGTAAAATTTTCTGCATACAGGCATAAGCATCCGCATACACTACGCTTCGCACTACGCGTAATTGCGTATTTTAATGTGTAGTATACGAAAAGTATACGAAACGAATATTTGATTTCGAAGCCGTAGTTTGGCGAAGCGTAATTTCGTAAAACTACGCGTAGTCCCAGCGTAGCGAAGTTGGCTGACTACGACCATCCCAATCATCACATTACCTTTGTGAATCGGTAATTTTCTAGCAGCGGTCGTTAAGCATGTGTACGTAGCTTTAAAGAGAATCTGAAGTTTAAAAACTATTAAGTAAAAAAGATTTTGCTGGAAAGCCTTTAAGCCCCTGTGACAGCTTCCGGGCACGGCTGGTATGAGTGCGCGCACGGACGCAAGCGCCATCCTGTTCCAAATACTTTACTGTGCACGGAGCAGGGTGATCTGGTTGTGCATGCAGATGAGTGCTTGAGCGCACGAGTGGCGATTAATTAATAGAATGGGACAGACAGAGGCGGTTATAGACGGGGATGGGCGGTGATAGGTGGCTATTAACAATAGAGGAGGCAGAGCTCGGGTCAACAGCTCTGTCTCTTTCAGGAAGCATTTTCTACGGCCAAGTTGGTTGTGGAGTGAAAAAAGGTAATTTCTGGGTACAGGATCACTCATTCTGCCGCGGAAATGCGACAGAACACTTTAAAGAACAATAGGGAACACGTCTGCAGTATAAAAAGAAAAAAAAATTGGCTTCAGATTCTCTTTAAGCAATTGACCACCCTACAAACCAGAAGTCTTCTAGTTCTTAGGCAAACTGCTAGAGATAAACGGAAGCAGGAAATTTGGTGCGCCCTCGCCACGGCTAATGGACGACTTGGGAGCCGCCATAAGCACTAATGAAAATATTGGCTGTTGGGCACTGAAAGCAGAAATTTGAGCGCCCAATAAATATTGTTTTGAACATCAGAACGTTATCATTTTTTTAAATTAATTTGTTTCAAGAAGATTAGAATGTTATCATTTTTGGAGTGTTTATCATTTTGAAAATTAGTTATTGACATTTTTGGCATTTTGTATTTAAAGAGGAGCTGTTAGGTATAGGGTCTCAGAGAAAAAAAAACACATATATCAGTAGCTAAATATTGGCTGTACTTACATTACATATGCATTTCACTGTCCACGTTTGGATTTCACAGAATTTGTATATAGTATTTGCAGAGAATGATGCTCCTGACAGCTCATGGCAGGTTCCATGTTTGTCTTTCGTGTATGAAGCCAATTGTGATGTAATATCCTCCCTTACCTTGCTTCTTGATGATTCGACTCACAAAAAAGATCAGGATCAAAGATCCTAATGGTTCATCATCAACAACACTACTGTGCAGTGAATATTAATTAGAGATATGGCTAGGAACAATAGCGGACTCCTGCAGTATACTCTAACGGAACATGTGCCCTGTGAACAGCACATTGATTTTTCAGTGCTGTGAGCTGGGCTGCAAATAACAAGCTGCTGTAACATGAGCCTGTAACTTCTCACTGTGAAAGCAGCCTTAGGGCGGGATAGGGAAATGAAGGGGAGGACCAAGGGAGTGCAGTGGGGAGAAGAAGCAGCCCCAGAATGCTTTGCAGTATCTGTTATGCGTCCTGCCAGCCTCCTTAGGAGCTTGGGAATGAAGAGCCTTGCTGTTCAGCAAAAATCAAAGGTAGGCCCGGTGCACACCAAAACCCGCTAGCAGATCTGCAAAATGCTAGCAGATTTTGAAACGCTTTTTGTTATTTTTCTGTAGCGTTTCAGCTAGCATTTTGCGGTTTTGTGAAGCGTTTTTGGTGTAGTAGATTTCAGATATTGTTACAGTAAAGCTGTTACTGAACAGCTTCTGTAACAAAAACGCCTGCAAAACCGCTCTGAACTGCCGTTTTTCAGAGCGGTTTGCGTTTTTCCTATACTTAACATTGAGGCAGAAACGCATCCACAATCCAAAAAATGCTTCACCCCGGGAGTATGCGTTTCTGCAAAACGCCTCCCGCTCTGGTGTGAACCACCCCATTGAGATACATTGATTAAGCGTATCCGCAGCTGCAAGCGGCTGCAGAAAGGCTGAAAAAGCCGCTCGGTGTGCACCAGCCCTAAGAGAGATTTTTAACTTCAGTGTTGCCTTTTTGGCTTCCTTCTACACTGTTTAACACAGGAGAATAGAGGTTTAAATTAGCTTTTGCAGCCTGGCAGTTACTCTTTAATACTTTTTTGGGAAATTATCATATTTAAAGAGAATCTGTACTCTAATATTCTTACACTAAAAAGCACACCATTCTATTCCTTATTTTCTCCTGTGCCCCTCTGTGCTGTTTCTGCCACTCTCTGCTGCAATCCTGGCTTGTAATTAACAGTTTTAGGCAGTGTTTACAAACAAACTAACCAGCTTGTAATAGGATCACATATACAGAGTGTGTGAGTCATTCAGAGCCTGTAGGGGGCCTGCAGAGGGTGTGTATCGCTTCTATCCAATGACAAGCAGCCCTGCACATTCCACACATTCGAAGCCTTAGCCCCACAGACACGACAGGGGAAAGATACATTGATTTATTACAGAGACAGTGTAATTAGGAAAGGCTGCAGTAAGCCCCAGCACATTAGAACAGGCATAGGAACTTATAGAATAGAAGAACTAAGGCTGAAAAAATTGTTACAGAGTCTCTTTAAATTTAATTAGAAAGTTATAATTCATGAAAACTTTTCTATTTTGTATTTAACAGTTTTTTTCTTTTTTGATGCATGCGGTTTTAGAGTTGCTTTTTGTTAGGAACCTAGTAACAGTGTGCTAGGACTTTTTAAAGGGGAGTCAGTGGCTCCTGTTTTGTATGTTGAATGAGTGGAAGTGAAGTATTGGATTATTTGGGTCTTTCAGAATCTATTAGGGATTGCATTTCATTGTGGACATACCTATGCCCCTCTCCCTAAAGCACTTTTACTAAAGCTTTTTATTGTCTTTGTGATATAGGGCTTGATTCACAAAGCGGCACTAAGTGTTAGCGCCGCTGTGAAAAGCCTCTTAGTGCCCCTTAAGTAGCTCTGCGTGCACTAACGGCCGCGCAGAGCTTCTTCGCGCACAGCCCGCTCAGTACGCGCACAGTGCTGTGCGCCAGTAATAGTGCGTGGTGCGACGTTTAAAGGGCAGCGGGTGCGACGTTATCGTTGCACCGTGCACTAATACAGGCGCACCCGCGCAGTGAGCGGGACTAAGAGTAATGTGTGGGCGCAAAGCACCTAGCGCCCTGGTTTGTGCCCACAAAGTGATAAGGCTCACTAACCGGCTTAGTGCCGGTTAGTGAATCAAGCCCTTAGTATGAAAACCAAATAAAATAAATCTAAAGAGTTTAATGATTAAGTTCTCTCTTATAATTTTCTTAGGTTTTAAAGTTAGGCATCAGGAGGAGGGGAGGGGGGGGGGGTTAGGGTAATGCATCAGGAGGGGGGGGTAGGGTTAGGCTTCAGAAAGGGGGGCTTTAGGGTTAGGCATCAGGAAGGGGGGGTTTAGGGTTAAATTGACAAAGTGGGGTTCCACTCAATGGTCCACAAAAATATAAGCATTTATTGAATCAGTAAAAAAGGGCACAACAAGTTGTGCCATTTTTTACTGATTCAATAAAGGTTTATATTTTTGTGGACAGAAAAAACCAGACACCAGTCTGCAGCAGGGATGCTCATCCAGATCCGGGTACCCGGGTAAACCCAGGTACCCGACCATTTTTACGCTATCCGGGTCGGATCCAGATCCGGATACCTGGGCCAATATCTGGATAGCTCTATGCGGGTATCTGGCCGCATAATCCAGATACCCGCGGGTACCCGTGGATATCCGGATCTGGGTACTGTAACAAGGGAGATGATGTCATTGAGCCAATCAGAGGGCTCCCAGCCAATCAGAGGGCTTCCAGCAGAAGCCCTAGCAACCAATCACAGAGGGGAACTCTGGCCAGCCCCACCTGACCTCATTGAGCCAATCAGAGGCCTCCCAGCCTAAGCCCTGGGACCCAATCACAGAAGGAAACCCTGGCCAGCCCCCCTGTGTAATAAGGAGGGCTGGCATAATGAGACAGATTGTCCTTGCTTGTGTGGCTGGCTGGCTGGTCACTGACAGACTTGCTCCAGTGCTGTTGGCTTAGCAAGTGCTGCCTGTATACAGTGATAAACCTAAAGCTTTGAGTGCTAAACACCTTCACTACACTATTGTTCTATTGTTTTTTTAGCTAGCTAGTGTAATTGTTTGATTTCATTCACTCTGTTATGTCATGTCTGTCTCTGTGTGTGCTGTGCAGGCCAGCAGGAAAGTATAGGTTAGGGAATAGGATTACTGTGTTATTGTATTGTATTATATAGTTAGTTAGTACTGCAGTTAGTTGTTAGAGAGAGTAGTACTGTGTTAGCTTACTACAGATTACTGCAGTGCTGCTGTGCTGAACATTGTCAGTGTGACAGTTAGACAGATAGTGTGCACTGTCTGCCCTCTACTCTGTGGTCTGTCACTCTGTGCTGATTTGATTTAAGTCCAACCCCGATTTCATTAAAGTAAAAGTACCCCACATCATCTAGTGACATTATCACGTATAAGTTGTAATATGTCTGCTGGCACCGGCAGCCGGGGGAGGGGCAGCAAGGGCAAGAGGACAGGGAGCAACATTACGGCCACCCTCAGAAGGTCTGCCCTGTCAGTGTCGACCCCAGCGGGCAGCCTACCCTCAGTCAGCGAGCTTTTCGCTCCAGGCGCCTCGATTGAACTCAGGGCTGTTAGCCACAAGGAGTTTGTGGAGGATGTTTTGGGTTTTGAGGAAGGGGGGTATGATGTTGATGATGGGATGAAGGACCGTGACTATCATCCACAGGATGGGGATGTCAGCTCTGACTCTGAGGAGGAGGATGCATCGGTGGGTTTGGCACGGAGGATCAGCATTGCAGACAGTGGCCGTGGAATGCGGGACCCACCACATCATTCTGCCGCTACCACCAGCCGCACCACTCAACCCCCAACCGCCACAGGGACAAAAGCCACAGCATCCCATTCAGGCCGCAGGGGAATCTTCACTTCCCCAATCTGGCGGTTTTTCACTCTGCCCTCATTGGACAGCAAGTTTGCCATATGCAATGTGTGCAAACTACAGATGAGCAGAGGTTGTGACCCCTACAGGTATGGCACCTCCAGCTTCATAACCCATCTGGCCAAAAAACATGTTGTTGAGCATGAGGAGTTCAAGAGGCTGAAGCAAGCTGGTGCTGGCTCCCACCGCCACGGTGCCACAGGCCACTGCTGCTGATACCACCACCTATATTTAAGCCAAAACACAATTGCGGTGTCATTTTTTGGAGGTGTCTGGGCTGAAAACTGTCATGTCCCAGTTGTGCGGTTGTACTTTGGACACAATGTGGGCTGCACGACCGCTGTCTGGAACCTAGTCCTGATGTTAATTGACAGCTTTTTTTTTTCATTTCATGTCCACCAAATAATAAATTAGTGTTTCCCTTTAAAAAAACATGATGCTACATGCATCATTTACCCTAAAACCCCTTTTTAAAGCTATTTAAAGGGCACTTCCGGTTTTTCTATCCAGATACCCGAATAGGTCGGGTACCCACGGGTAATTTGGTCAGATACCTGAATTCACTCGGGTATCCGCAAGGTCGGATCCGGGTACCCGAATCAGATCCAGATATCTGGGTACCCGGATCCGGGCGGGTATTAAAAAGTACTACCCGAGCAACCCCGGTCTGAAGATCAAAACACTCAATAAGTCGTGCAAATTAGAAATACGAAAAAATGTTTATTAACCCAATAAAACATATTCTAAACAATATTTAATACCCCTAAAAAGGCAGTATAGAACATGGTCTAATAGTACACAGTACCCGATGTCCAGCCAATGATGCAAAAATAGGAAAAAGTAGCCATAGGTCAAGCATAGATCTGGGCAACCCATATGACAATCTCAGTCAATAAACAGCTTTCAATGTGCAAAATCCCATTATTGCCATAATAATGATGTTTAATCGCAACATCCACGGAGGTATTGATGGCAATGCAGGATAGTAAAAAAGCCAACTTGCAAGTTCATGTACTGTATTTACAGATATATGGTGCTGACAAGTCCTTGTATGTAATAGCAAAGATGTAGTTTGCCTCAGTATAAAAGATAGTCACTTATGTAGTGATTCTTAATCGTAGCATCTGTGTCATAAGTACGAGGACTTCAACCATATCTAAAAATCCAGTGTTATCAAAGAGCCAGATGTCCAATCGCAACATCTTCTCCTTTAAATCCAAAGCAGTAACGGCACCATAAAGATATCACTAGAAGGGATGTACACAGAGTATCCAAAATGACGTATAATCCAAGGTAATGGCAAGTGATGAGGAAATGCAGGTAGAATAGCCAATATATAGCTACCATATCTTCAGTACAGGCCTGTACTCAAAAGTCCCCCGGCCTAAGCTGTATTCGTGCTGGTACTTCAGTATCCAAGAAATGAGCAGAGTTGGCTGGGATCAGTAGGGCCGTGTAGATGGATAGGCTGACCAGTTTCGCCGGGATACCCGGCCCTTCAGGGCACAGGGCCGTGTGAGATCTGCCGCTGGGGATAGCGGGGATCCCCGACGCCATAAATGGCGTTCACGCTGAAGTACGCCAGCTGCGCCCACATCGAGGCGCGGTCTATGCGTTCCACGCAGCCTGGACTGATGCGGAAATGACGTGGGCCGCGCATGCCCAGTGCCCGGCCCCAGTCTCCGCATTCAGTAAGCGCCGACAGTCAACATAGGGGGCGGGTCCCGGAGCGCTGAGTCCGCCCATCAAACCACCCCCTTCGTCGGCCGCTCCCCGCCAGCACAGACCACGCATGAGGGAAGAGAGAGGGAAGGGAATAAGGGGATGAAGGAAAGGTATGGGAAAGGTAATCTGCATAGTCGAGCTGGAAGGAGAGCGGCCATATAACCAGGCTTAAAGGGGAACACCGCTAACATTACTTAAGTCTGCATAATACATTTTAACATCTTCTAGCATTGTAGAAAAACATCAATATCTAAAGCTACCAACTAAATACATTAGTCACAACAATGAATACAGTATATAGATCAACACCTAACATATTAGTACAGCAGAAACAAACAAGGTTGTGTCTTGCTATATTAGCGTCCCTAAAAGGAAAGCAGAGGCGGGGCCAAAGTTCACCTACG
The DNA here is from genome assembly GCF_040937935.1 of Hyperolius riggenbachi. Lineage (NCBI taxonomy): Eukaryota > Metazoa > Chordata > Amphibia > Anura > Hyperoliidae > Hyperolius > Hyperolius riggenbachi. The sequence continues at coordinate 55,044,126 of NC_090657.1, read as the reverse complement.
GGGTGGAGGGAGAGAGAAAAAAAAGAAGGGGGAGAAAGGAAGCAAAGGGGGACCGCCCCCAAGGGGACAAAAAGCCCCACCTACTACCAACCAATAGGGAACGCCAAATGTCAATATGTAAAAGCTACGTATATAGAAAAAGAATGTATATGTGATGGATGGGTGAAACTCACAAGTTGGGCGTGGTCAATAAAGATCAAAAATAAGAATTTTGTAAGAAAAAGTGTGTTCCAACCAACATCAATCACCACAGAACAGTGGTTCTGTGGTGATTGATGTTGGTTGGAACACACTTTTTCTTACAAAATTCTTATATTTTTGTGGACAACTGAGCCCCACTTTGTCAATTTTGCTGTCTGGGGATTGAGTTACAGTACCTGGTTCCTGCTCTGATAGAGCGGACTTCACTTTGTACTTTATCTTGGGTTTTAGGGGTTAGGCGTCAAGAAGGGGGATTTTAGGATTAAGCATCAGGAAGGAGGTTTAAGGTTAGGCACCAATAAGGGGGGTTTTAGGTTTAGGCGTCAGGAAGGGGGGTTTCAGGGTTAGGCATCAGGAAGGGGGGTTTTAAGGTTAGGTGTCAGGAAGGGGGGTTTTAGGATTAGGCATCAGGAACAGGGGTTGTAGGATTAAGCGTCAGGAAGGGGTACTAAGGTTAGGCATCAAGAAAGGGGATTTTAGGGTTAGGCATCAGGAAGGAGGGTTTTATGGTTAGGCGTCAGGAAGGGGGGTTTTAGGGTTAGGCATCAGGAAGGAAGGTTTTATGGTTAGGTGTCAGGAAGGGGGGATTTAGGATTAGGCTTTAGGAAGGGGGGTTTAGGGTTAGGCTTCAGGAAGGGGGGTTTTAGGGTTAGGCTTCAAGAAGGGGGGGTTTAGGGTTAGGCATCAATCAGGGGGGTTTAGGGTTAGGCATTAGGAAGGGGGGTTTAGGGTTAGGCATCAGGAAGGAGGGTTTTAGGGTTAGGCTTCAAGAAGGGGGTTTTAGGGTTAGGCATTAATCAGGGGGGTTTAGGGTTAGGCATTAGGAAGGGGGGTTTAGGGTTAGGCGTCAGGAAGGGGGTTTTTAGGGTTAGGCGTCAGGAAGGGGGGTTTTAAGATTAGGCTTCGGAGGGGGGGTTCTGTGTAAGAGAAAGATTAGGTTTAGTTGTTTATCGTCATTACCACTCAAAATATTTTTTCATTTTCATCTGGCACCCTATTCACAACAGTATTTATCATTTTGGCTTATATCGACTTCCCCTGGCACCCATTTTTCCTAACACCCCTATTTCAAGGAAATAAATTGCCAGAGACATGCAAAATGTAGTGATCCTGTGGGTTAGAATGCTCATTTTATAACGCAGATGATGTCCACAATTTTTGCCCTGGAGGTCAGATTTAGATAAGCACCATTCTAAACTAACGTGTACACCAGCTGCATCTCTCCTGCTTCTTGCAAGCTCAGAAATTCATCAGTTTGTTCTTATAGACAGGCAATTCATTAATTAAGTGAATCACTGAAAGACGGTAGACAGCAAATTTCTCATCGAGAGAGGATTGAAATAAATTCGCTACAAATTCACAACGCAGGACAGTGCAATTAAATAAATCCACAGTGCTCAAGCACACAAAAACATGGCATAATCTATCACACTCTCGATGCCGTCTACCAGCCGTGAATTGTTCCCACTCAGCTCAACCATCCAACTTGGCTAAGAAACTTTCAAGAAAAACTCTCTCGTATTTCCAGGAAGTAGTCCTCTTTTCCTATTGAAGCAATCAGTGGTGCTCGTAATGGCCAAAAAACTTCATTTCGCAAATTTTGCGAAGGTTTTCCGCATCGTAAAACTTCGCATTAAACTTTGCGTAGTATTTTACGAAATTACGGGTATAACGTAATTACTGCTACAGTACTACGCTTGTAAACAAAATTGCGTAACGTAATAACGCGTTACTTACGCCTGAAAATCCGCGTTAAACTTGCCAATGCGCATACTATACACTGTATATTAATGCGTATAATCATGCTTATAATGCGTATAAACATACGCATTACACAGCGCATGCGCGTCTATACAATACCATGTGCACGTGCGGAAATTTGTAAGCGTACATCAATCAAAATATGCGTCAAAAGATACTAAATGACTAATTTCGTAATGAACCGTAAATTCGTAAAATTACGAAGTCATGCGAAATCACACGTAATTTATTACGCATTCTCCCATAAATTTCGCATTACGATTACGATGGAAAACGGCGAATTTCAATGCGAAATTTTGCACATGCGAAATTTCGGCCCACAACTGGAAGCAATCAACAAAAAACATTGTTGATGCTTATTTTAAAGAACAACTGTAACCCAGGATTGAACTTCAACCCAATTAGTAGCTGATACCCCCTTTCCTACAATAGTTTTTTTTACATTTTCTCTAATAGATCATCTCGGGGGTCTGTATGGCTGATATTGTGGTGAAACCCCTCCCACAGTGTAATGTCATGACCTGACAGTTTCCTGTCTTTAAGCCTTGTTGCACTGTGGGAAATAACAGCTGTTTTCCACTACCAAGCAATCAGTATCTCCCTCTGTAATATATATATATATATCTATACAAAAAACATTTTAGGGAGTATGGTTATAGATAACAGCAGTTGGTGCTGTGTTTTTTTTTCCTTGCCTGCCAGCAGTAAAGATGATTACATGCAGGCTCATTGTGGATCAAACAATATGAAAAAAATTACATGGATGATATTAATCATTTCTTGATCTCTCTTTTAGTTTTTAACTTCTCTCTTTGCAATGTATTGAGTTATTTTTTTTTACTTTTCGCTAAAGTTTCTCTTTAAGTGTCAAAATGTGTGTTGTGCTTGCTTGTATATTCTACTGTCGGCTATTTCTTCTCTTTTTTGCATCTACGCATTCACCAGCATTAACAAACTGCTCCTTACCTACAATAGTATGCTAAGTTCTGACTGACAACGCCCCTTATCAGGTCTGCCAGTGTCTTTTCAGATTGTGTCCAGTCTAATTTGCCATAATCTAAACCAGACAATTGCCGTCACCGTGAATGGAGCTAAACAAGGCTGTCCGTCGCCGCAATATTCAATTCATTCGGAAGAGACTCTTTGCAGCCGCGTACGTGTGATCATTTAAAAATCCCTGCTGTAACATAATGAACCCTTTCCAATTTCATTTCAGCTGAGCTCCCTTCTAGAATCGAGTTATCAAACAGTAATCACAAGAGAGATGTGAGTACAGGGGCGTAACTAGGTCCCCCCGGGTCCCCCTGCAGAAATTCTGAGCAGGCCCCGAGCGTGGGGGGCTGGAGGGGTCGCAGCATGAGAGGAAAGCCATGCTGCACTTTGGCGGGGAGGGGGGACGGCCCCCCCTCCCTTACTTCGGGTTCTCCCCTCTGCGCTCCCCTCCAGCATCTATACCATTGTTCAGAAATGGCGGCAAGCATGTTGGCACCATTATCAGACACCACCACACCTGTCAGACAAAATTCAACATACATGGGTCATCAGCCTCCTTAGTGTACAAAAGATCATCCTTTAATGAGTTAATTAAATTAGACACATATTTCTAAATATAGCAAAATGTAAATAGGACATCACAACACAGAATCTATGATTACTACACCTGTCTCCAGTTTTCAGGGGGGACAGCCACTGCCGAATCTGATCCTGCAAGGATTACAGATCCGGTTTGCCTGTTCTCGCCCATGGATTCAAGTTTCAGCACTGCTTGGCATCGATGGTGCTGCAGACCAGTGTAGGAGCGGGACCACTTGCTGGGAGGCTCAGCAATGGCGGACTGGCCTTGGACAGAACAGGTAGCAGAGGGAAGTAGAACAGGCTTCCCCTTCAACCCACGTGGCAGCACCACCAGCTGAGATGCCCCAGATCTTGCACCCTACTCAGCAGCACCATGGAGGGTGACCCAATGGGTGGTAAAAGTTAGATACTTTCCCTGCCCATGCCTGCTTCTCCAGCCATCCATAGTGAAGTGCATAAGGGGGTGAAATAAAGAAAATAAATCAAAAATAAAATAAAGAAAACAAAAAAAAATGAACTTAGAAAACCGAAAACAAAAAACTTGCACTACACTCAACTAATCAATCACCTAACTCTCTCACTCTGTCAAACACTAAGGCCCCGTTCACACTTGCGGTTTTGTCAAAACCGCACCGGATGTCCGGACCGCACCGTATCCGGACCGGACCTGATCCGTACGGTTCCTATGCGGATCCGGTCCGGATCCGGTCCGTTTGCATCCGGTTTCCGTGCGGTGTGAACACGGTTGCGGTCCGGATCCGGTTTCTTAAGGAGATAACAACCTGTTATTACCTGGGGTCTGGGAGGTCAGCAGAAGGGTCTGGGGTCATTGTTGGAGACAGGTGGACGTGTGGAGACCATCCGTGGATACAGAGACTGCAGTTGGGACCATGGATCCAGGCATTTTTTACTCGTATACCTGGGAATTCTCTGTTGTTCGCCTCCTCGTTATCAGACTAATCAGACATGTTGCTGCCTAGAGCTCCAGCATGAAATCGCTGCTGCCCCACCTGAACGCTGGGCCCATGTGGTCCCCATCCAAAATGCATAGGAAGTGGGGTAGAACGTCCGGTTTTTGTAGCCAGTGTGTTGTGCGCTCTCCGGTTCTCATTGGTTTCCATTGGCCGGATGGTGCAGTCCGGCTCCGCCCCGGATACGGCTGCCGGAGGAGCCGGACCAAAAAATAGCGCATGTTGGAACGGACGCCGGAGTCCGGATCCGGTCCGGATCCGGTCCGGCTCCGGTCCGGCAGAACGGACGCATGTGAACGGACGCATAGGCTTTCATTGCTATTGCCGTGCGTCCTTTCCGTCCGTTCTGCAAGCGGTCCGGCTCCGGCACGGCGATTCCGGACGGCCACCGCTAATGTGAACCGGGCCTAAGCCTGCGGCCTGGCTGGCTCTGTCTGACCCTCTCCGCACAGCAACTACTAGTACACTACACTACAATCTATCACTCAAACTAACAATCTACTGTCACTCTCTCACAAATAGACGTAGCTATTACTAGAAATATCTCACACTCAGTCTAATTCTCTCTCACAGTCTTTAAAAAGACTTTTGTTTTATATACAGTCTTTAAAAAGTCTATTTTTTATGTTGAAACAACTAATATGGGTCTGTCTCTCCTCTCTTCAAAACACCAGACTGAAACCCACAAGCTTTGTGCCTGTAACACCTCTCTTATATACAAAATGGGTGGGATAGACAAGACAAGACAAATAACATTTATATTGCGCTTTTCTACAGGCGGACTCAAAGCACCAATAGCTGATGATAGGTAGCTAGGAGCTGGTTGCTAACGTAGGATTGGTTGGTTTTTGTTAAGACTCTAATTGGTGCAGAAATTCCATTTTTTAATGCAGAAATCAGCATGTTTTAAGCTCCTTTGATGAGTCTATCCCTTCCGATCCTTCTGATTGGCTTAAAAATTCTGCCTAATATACAGAGTGTGGTTTTAAAACTGCAGCTGTAACAGTCTGATGCAATGTTATAAAAAAGAAAAAGCTATATAACTGAAAATAAAAATATGAGACTCTTTTGTTTGCTACTAATGTTCTATTCATTGTCCGTACTACACATACAATTCATTACATCATATGTTTTGTTTCGCACCAGGTTTGCTTTAAGACAGCCAGGAAATAGAGCTTTAATTTTCAGAAGAGGGTCAGAAGTACCGTTTTCCAATGTTTTATTTTTTTTTTCCTGACAGGTTGACTTTAAATAGCTCGTTCCATATCTCTGTGGTTACTTTATGTATGGTAATTAAAGTCCTTGTACTGCTGTGAAGTGTGCAGGCCAGGCCTGACAGAGGTGACATTATGATTTTGCAGCGCACCAGAGAACGGTAGCCGGCCCTCCTCGCTGGGCACACGGCATAGATCAGCTTAGATCTCTTGCATAAAACATCAAACAGATCTGGGTCCCCAGGCTCGGCCCTGTGTGGGCGCAGCACGTGCTGAAAACTTTTTTTCTGCATTAATCAAGACTTTCCTGTCATTCCCAGTACACTTCCCCAACCAGTGCTAAAAATACAGTACAGTTTCCAGGAATTCATATCTATATATGGACTGTGCTAGTCATTTAAAGTAGACCTGAACTCTTGCACAGGGCAGAAGGAAAACATATGTATTTAGAGACATAGTTCCCAACTGTCCCTCTTTGTGAGCCCAATCCCTCTGTCCCTCTTTCTCCCCCTGTCCCTCTTTCTCCCTCTGTCCCTCTTTGTGAGCCCAATCCCTCTGTCCCTCTTTCTCCCTCTGTCCCTCTTTCTCCCTAATGTGTCCCTCTTTGTGAGCCCAATCCCTCTGTCCCTCTTTCTCCCTCTGTCCCTCTTTCTCCGTCATGTGTCCCTCTTTGAGGACTCGTGTACAGATTTGTGTAAATAGATGTATTTTTCTACTGAAAAATGTGTTAAATTGACTCTAAATTTTATTCCCATCATTTAAATATATTTCTTATTTCCATGTGTTAATATGAAGGGAAATGAACCAGGATATAAAGGACCAGTGTGGTCTGAATTATAAAACAACATATTTTTCGTATAAAATATTTATAGAATGCGTCACTAGGGGTGTGCCAGGGGCGTGATTAGGGGTGTGTCAGGGATGTGGCTTAAGTGTCCCTCTTTCTTAGCTCAAAAAGTTGGGAGGTATGTAGAGAGTTTAGCCCCCCTCATCCATGACTAATCACAAGCTATTGCTTGATCTCTCCTCTGCCACGGCAGAGTAACTAATTTGTAAGCACAGGATATTAACCCTTTATCTGCTTCCGTGAAAGCAGGAAGTAGACGCACTGCAGATTTATTGCAGGATTTGTATCGGCTGTAACAAAGAAATGTTTTTCTTTAGAAGTTATTATGCTTATGGCTGGATTTGAGGCAAGGCCACAAAGGCAGTGGCCTATGGTACCAGGCAGCAAGGGGCGGGCAGCAGGCTGGCACGCTAAGGCAGTTAAACTGCCAAACATGTAAACTTCAGCAGTCACAACTAAAGCTCCCCCATCCTGTGCTCCCCCAAAGCACAGCACAGAATGGGGGAAACACAGGACCAGGGGAGCTCACAGGATGGGGGGATCACAAGACGAGAGCACCGGACCCCAGGGGAACAAACGGGACAGGGGGAGCACACAGGACGAATGGTGCACAAGACGGAGCAGTTGGGGGGGGGGGCGGGGTTGGTGACAGTAGTCCTTGGGCGGTAAAATGTCCAAGTCTGGCCCTGATTGTGCTGTTGTGTATCATTTAGAGCAGAGAGGAAGTTCTGAGTTCAGGTCCGCTTTAAAGTGGACCTGTAAGTGCTTTGTTTATTCAGCACTTATAGGTCAACAGCAATGTATGTGGAGTTGAAGAGGCCATTGTTTTATCATAAATACATACTTAAGCATCCAAATTGATCTTTTATGCAGGCGTTTGTTTATTGTGTGCTCACACATGTACGATACGAGCAGCAAAGAGGTCAACGCCACCAGTGATAAATCTCAGAATGTAAATCAGGGAGAGGAAAGATTTTACAATGCGCAAACACTGACTAAATAAGTTACAAAGTATTGTAAAAAATTAGAAACTTTATTAATTGCCGTAAGTGTAACAATCCGTACGTAATAAAGGGGTACCTGGAAATTTGGTGTCTAGGGTAATAGAACATCTGTAATTTTACAGATATTCTACTATGAATGTGTAAAGAAGAATCGTAAAATATTTTACTGTAGCTAAACCTAACCCTACTCTCACACACAACCCCCCGTCACCAAATACCGCCTTCCACTAGGCATTCACCTTAAAAAAAAAAAAAAAAACATAATTTTTTAGGTGCCCATTGACATAGGATTTAAAAATCCGCCCTGTAAGTCATCAGTACTAAATCATAACGTTAATTAGTATGTCTTAAAGGGAACCTGAGAAGGAGGATTAGCAATAAATATACATACCTGGATCTTCCTCCAGTCCCCTCCAGCCTGATCGCTCCCACAGCGTCCTCTTCTCCCGCTCCTTCGCCCGCAACTAGCCCATTAAAATTTGCCAGTCGGCGCATGCCCCTGCCTCGCTCCCGTGCCAAGAATGTTCTGTGCCTGCACAGTAGTACTGCGCAGGTGCAGAACACTCCAGGCGACATGAACACAGTTGGAGCATGTGCTCGGTCAGGCGGCACATGTGCAGTGGATCCCAGACCAGAGGACTTTCCGGGGCCAAATGTGGGCGAATGAAGAGGGAGAAGAGGATGCCGTGAGAGCAATCAGGCCGGAGGGGGCTGGAGGAAGCCCCAGGCATGTATATTTATTGCTAATCTTCCATCTCAGGTTCCCTTTAAGACATATTAATTAAAGTTACAATTTAGTACTGAGGACTTACAGGGCAGACTTTTTATCATGCATGAAACAAGCAAAGAACTCTGGCTGCGGCCAGCACAGGCATTTACCGGTCTCTGCAGTCTGCAGAAAAGTAGGAGGTTTAATCTTCGATGATTGTCATTCTTCATGATTCACCCTTGCTTCTTTCTAACTGCCATTTAATAATAATAATATTTCTGACACTACCAAGCTGCTACTTACCAGCCCTGAACTCTGTGGCTTCAGCCTGCTTTGTAAAAGTAAATTATATCAATCTGCAAATCTTCCGACAGCTGCTTACAAGAGATTGGGACAAAATAGCAATCATGGCGTCTGTGTTTTATTGTCTCCCGGTAAAGAAGAACTGAACTTTGCCTGTAGGTGAAATTCAGCTTCGCCGAAGGCTGGATTAAGTCGCAGAAATTAAAGATAAAGATTTTCTAATGCTTGTTTTTTTCATTCTCTCATGGGTGGAACAGGAAGTCTATGTGTTTTTGCCGTGCATTTGTTTGCCTCAGGCCGGTTTCAGACTACCCGCTGGCATTAGCAATGACCGCACCGTCAAAAACAGGCCTTCAGGGATTACCATGTTAGTATGCAGTAATTCCCGTCTGGCAGCCAGCCAAGCAGGAAGTGATGCTTACTTCCTGTGGCAGAAACAATCATGTGCGCGGAAGCGCATTGCTAAAGATACATTTCCGCTCACACCCAAGCCATAAAACCTGCGTCGGGTTTTCAGACACATGCACCGCCATATATTTACATGACTGCTGGCCTGCTGCATGGCGCCTGCAGGTCACTGCAGAGCTGCGTGGTAACAGAGATCCGCCCTTGCATCGGGGATGTGGCAAAAAACATAACTTCCGTCACATTGCGCCGCACCACGTCAGTATGAATGGCCCCAGAGACTTTCATTGGGCTGCGGTGGGGTGCAGCCCAGTGAGAAAGGCCCCTGAGTGTATGCAGGGTTGACTATAGGGAGGCACGATCTCGAATTTTCAAGTTTGGTTTGGTGGCGATTCGTCCCCAATCTTGCTTGAGGCATAGCTCCCAACTGTCCCGTTTTTAGAGGGGCAATCCCTCTTTGGAAACCCTGTCCATTTGTCCCTCTTTCAGGGCTGATGTACAGGATCTACAGTATGTAAACATATGTATTTTTCTACTGAAAGATGTGCTTGGTTGACTCCAAACTTTATTTCCATCCTTAAATTGATACATTTCTTATAGTCAATAATTAATATACGAAGTAAAATGAAGCAGGATAGAAAGGACCAGTGTGGTTTAGATTATAATACAATATTTTTCTAATGAAATACTTATGGTATGCGTGGCTATGAGTGTTCTGACCAGGGGCATTATTAGAGGTGTGGCGGGGGTGTGATTAGAGGTATGGCAGGGGCGTAGCTTAAGCGTCCCTCCTTCTCAACTCAAAAAAATTGGGAGGTATGTAACACACAATGCAATTAAAAAAATCTCATTCTACTGCAATTAATATGATCATTGGTACAGAATGGGCACTTTTTCTGATCATTTTTTATGAAAATTGAAGGGTACAGGATAGATTGTCAATTTCTTCATATAGAGACCCAAGCAATTTTTTTCAAAATGTTCAATCCTTTTTGTCATAATTGGGGAAAAATGTACTATAGGCGTCTGATACATTGGTCAGATTATTATTTGGAATTGAAAAGAAATTTAATACATTGTTTTGTGTGTGGCAACCTTGAAGCCCCTTTCACAGTAAGTGCATTGTGTTGCTGTACTACTCTCCCCCCTGACTTCCAATTAATCTCTGTGAGACGGGCCACAGTACCCCTGGTGTGACACGATGCAATGCAGAAGCTGAGAGTGGGAGTGGCCTGATGATGATATTGTTGCTGATCCTTCTGTTTGCTAGATTTGCCTTCTGCTCTGTATCTACAAATGAGTCTAAATGCTGGCAGAACAGTGTGGCGATGTGTGGGGAAGAGCAAATCAAAAAGGCCTGACCTACATCTCTGATCTCATCCACAGACATATGCCCAGCTGCCAATGACCTGTGCCTATCCACCGCATACATCTCTTACTCCCATCTGAGACTGCATGACTTCTCAAGAGCTAACACCCATTTCATGGAACTCCCTTCCACCACCCATCAGGCTTGCCCCATCCTTCAACACCATCAAACAAGCTCTCAAAACACACTTCTTCAAGATAGACTACCTATTTATCTATTGCTCAATGCTGTGTAATATGTTGGTGCTTTATATGGACAATAAATAATAATAAATACCTGAAAGATTTATTGCAAATGTGTCATACCTCTCACAACCTCAGATCAAAATGATCTAATAACTTCCCCACCCTCAGAGTCCAACTAAAAACTTTTGGAGCAAGAGCTTTCTGTCATGCTGCCTTTACCCTTTGGAGTGCCTAGCCACACCCAATCAAGACAGCTCCAACCCTGGACACGTTTAAATCAAAACTAAAAAGCCTTCTGTTTAGGCTGGCGTTTGTGATCACACAGCTTTTTCCCCAATACACATCGCTAATTACTGATCTTAGACAAGCTCATGTGCTTCGGGTCCTACGGGAGAAAAACATTTTACAAATGTTTTATGGTTGTTGTTGTAAATAACAAAATACTTAGTACTATATATTCAAGATCATTACAACACATAAGTTAATGTAAAGGGATTAGAGTTCTATCTTCATATTAGTAAAGAGCTTCAACATTTAATGTCCTTGTCAAAGTTTCCTTTCTCGGTACGGTGTATAGACTGCTTGTAATTGGGAAGTGTTTGTAAAGCATAAGTAGCCTGGAGGTCTCAGCTTGCTCCACAGGCAGAATAAGTAATACATTATAATTACATTATTGATCACAGGGGGGGAGAAGGGTTAATTTGAGGTTGATTTAGTAAATGTATGATTATATATTCTATTCTTTAATGCCTCGCCCTTGATTCAGGCTTATGTACATGAAGGAATATTGTGTGGAATAGATCATCACCACGAAACACTAAAAGAATCTAGCGTGCGGGATATGCAAACCCCAACCATCGCACTAAGCCTCCACCCACAACTGTGCTACCACTGCACTAAGCCTTCACCCACAACTGTACTACCACCGCACTAAGCCTCCACCCACAACTGTACTACCACCGCACTAAGCCTCCACCCACAACTGTGCTACCATCGCACTAAGCCTCCACCCACAACTGTGCTACCATCGCACTAAGCCTTCACCCACAACTGTGCTACCACCGCACTAAGCCTCCACCCACAACTGTGCTACCACTGCACTAAGCCTTCACCCACAACTGTACTACCACCGCACTAAGCCTCCACCCACAACTGTGCTACCACTGCACTAAGCCTTCACCCACAACTGTACTACCACCGCACTAAGCCTCCACCCACAACTGTACTACCACCGCACTAAGCCTCCACCCACAACTGTACTACCACCGCACTAAGCCTCCACCCACAACTGTACTACCACCGCACTAAGCCTCCACCCACAACTGTGCTACCATCGCACTAAGCCTCCACCCACAACTGTGCTACCATCGCACTAAGCCTCCACCCACAACTGTACTACCATTGCACTAAGCCTCCACCCACAACTGTGCTACCATCACACTAAGCCTCCACCCACAACTGTGCTACCACCGCACTAAGCCTCCACCCACAACTGTGCTACCACCGCACTAAGCCTCCACCCACAACTGTGCTACCATCGCACTAAGCCTCCACCCACAACTGTGCTACCACTGCACTAAGCCTTCACCCACAACTGTTCTACCACCGCACTAAGCCTCCACCCACAACTGTGCTACCATCGCAATAAGCCTCCACCCACAACTGTGCTACCATCGCACTAAGCCTCCACCCACAACTGTGCTACCACTGCACTAAGCCTTCACCCACAACTGTTCTACCACCGCACTAAGCCTCCACCCACAACTGTGCTACCATCGCAATAAGCCTCCACCCACAACTGTGCTACCATCGCACTAAGCCTTCACCCACAACTGTTCTACCACCGCACTAAGCCTCCACCCACAACTGTGCTACAACCGCACTAAGCCTCCACCCACAACTGTACTACCACCGCACTAAGCCTCCACCCACAACTGTGCTACCACCGCACTAAGCCTCCACCCACAACTGTGCTACCACCGCACTAAGCCTCCACCCAAAACTGTGCTACCATCGCACTAAGCCTCCACCCACAACTGTGCTACCACCGCACTAAGCCTCCACCCACAACTGTGCTACCGTCACACTAAGCCTCCACCCACAATTGTGCTACAACCGCACTAAGCCTTCACCCACAACTGTACTACCATCGCACTAAGCCTCCACCCACAACTGTGCTATCATCGCAGTAAGCCTCCACCCACAACTGTGCTACCACCGCACTAAGCCTCCACCCACAACTGTGCTACCGTCACACTAAGCCTCCACCCACAACTGTGCTACCACCGCACTGAGCCTCCACCCACAGCTGTGCTACCATCACACTAAGCCTCCACCCACAACTGTGCTATCATCGCAGTAAGCCTCCACCCACAACTGTGCTACCACCGCACTAAGCCTCCACCCACAACTGTGCTACCGTCACACTAAGCCTCCACCCACAACTGTGCTACCACCGCACTGAGCCTCCACCCACAGCTGTGCTACCATCACACTAAGCCTCCACCCACAACTGTGCTACCGTCACACTAAGCCTCCACCCTCAACTGTGCTACCATCACACTGAGCCTCCACCCACATTTGTGCTACTGCCACATTAAGCCACAGCCCACAACTGTGCTACAATCGCACTGAACCTCCACCCACAACTGTGCAACGTCGCACTAAGCCTCCACCTACAACTGTGCAACGTTGCACTGAGCCTCCACCCACAATTGTGCTATCATCACACTGAGCCTCCACCCACAATTGTGCCACCACCGCACTAAGCCTCCACCCACAACTGTGCTACCACCGCCCTAAACCTCCACCCACAGCTGTGCTACCGTCACACTAAGCCTCCACCCACAACTGTGCTACCATCACACTAAGCCTCCACCCACAACTGTGCAACATCGCACTGAGCCTCCACCCACAACTGTGCTATCATCGCACTAAGCCTCCACCCACAACTGTGCTACCATCACACTAAGCCTCCACCCACAACTGTGCTACCGTCACACTAAGCCTCCACCCACAATTGCGCTACCACCGCACTAAGCCTTCACCCACAGCTGTGCTACCGTCACATTAAGCCACAGCCCACAACTGTGCTACATCACACTAAACCTCAACCCACAGCTGTGCTACTGCCACACTAAGCCTCCACCCACAACTGTGCTACCACCGCACTAAGCCTCCACCCACAACTGTGCTACCACCGCACTAAGCCTCCACCCACAACTGTGCTACCATTGCACTAAGCCTCCACCCACAACTGTGCTACCATCACACTAAGCCTCCACCCACAACTGTGCTACCGTTGCACTAAGCCTCCACCTACAACTGTGCAACGTCGCATTGAGCCTCCACCCACAACTGTGCTATCATCACACTGAGCCTCCACCCACAACTGTGCTACCGCCACACTAAGCCACAGCCCACAACTGTGCTACCATCGCACTAAGCCTCCACCCACAACTGTGCTACCGTTGCACTAAGCCTCCACCTACAACTGTGCAACGTCGCATTGAGCCTCCACCCACAACTGTGCTATCATCACACTGAGCCTCCACCCACAACTGTGCTACCACCGCACTAAGCCACAGTCCAAAACTGTGCTACCATCGCACTAAGCCTCCACCCACCACAACTGTGCTACCGTCGCGCTAAGCCTCCACCTACAACTGTGCAACGTCGCACTCAGCCTCCCCCCAATACTGTGCTGCCATCGCACTAAGCCCCCACCCATCATGGCTCTGTTCCAGTTCTGAAACATGCCTGAAGGAGAAACTTAAAGTTTCGAAAGCTTGCAAATTAATCTTGTACAGTTAGTCATTAAAGGTATCACCTAAACAACTTTTGTTGTTATGTCTTCGGATTCCCTCCATGACTAATACTGGACCACACGAAACATATCCCACCACAGGAAGATATTGAAGGGTCAGAAGGAGGGTTTTGTCACTCCATCTTCTGTTCTCTGTGTAATAGGAGGTAGAGACAGGGAGAGAAGTGTATGCTTCAGGGGGAGATAGCTGATGTTTAGGTCTGTTTTAGCAACTTTTAGAACTGTGATTTATAGGGTATATATTGTGCAGAGCTGTAGGATTCATTGTGTACTGAAGTGGTTAGATAGAAGTGTGTGTAGTTATGCCACTTCTACTTCCTTGTTAGTTATCTAAACGGTATTGCCAGCCGCCAACTACTGAGAAAACAGTCAGCTATAGCTTAGGGTTACATAGGTTGGAACTTGTAGTTTTTGTTGCCACTGTTCTCCTACACAGGCATCTATTAAAACCATAGCAACCAGGGCCACTGTTTCATAAATTGAACATTGTAGAGAGCAGCTTGACGTACGTTTCTTGAGGTCGTTCCTTCAGAGGCCTTGATAATGATTTTTTTAAATTATTTATAAAACGCAACGATTGGGTTGGGTTTTCAGTGACGCACCATCTTATTGTACTCATCAATCAAGCATTTCAACGCATGGATATTTTCCTACAGCGTAAAATCTGAAATATGTCCACCAAATGATAGCAAGAAACCATGGTTTGCACTAATAAGTAACCTTTTCATGAACCCTGTATGTCGTTTGTAGTTACATAATTAGTTTGGTTAAAAAAAGACATCCGTCCATCAAGTTCAACCGGAAACAAAAAACACTGTCCTGAACCCACACATGTCCGAGTTGATCAAGGGGAAGGTGAAAAACCTTACAAGGCTTTGGCCAAATAGCCTTAAAAAGGAAAAAATACATCCCAACTCCAGATGGCATACACTGACATCCATCACCTTTGGATAGAAATTTTGGTGGACAATGCAATTGTCTGCTGCTGAAAATTCATCCTGTTTGTCATTAATAATTTAAAAATTAATTATTAGGGCCTCTGAGGACGTGACCTCCGGTCACATAATATACCCTTAGCTATTGTAAATGTATGTTGTATGTTATGGATGGGATATACTGTATATAAGATTATTGTGCAGTAAAGTCGATATAAAATTATAATTATTAACATTCACTGTTTGTATTTTAACCAGTTCGGCCTATCTGGACAAGTAAATTCGTCCAGATAGGCTCTGCTGCCGCCGCCGCGTGGTGCACGTGATCGGGCTCCCGCCGCTAGCCCCCCGATCAGTAAATGGGAATATAATTCCCATTCACCGATCTAACTTCCCCGCAGAAAAACCAACACTTTCTATTAAGACAGTGCGGTATTTCTGCCCCCCCCCCCCCCCCCCGGAAACGTATCCTTGTTCTTTTAGTTCCTGGTTGCGAGATCATTCGCATCCAGGACTTTTTTGACTGTGGCCATCTTGTGGCCAAATAGTAAACTGCACCCACATACATTTTTCAATAAACAATCATCTTATTTTACATTTAAAATTGTCTGTTTCCCTCCCAGACCAAAAATTACTCACATACATTTTTTATTAAGGAAAAAAAATGCAATAAAAAAAACAAAAACAACATAAATAGTTACCCAAGGGTCTGAACTTTTTAAATATGCATGTCAAGAGAGTATTATTTTAAATTGTAAGCTTGTAAGTAGTGATGAACGCAAATTGAAAAAATGCACCTTTATTTCTAAATAAAATATTGGCGCCATAAATTGTGATAGGGACATCATTTAAATGGTGTAATAACCGGGACAGATGGGCAAATAAAATACATGGGTTTTAATTACGGTAGCGTATATTAATTTCAAACTATAATGGCCAAAACTGAGAAATAATGATCTTCCTGTTAAAATGGATTTAGAAAAAAATAATTCTTAGCAAAATGTACTACCCAAAGAAAGCCTAATGAGTGGCGGAAAAAACAAGATATAGATCAATTAATTGTGATAAGTAGCAATAAAGTTATTGGCGAATGAATGGGAGGTGAACGTTGCTCGCATGCATGAGATTTTCGGTACTGCGGTGCTGAACCGGTTAAGATAAATGTAAAGTTATGTCTTAGGAGATTCAGGCGGAACAGATGAATTGCGCGCAGGCTTCACCGGCTGTGTAATAGCTCTCAATGTTGGCTTGCGATTACATGGCGCCAAGGTGGTAAGCTGAGCATCCAATAACAGCCGATTGGCTAGCAGTTCAGCAAGCACTTTCAGGTAATACCAACACATCGGCTATCACTAACTTAACAGCTAGTGTTTTGGCAAGTAGTTATTTTGGGCGCCGGGGAATTAGTGAAAGCTAATAGGTTACCATTGGGGAAAATATAAAGCTCTCAACTTACCATGCGTACATTTGTATTCATACACTGCAACCTGTGCTCCGAGGTTTGGCTTTCTTAGGAAAACTCTTTGTGAGGCATTGCCGGTTATTTCAGAACTGTTGGTGCTTTTGTCCAAATGTGCCCCTAATCTTTTTGCTGCCTAATGCTCACCTAAGCACCCCCCTACCGTTAAAACCTGTGGCCACATTCAGTGTCCCATCTAGAGATGGGCCAAACCTCCGATTTTAGTCTTCCGCGAAAGGTTCGGTTCGCAAAAAAGTTCGCGAACCGCAATAGACTTCAATGGGGAGGCGAACTTTGAAAGTTTAAAAAAATTCTATCAACTGGAAAAATGATAGAAAACATGTTTCAAAAGCTCTAATACCTGGAGCCACACCTAATTGAGTGAAATACACATCACTGCTGGAGGACCCGCCCACCCTCCCTCCTCCAAGCAAGGTCCTTTATACCATTTGTATGTCTACTTTTTCTCTTGTATTGAGCATAAATAGTAAATTTTAGGCCAGCAATTACAGGCCAGCTTCAGTTGGTATAGTGGTTAGTGTGCTTGTCCACCATACAGTGAGACCCAGGTTCAAATCCCAGCCAATGTGAGTTGGCTTTTATGCTATAAATCCTTAAAGGGAACCTAAACGGAGAAGGATATGGATTTTTCCTTTTAAAATAATACCAGTTGCCTGAATCGCCTGCTGATCCTGTGTCTCTAATACTTTTTAGCCACAGCCCCTGAACAAGCATGCAGATCAGGTGCTCTGACTGAAGTCAGACTGGATTAGCTACATGCTTGTTTCAGGGTGTGATTCAGCCACTATTGCAGTCACAAAGATCAGCTGGACTGCCAGGCAACTGGTATTGTTTACAGGAAACATCCATATCATTCTCAGTTAAGGTTCCCTTTAAAGGAGAACTGTAGTGAAAGGTATATGGAGGCTACCATATTGATTTCCTTTTAAGCAATACCAGTTACCTGGCTATCCTGCAGATCCTCTGCCTCCAATACTTTTAGCCCTAGACCCTGAACAAGCATGCAGCAGATCTGGTGTTTGACATTTTTGTAAGATCTGACAAGATTAGCTGCATGCTTGTTTCTGGTGTGATTCACACTACAGTGGCTGGATAGTGTACTGGTTAAGGGCTCTCTATACGTGTATACCCCATGAGAAAGGGCTTGAGGCTGTTAAACATTTCCTTGGGATATATCAGGACCTCCCGCCTGAACAGATCAACTTTTTAATTGACCTGTTGAGATTCTCCTTGGCCCACAATTATTTTTCCTTTATGGATTACATCTATTTACAAATTTGTGGCACGTCGATGGGGGCGGGATTTGCCCCAAGCTTTGCCAATTTATACATGGCTTATTGGGAGAATGCACTTATCTGGGGCAATAATCCATACGCGAAGCATTTAGTTTTTTATACGAGGTTTATTGACGACATTCTTATTATTTGGGATGGTGACGCGGAGGAGTTCCATAATTTTGTAGAATATTGTAATAAAAACACTTTCAATCTAACATTCACCAGTGTTGTAGATAGTGAAAGTATTGTGTTTCTAGATCTTACCTTAATGGCAGATAATGAAAATCACTGTATACAATCGAAAACACATTTTAAACCCACCGCAGGGAATTCCTATCTACATGTAACAAGTTGTCACCATCCAAGATGGATCCAAAATATACCGAGGGGCCAGTTCTGTCGCTTAAGAAGGAACTGTTCATCAACCAAAGATTATGAAGAGCAGGGTAACATCTTGGCAGATAAATTCCTACAAAAGGGATATATGGAGAAGCACATAACTGAGGTGAGAGAAGAATTTAAGAATGTCGATAGAGTAAGCAAGTCCAGGCCAAAGAAAAGGAGATCAGAATTTGAAAATAAGAGAGGGCCCTCCTTTGTCACAACTTATAATCGAAGTGCTATGGAGATAAAGAATATTGTGAAGAAGAATTGGCAAATCGTACTGCAGGATCCCTGGCTGAAGAGTGAACTTCCGGAGAATCCGGAAGATATTTTTAAGAAAGCACGATCAATCAAGAATAAGCTCGCGCCAAGTAATATAGGAAACCAGCAACAAGAGAAATGTTCTTCTGGACTTCTATTCCCGCATCTAGTAGGAAACTACAAATGTAATAAAAAACGGTGTGGGTGCTGTTCCTTCATCCAAAACCGTAAATCCACCATCTGTGATAGCAATGGTGAAATAATCAAATTGAAAGATTTCATCAATTGTAGTTCCTCTTTTGTTATTTATGTACTAACCTGTGGGTGTCAAAATAAATACTATGTCGGTAGAACCACCAGACCCCTGCGACAACGGTTAGGCGAACATAAGAGGAAGATCCTGGACGGGTGTACAAAACATACAGTCCCAAGGCATTTTTTGGAAGCACATGATGGCAAAGTGGATAGTTTGAAGATCATGGGGCTGGAAGTTATCACTAAGAATATTAATAAAGGCTTGAGATACAAGAGGCTCTGTGAACGTGAATCCTATTGGATTTTTAAACTAAATTCCCTCACTCCAGCAGGCCTTAATGAGGGATTAGAAGTAGCCACGTACATATAGGATCAACTATATAAATGTACAATTTCTGTCCACGAAAAATTGGGGGAAGATGATAAACACGCCTTCATGTGCTTATGATAAGCTTATGACTGAAGGTTCTATGTATTTATGCATTTATTTTGATCATTCATGTATATGTCTATTTGTTGATTTATCCATCCATCAACTACTTATAGACGTATGCTTATGAGTTTTTTATGAAGCCATGTGTATATGTATATGTATTTATTATTTTTTAAGCTTATTGATAGGTTTATATTTGATAGTCATGAATCATCTAGTAATTTGATCCAGGACTTTAGCTGCTATAATGTACAAAAATGTGGAGATTTATAAGGTCTTATGGCATTAGATTTATTATTAATATTATGTATAGGACTGCCCATAGTTCGAATAAGTTGGGAAGATTCATATGAATTTATATTTATATTTATATTATTTATAGGTTTTAAATTGAAATTTTATGTGTTATATTAGCTATTCGCCCGATACGGGCAGCGGTGATGGAATTTAGAGATTAATTAATAGCCGCACCGCCCCCACTCGGAAGAGCGAAGCCATTGTAATTGTTTTTGTCCCCGCCGTCACTAGGCAACATGACGTTGAACGTCCGCACGCCCTTTGTAAGGCGCATGCGCATTCCCGGCTCCCTACCCGGAAGAGTGAGGCCACTGTATTTTGTTTCTGCCTCCTCTGGTTGCCGGGCAACATGACGTAGAACGTCCGCACGCCCTTTGTAAGGCGCACACGTATTCACGGCATAACGGACTTCCGTAACCCTTAACCTAGGTTGCTAAGCAACCACTCGTACTTTTAATGCGTCCACTGCGCCATTGCGTCATCTGACGAAGGCGTTGAACGCCGAAACGCGTAATGACGCAATAGGCGCAGGCAGCTGCTACGATTCCGCCGCGTTCCTCCTCCCGCTGGCGCTACCGGAACTCCGGATTCCAATCACTGCTGGCCACAGTATTGAGGCGACCAGAGTTGGTTTTTCCATCTGCAGGAAGCGGTGATGATACACTCTTTGTGAGATATGCGATGTTTTATTTGATTATATTGTAAGTTTATTTTAACCCTTTTGCGTATGAAGCTAAATTAAAACAGTTAATGCACTAGAGAGCGCTCTTGTTTTCCCAATCCCTTTTCTGCTTATCAGCCAATTACTGGTCCCGAGTAACCCAGGAGCAGCACTCTAAAGTGATTAACCACAGACCCCGTGGAGGTTCAAGTTGGAGCGCAGTGGAAGTTTGTTTTGTGGTGTATTTTGTGGAAATTGACTGGGACACCTCTGCAGCACAGTTGAACTTACCCGCCTGGTCATGGAACCCACTATGATTGAAAAATGTGGTGAGACTCCCAGATGGGAGAAGTTTAAACTTGACATTCATGAACAATTAAAATTGATTGACGCTAGAGTGGTTGCTGAACCACAGAGTACAACATATAAGAAATCTGACTTTTCCATTAGAAATGATGATCTGAAAAGGAAGAGGAGATTTGATGATATGGTTAGATTGTTTAGAGAACTAGAAGATGCCAGGAATTATGAATGTACTCAATGGTTGGATTCTTCTTTTTTACAGGAATATATAGATTTCCACATTTCACCTAGAGGTTTAAGAAATAAAAAGGAATGTGATTTCCTTGAGAATGACTTACGGAAATTATGGCAAGAGGCAGCTGAATATTGTACCACTACATGGATGAAGATTGTAGTTGTTCAAAGAGAAAGAAATCTTAAGAAAGCCCGAGCCATTATTCCCGACATTCTCATGGAACTCGGAAATCTAAGAGATCTGGCAGATTTCCAAAATTGGGAGACTAAGATAGAAAGTTCAGTAAAACATTATGAAAAAGAACTTTTAGATAAAAAATTGAAGAAATTTGAAAGAGACAGGACAGATTACGCTTTGGGTCACATATACCAGTGGCATGGAAGTCACCATTCCACAGTAGATATAGCAAGGGACCGAGGAGGTGTTCCACCCCCCAGACACCCCAAAGTAGACGAACTTGATTCTATGGAAGCTGTCCAAAACGCAATTGTGGAAGCTATAGATAAAAAGAATCAACAAAAAGAGACACAGAACTTTAATCATTGGGAAGTGGTGAGAGGACGAGGAGAAAAGAAGAGACAGTATAGAGATCAGCCTCATTATAAATCGAAAGTAGAAGGGCCCAGGAGGAGTGGTCCTGACAATATAACATATAGGTCCAAACACCCCCACTTCAACAACAACAAAAAGAGCCATCCCCCTAGGACTCAAAAACATGGGATGACTAGCGAATATGGGGTTAGCATTCCAACAAGAAAGGACCCAAGAACTTTCCCTAACAACACCCCAACAAAAGCACATACAAGCAAATTTGTTAAGCCTTTCCACAATAGTCCCAAAAAATTTCATAATTCTGACCCAGGTACTCCAAAATTTATGAGTAGATATCTGAATCGTAAACTATTAGAAGGGGCCATCCCCAAAAATGGACATAAAGGAGGTGGCCTAACTCCAATTAGGGAAAGAACATACGATAGACTTAAAGCCACTGAGCTCCCCCAGTGGGCACTCAGTGCCCTTACAGACGAAGAAAGGGGAGGACTGCACCCTATTCAGGGCAATCAACAAAATTCGACAAGTCTCATAGAAACTGATAGAGTTACCCTGGAAAGTGCCCAGACAACAGAGAATACAAGTAGTCCCATTTCAGAGATGACCACTGGCAATGGTATCAGAGACCCACGACAGGATGCTTTTTTAGGGGTAAACCCCCCTCAAGTCATACAATCTGTAAAAAGACATTTAGAGGAGTCAGAAGAGGAGTTAGAGGTGGACGGAAGGCCCAAAAAAGGAAAAATAAAATTGGGCTAACATCGAATCCTGCCCATTCCACCATAAAGATTTTCAACCTGTCCTCGCACTCACTTAGTCCTAGTGAAGAAAGCTTATTGAGGAGAGGTTTAAACTTTGCCCCAAATTCAAGGCCTGATGAGTTCACCCTGTTTAAAGATCTCCATAGGTTTGTGCGAACCCTCACATTGAAGAGGTTCTTTGCCATCCAACACGCCAAAAATGAACCACCTGCTACGGCCAACGAAATGAGTATGTTACTATCGGCTAGCCCTCTAGAGATAGGCCAAGATGAATTAGAAGTCACGGCAGATGAACAAGCCCTTCGGGACCTTGAGGACCTGCAGCTAGAGACACGAGAATTGGACTTTACTCTCGACACTGATTGGTTACAATTCCTTCCGAGCACTGAGGTTAAAAATACTGCCTTTAAACCCAGGTCAATTTTCTACCCCACCCATAGTAAAGGCCAATATATAAACTCCTTCTACAAAATCGTTCTAGAACAGCTAAAAGAAGTATGTTCCAAAAATCAAACACCTAGAGAACAGAACCTGAGTAGATTGGAACGGAAGGCCTTGAAAGACTTGTCTGACGATAAAAATCTAGTCATTCGACAGGCGGATAAAGGAGGTGGGATCGTGCTTCTGAACTTTGAAGACTATAGGAATGAAGGTCTCAGACTACTGGCTGACCCCCTCACTTATATTAAGCTAAGCTCTGATCCAACTGATGAATATAGGAGAGAACTAATTGCACTTACCAATGATGCTTATAAGAATGGTTTAATTACTATGGAAGAAAAGAAATTTTTGGAAGTATCATACCCACAAACTCCATATTTTTATATAATCCCAAAAATTCATAAGGACCCCAAAAAACCCCCCGGTAGACCAATAGTGGCGGGAATGGGGGGCCTACTAGAAAATATTTCATCCTATGTGGATCATTTCTTGCAGCCTTGTGTCTTGAACACTGAAGCATATACAAGGGATTCCCAGCATGTTCTGGATTTGCTGTCTGGCTATAAATGGGAGGGCAGTTATAGGTGGGCCTCCCTTGATGTTACTTCTCTCTATACGTGTATACCCCATGAGAAAGGGCTTGAGGCTGTTAAACATTTCCTTGGGATATATCAGGACCTCCCGCCTGAACAGATCAACTTTTTAATTGACCTGTTGAGATTCTCCTTGGCCCACAATTATTTTTCCTTTATGGATTACATCTATTTACAAATTTGTGGCACGTCGATGGGGGCGGGATTTGCCCCAAGCTTTGCCAATTTATACATGGCTTATTGGGAGAATGCACTTATCTGGGGCAATAATCCATACGCGAAGCATTTAGTTTTTTATACGAGGTTTATTGACGACATTCTTATTATTTGGGATGGTGACGCGGAGGAGTTCCATAATTTTGTAGAATATTGTAATAAAAACACTTTCAATCTAACATTCACCAGTGTTGTAGATAGTGAAAGTATTGTGTTTCTAGATCTTACCTTAATGGCAGATAATGAAAATCACTGTATACAATCGAAAACACATTTTAAACCCACCGCAGGGAATTCCTATCTACATGTAACAAGTTGTCACCATCCAAGATGGATCCAAAATATACCGAGGGGCCAGTTCTGTCGCTTAAGAAGGAACTGTTCATCAACCAAAGATTATGAAGAGCAGGGTAACATCTTGGCAGATAAATTCCTACAAAAGGGATATATGGAGAAGCACATAACTGAGGTGAGAGAAGAATTTAAGAATGTCGATAGAGTAAGCAAGTCCAGGCCAAAGAAAAGGAGATCAGAATTTGAAAATAAGAGAGGGCCCTCCTTTGTCACAACTTATAATCGAAGTGCTATGGAGATAAAGAATATTGTGAAGAAGAATTGGCAAATCGTACTGCAGGATCCCTGGCTGAAGAGTGAACTTCCGGAGAATCCGGAAGTTATTTTTAAGAAAGCACGATCAATCAAGAATAAGCTCGCGCCAAGTAATATAGGAAACCAGCAACAAGAGAAATGTTCTTCTGGACTTCTATTCCCGCATCTAGTAGGAAACTACAAATGTAATAAAAAACGGTGTGGGTGCTGTTCCTTCATCCAAAACCGTAAATCCACCATCTGTGATAGCAATGGTGAAATAATCAAATTGAAAGATTTCATCAATTGTAGTTCCTCTTTTGTTATTTATGTACTAACCTGTGGGTGTCAAAATAAATACTATGTCGGTAGAACCACCAGACCCCTGCGACAACGGTTAGGCGAACATAAGAGGAAGATCCTGGACGGGTGTACAAAACATACAGTCCCAAGGCATTTTTTGGAAGCACATGATGGCAAAGTGGATAGTTTGAAGATCATGGGGCTGGAAGTTATCACTAAGAATATTAATAAAGGCTTGAGATACAAGAGGCTCTGTGAACGTGAATCCTATTGGATTTTTAAACTAAATTCCCTCACTCCAGCAGGCCTTAATGAGGGATTAGAAGTAGCCACGTACATATAGGATCAACTATATAAATGTACAATTTCTGTCCACGAAAAATTGGGGGAAGATGATAAACACGCCTTCATGTGCTTATGATAAGCTTATGACTGAAGGTTCTATGTATTTATGCATTTATTTTGATCATTCATGTATATGTCTATTTGTTGATTTATCCATCCATCAACTACTTATAGACGTATGCTTATGAGTTTTTTATGAAGCCATGTGTATATGTATATGTATTTATTATTTTTTAAGCTTATTGATAGGTTTATATTTGATAGTCATGAATCATCTAGTAATTTGATCCAGGACTTTAGCTGCTATAATGTACAAAAATGTGGAGATTTATAAGGTCTTATGGCATTAGATTTATTATTAATATTATGTATAGGACTGCCCATAGTTCGAATAAGTTGGGAAGATTCATATGAATTTATATTTATATTTATATTATTTATAGGTTTTAAATTGAAATTTTATGTGTTATATTAGCTATTCGCCCGATACGGGCAGCGGTGATGGAATTTAGAGATTAATTAATAGCCGCACCGCCCCCACTCGGAAGAGCGAAGCCATTGTAATTGTTTTTGTCCCCGCCGTCACTAGGCAACATGACGTTGAACGTCCGCACGCCCTTTGTAAGGCGCATGCGCATTCCCGGCTCCCTACCCGGAAGAGTGAGGCCACTGTATTTTGTTTCTGCCTCCTCTGGTTGCCGGGCAACATGACGTAGAACGTCCGCACGCCCTTTGTAAGGCGCACACGTATTCACGGCATAACGGACTTCCGTAACCCTTAACCTAGGTTGCTAAGCAACCACTCGTACTTTTAATGCGTCCACTGCGCCATTGCGTCATCTGACGAAGGCGTTGAACGCCGAAAACGCGTAATGACGCAATAGGCGCAGGCAGCTGCTACGATTCCGCCGCGTTCCTCCTCCCGCTGGCGCTACCGGAACTCCGGATTCCAATCACTGCTGGCCACAGTATTGAGGCGACCAGAGTTGGTTTTTCCATCTGCAGGAAGCGGTGATGATACACTCTTTGTGAGATATGCGATGTTTTATTTGATTATATTGTAAGTTTATTTTAACCCTTTTGCGTATGAAGCTAAATTAAAACAGTTAATGCACTAGAGAGCGCTCTTGTTTTCCCAATCCCTTTTCTGCTTATCAGCCAATTACTGGTCCCGAGTAACCCAGGAGCAGCACTCTAAAGTGATTAACCACAGACCCCGTGGAGGTTCAAGTTGGAGCGCAGTGGAAGTTTGTTTTGTGGTGGTTAAGGGCTCTGCCTTTGACATAGGAGAACAGGGTTTGAATCCTGGCTAGGTCAAGTACCTATTCAGTAAGGAGTTCAAGGCAAGACTCCCTAACACTGCAGGGTGGCCTCTTGAGCGCGTCCCTGTGGCTGCAGCTCTTGAGCGCTTTGAGTCCGACAGGAGAAAAGCACTATACAAATGTTTGGATTATTATTATTATTACTGCAGCCAAATAGATCATCAGGGCTGCCAGGTAACTGGTATAGCTTAAAAGGAAATCAATATGGCAGCCTCCATATACCTCTCACTACAGTTCTCCTTTAAGCAACCTAATGGTTCTATTGCATTGAGCATAAATGGTACATTTTAGGCTAGCTTCACTTACTACTGTAGTGGTACAGTGCTTAGGGTGACGTGCCCACCACACAGTGAGATCTGGGTTTGATTCCCAGCTATGCTATGATGTATACTGGTTTTTAAAATAGTATAATTCCCTGGCAGAAGAGACCCTCCTCCCTCTGGTAGGAGGGAGGAGGCCAATTAAAATCTCCCTAGCGGAGTGTGTAGCAGCTGTCCCATAACTAATTAGTGTAGGCAGACAACTGAGTCAAATGGTATAAAGGACCTAGCTTGAAGGGAGGGAGGGTGGGCAGGTTCTCAAGCAGTGTGTTTGACAATAACATGTCTGCTGACAGTGAAATGGAGGATAAAAAATTTTGCTCAATACAGCATTATGGGGCGAATCGAACTTCCGCAAAAGTTCGCCTGATGCAGGCGAACGCGAACCCCATCAGCATCAGCTCTCCGTAGA
Source organism: Hyperolius riggenbachi (assembly GCF_040937935.1). Taxonomy (NCBI): domain Eukaryota; kingdom Metazoa; phylum Chordata; class Amphibia; order Anura; family Hyperoliidae; genus Hyperolius; species Hyperolius riggenbachi. The sequence goes on along the minus strand of NC_090657.1, from coordinate 55,017,382 downwards.
CTCCCATTGTCACATGACATGCATCAGGACCCTGCGGAGAAACTGCTGCATGGTAATAGACTGATTGAAGTGCTGAAGAGGAGAGGACCCTGAAATGGACCAGGTAATTGCGCTTTTTTTTTCATGTAAAGTTTAAAGCAAGATTAAACTCTGATATGGTGTTTAATAAAGAACTGTTTTCCTACTTTTTATTACCTTTAGGCTTTGCTCAAATCTAAAATTTTCGATTTTTCCTTTCTCCTCCCGGCGCTTAGCTGCGCACTGTGATTTTGTATAAAGCGCTTTACGAAGCACTTTTGCAGAGCGATTTGTTTTTTTACTTCCTGACCCAAGTCAGGAACTGAGCTTTTTGCCCGGAAAAGAATAAATACAATGGCCTTGATTCACAAAGCGGTGATAACTCAGTTATCACGCCTAAAAGACTTTAGGCGTGATAACCTTTGCACTAGCAAAGTTATCACCGCTTTGTGCTCTAACTCGCGCGAAGCTACCGCACGTACGTGCGCGCGCAAAGTCCCATAGGGCTTAATGGGAGCTTTGCGCGAAGCGCCGGGTGCTGCGCGCGCGCCTGCGCGCTTGCGCGCGCAAAGCGTTGCGCGCGGAAAATTCACGCGAGTTTCTTCTTATCATGCCTAAACTGAGTTTAGGTGTGATAAAGGGGTTTTCACTCGCGTGCAAACACTTTGCACCGCTTTGTGAATCGAGTCCAATGTATTTATTCTTAAAATCGCTGTGGGATTCGCTACATTAAGCGCTTTTTCAAGCACTTTGCGATTTCCCTATACCTTTCCCATGAGCAAAAAATGCTCAGTAAATGGTACAGGCGACGGAAACCAACCGCTCAGATGTAAACACTCTCATAGGGAATCGTTGCACACGCTTTTTTAGGGCGATTTTCAAAATCGCTGGCACTTGAAAAAAGGGCAAAAACGCCCTAGGTGTGAACGAGCCCTTATAGTTATCATATTTGTAAACAAGTATTGTCCATTTACAAATTGCAATTCTCCAAAGTACAGTTTATCTGTTCTGAAAGCTGCCATTGCATGTAATTGCATAGCTGCAGTATTTATATATTATAATGTATCTAGTGAGATTTCTGCCCTGATTTTTTCCTCCTGCTATCTTTACAAGCTGAATCTCTGCCAGTAATGTTTACTAATCGGGGCTGATAAGGAAACATAAACAAAATGATGTAATCACTGAAGTTTAAATCTAAGCTTACCACTGAAGAAGAAAGTGCTGTGTTTAACTGTTTAAATGATGTTCTGTTGCCAATTTATTTTTTTATTTTGTCTGTCTGTTAGTAGATTTTAAGCTGTAAATAATGTTTTAGAGTAAAAAAGAAATGCTGAGTTCCACACACCTTTAGAGACCCATCAAATACAAACATTTCAGCTGAACCCCCCCCCCCCCCCAACTGAACTCTAGCATATTCGAGCAACTGTAGTAGCTGCCCCCTCGACTGCGAGGGTGGCTATTGTACCAGTGACAGAGGCAGATGGAATCTGATACCATTTGAGATACATTCTGTGTGCCAGCACCTCCATAGCTTACAGAGTTACACTTTTCTAAGGTCAGTCTGACCGCTCAGAACCGAAAGTATTCTGAAATTGTAACCACTCGTCTTGTTCTGAATCAGCATGGAAATGCTTCAAATTGCATTCAAACATCACTGCCACTACTGCAGAGTCCATAGAGTATGTATCCAGAATACTGGATTAATTGAAGCACTAGATCATTTTAAATATTATTATTTCTCAAATGCAGCTGCTGCATTTGATTGGTGCATTTCAAGCTGTATAAAATTAGCATAGCATTTGCATCAACTTAGAATTATCTCATTGAACGCCTCTAATTATGATAACTGTTTGGTTAAAGCGGACCTGAACTCAGATCTTCCCTATTGCTCTAAAAGATAAGCAACATCATAATAACCTTTACAGAAAAATCATTTTTTGTTACACCTGATACAAATTGTATACACCTCCACAACCTTTCAAGGCTGATGTTCAACCTCAGTGGCGGTGCTCAACTCCTGCAGGTACACCACTCCTGCTACCTTGGACTATATGAACAAACTGAGACAGCACATAACTGGCTTCAGCAAATTGACTGTATTAGCAGCATACAGAGGCACACAACATGTTTCGGGCAGAGCCCTTCCTCAGGTGTGCCACCCCCATCACCAGCAACACTTTAATATCCCTCCCACAGGAAGTCCATGTGATCACCTGACCACCAGTAACCATAGTGACAAAAGAGTGAAATTATAAAAGGGAGCAGTATTCCCCCCCCCCCCCTCAACTGGTGCTAGTGTACCCATCAGGGACAGATTTTCATGCTTGAGTCCGTACGTGGTGTACGGACTCAAGTGTCCCTGCAGCCATGTGTATATTTGCAAAACAGAGAGACCAGTAAAACAAAGAATTCAAGAGCACAAAAGGGATATTGCAAATCTTGCAGAAGGTAAAAAGGACTATGAAACCTCAGTGTCAAGGCATTTTGTGCAACTCCGACACAGAGTCAACCAGTTACGCTGGTTTGTGATGGAAGGGGTGCCGAGATTGATCAGAGGTGGGGACAGGAAAAAACTGCTGCTGCAATGTGAAGCGAAGTAGATAAATAGGTTCAATTGTGTTTATCCCAATGGTCTTAATGAGAACCGGAGTTTAACCACTTGAGGACCACAGTGGTAAACCCCCCTAAAGATCAGGCACATTTTTGCTAAAATGGCCACTGCAGCTTTAAGGCACAGCTGCAGGGCCGTACAACACCGTACACGAGTGATCCCCCCCCCCCCTTTTCCCCCCACCAACAGAGCTCTCTGTTGCTGGGGTCTGATCGCCCCCCAGTTGTTGTTTTTTTTTTTTAAATAAATGTGTCACACGGCTGTCCCCAGTGCAGCGCCGCTGCACGGTGTAAATAGACGGCGATCACGCTGTCTAACAGTCTCCCAAGCGGCAATAGCGGCATGTGAGCGTTTTAATTTCTTTTAAATCGCAAACGTGCTACATGTACTATTTCCTGAGCTCTTTGGCTCAATGGAAGGTATAGGGAAAGCGCAAAGCCATTGAAAAAGCGCTTTGTATAGCGTTTTCCCAAGCGGTTTTGTGAATAAGCTTTGCTCCCCGAGCATGAGATGCGCGTGCAGCGTGCGCATGATCTGATGCAAATTAGAGCCCCAGGACTTGACGCCAATTGGCGTTAGGCGATCCTGGGGCTGCCGCCGTGTTCACGCCCATTGGCGTGACGCGGTCGTTAGGTAGTTAAGGTGCTTTTTGTAATGTTGCTCTTTTTCCTAGGTGAAATGAATGCACAGAGTATCTGAAACAGGAATGAACCAGGCGTGGTAACGTAAAGAATTGTGGATAAAAAATGCTTAAACTGTGTGTAGATGACTCTGTATTGTACAGATATATCTGGGTGACCTACTCCTCAGTAATTGGCTGAGGTAGATACTAATGTGTAGTTCCTCAGATAGAATATGTGTGATTTTGTATACAATTTGAATTGTTTTATTTTGTTACTATGGTTACTGGGGGTCAGGTGATCACATGGACTTCCTGTGGGAGGGGTATTAAAGTGTTGCTGGTGATGGAGGGTGGCACACCTGAGGAAGGGCTCCACCCGAAACATGTTGTGTGCCTCTGTATGCAGCTAATACAGTCAATTTGCTGAAGCCAGTAGTGTGCTGTCTCCGTTTGTTCATATATACCTGATACAAATCCTGCAATAAATCTACAGTTTGTCTACTTCCCACTTTCATGGAAGCAGACATATTAACACCCTGTGTTTACAAACTAACTAACAGCCGACACACTTGCGGTGCAGTTGGGCGGGGGTCTATAGGTTCATAGAGGGTGAAGTCTAAGGTGCCAGGACATCTGTGCCTATAGGTTCCTGTGAGGTAAATCCGAGGCTGGTTCTATATCCTGTAATAATTTATCAGTGGAAGTTGCTACAGTCCGCTACTGTGGGTTCGTGGAGATCTTCTCCTCCTCCTCCCTATCCCCACCCACTTGCAGAATAGTACAGAGAGTGCCAAGTGGGGGGGTGAGGTGAAGGATCACCTTAGGAAAAAAAACACAGAAACAACGGGAGCCCAATAGCGCAATAGGTCACTCTTTACTGAAACGAATGAGTCAACAACAAGAAATATACTCTCAAAGGTAGGTTGCAATAAGATGCAACCAACCACTTGAAGCAGGTGGACAGAATCAGCCTGTCTCCACTCAGGCAATCCAGTATTGGCCGGATGGAATTTGGTCGCACTATTTAAAAATTGTAGATTAGATCTGCAGGAGGCTAAACCACCGCAGACTAAAACATACAAAGCACCCCCTTGAGACTACGAGGGGGAGGTTAAACTTAGAACAGGAAGGGTGAAGAGGCACCCAGGATGAAGAAAAATGTGTTAAAAGCACAAGAAAATAAGAGGTGGCTTACCCCTCCGATGACACTAACAAGGATTAAACGAAAAAAAATAATTTGCAGAGACAACGCGTTTAGTGGGTCCTGCCCACTTCCTCAGGCCAGTAACAGTGCCACTTCAAACAACCTTGCACCGGTCTCTGCTGCTCATCTGCTGTGAGAAGAAAAACAAATCCTGAGGTCACGGCTCAACCTTGAGAACAGTACATGAGAGGGCCTGAGCTCTGAGCATACTCAGTAGCTCCTCTCGTACACTGTGTTTTTGGGTGATGTTGGGAAGGGGTATTCACTGAAGAGTGAATAAGCGTTTCAAGTCCCTCTCCTGCAAAGGAAACATCTTGTAGGACAAAGCTGCTGACGAGGAGCTTCTGGGGGGATTGCAGCAGCCAGGGGGGACACAGGAAACAGAACGTAGGACACAGAGGTAAGTGATTAGCAATCTAGCATGCCTCTGTATCCCATTTAGTGTGATAATTCCACCTCGGGTACACTTTAATATCTGCACAAGGCTAATCACTTCAGAAAGAGACTTTTCTTTTAAGAGAGTCCCTGTACTGAAGATAACAAGCAATGTCTCGGTTCTTCCATTCTTCTTGGTGAAGGACTCGGCTGGCTGGCTGGCTGGCCTCTGATGAATTACACGTAGCTGTGGACAATCCATCTCCTTAGCTGATTGGTAGAGCCATAGTATCTACAATCTTAAATCCCCGCTAGATCATTTGAGACATAATTGAATTTCTTGATGGCTTCATGCAGTCCAGGTTAATCTTACCGATGGTGAACTCCAATGGCTGGCTGGACAGTTTAATATTTATGGAGGAGTGAAAACCACACGGGTTACTGATTTATTTAAAATGTTGAGAATATCATTTAGTAAGGTCAGTCAAAAGAGATAGCTTGCTATCGTTCACTTGAGACTTTAAGGACTAGATTAATAGAAAGTAAGCCTCCAATGAATGAGAAGACTGGAAAGAGTAGAACAAAATGTTCAATGAGGCCTGGCTGAAATCAAACAGCCTAGTAATATGAGCTGTCACTGTTTTTTATTAGATCCTACAGTTACCGTACATCAGTCCCGTGTTATGGTCTGTGACCCTCACTGCTCCTTCTGTAGCTTCTGAAAGAGAAAATCAGTGGAACACATTATAGATTGGTTCCAACAGCTATGTGACTTGTTATGTGGACAACAGAGGCGTAGCTATGGGGGAGCAAGGGGGGACATATGTCTCCAGGCGCAGTACTGTGAGAGCACACAGGGCGGCCGATGCACGCCCCGTGAGTGAGAGGTGGCTCATTGGCCCCCCAAAGTGCCCTCACTTCGCTCCCTCCTTCCCACTGCAGAGGATTGTGGAAATATTAATAACATCAGGGCCCATATGCAATTCACTTCTTCTCCTGCATTTTCTCCTAGGAGATCATTTTCATCTTCGATTTAAAATAACTTTTTAGCACTTTGTAATGGAAAAAGTACCAAAAAGTAGGGGAAAAAGTACTGTCAAATGTATTTTGAGTATTTGTTTGCTTGCTGGTAATTTAAAAGGCATTTTATTTCAAAGTTGTGAAAATATCACCTAGGAGAAAACTCAGGGGAAAAAGTGAATTGCATATGGGCCCAGGAGACTCATTGGCTCCAACATTCCGGTGATTACGCCATCTCTCCTCTGCAGCATGCCCAGTGCCCTCTACTTGGTAACCAGGGCCGGTTCGAGCCACAGTTGGGCCATAGGGCAAAATTAGCCTGGGGGGCCCCCAACAGACACCCCCGACCAAAAAGCGTCATTAGAGGCCCTTTGTTGCAGCCAAACTTCCCTCCTGGGCCCCTGAGCTGGCTGCTGACCCTCCCTCAATCACCTCCCAACTTAACAGACTCTGCAGAGTCCCTGGGGAGCAACAGTTAAGATGGGGGAAGGACAACTTGGGGGCCCCTACAGGCTCTGGGGCCCTGGGGCAATTGCCCATTTTTTCCTATGGTAGCTCCGGCCCTGTTGGTAACAGCTGCATCGTGTGACAAGAGACACCACTGTTACCAAGGAGAGCAGAGGAGAGGAGAGATGACGTCATCGCTGAACATTTTGCTGTTATTAACACATCTGCCCATCTAAAGGGGTGCAAATCTAGAAGGGGATATATTTGGCTATCTAAGTGGGGGAAGGGGGGCACATCTGGTTATCTAAAGCGGGGCATGTCTGGCCATCTAAAGGGCACACTATTAGATATCTATGGGGAAAGGAGAACATCTGGCTATCTGTAGGGGAGAAGAGGGCAATGTAAACAGCATTTGTACATTTGGATTATCTGATTCTTTTGCTGCGGCCTTTTTCAACCAGAATAATCCTTGAAGTTTTTTTCTCAACTGCTACTCTCTAAATACCTGAGATACTGTTGAACCGACCATCATCCCTCATTTAAAGTCACTTAAAACTTTAGTCTTACCCATTTTGACATTAACTTCTGTGATAACTATGTTGTCCAAAACTGAGCGTTTCTTATATAAGCAACTCCGCGCTGTTACGTCACTCTATTTCACTGATGGACTGGTTTACTTTCATATAAGGGGTGTTTAAAATTTTTTGCCCACTCAATGTATTATAATGATGAGGTTAACGCTAAGGGGAAGCTAGGGTTAGGCATCAATCTGGCATTAACATTCAGGGATAGGTTACATGTATGTCCAGAGAGAGTACCGACCTAAATATAAAGCACCTTTACTGCGTCCCTTCAACATCAAAGAATCCATATCACACTTGTGACATTGTGGAAGCTTCGGGGGTTGCCAAGGCAAGTGGGTGGCTCCGGGTGACACACTGAATAGCTAACAGTTGCTTTGTGTGTGGATGGCTGCGATCAAGCGTTGGCTACACACGTGAAACAGCTGTTAGCTGCTCGGTGTGTCATAACAAGCAGCCCACCTGCCTGGGCACCCCCAAAGTTTCCAGGATATCACGAGCGTGATATGGATGCTTTGATGTTGATGTGACACCATAAAGACACCATATTATTATTTAGTATTTATATAGCGCCGACATCTTCCAAAGCCAATGACAATGTACAGAGACTTGTCACCTAACTGTCCCTCAAAGGGGCTCACTATCTAATCCCTACCATAGTCATATGTCTATGTATGTACTGTATTGTAGTGTATGTATCATAGACTTGGGCCAAATTAAAGAAGCAGGTGAGTTCGGCGAAACTAGGCGCCTCATCCCAATAATGTTATACTGTACAAGACCCCTAATTACATCTCCTTTCGAATTGCGACGACTTGGAGGGGGAGAGGTATTTTATGACCCTGGAGATTTACGCCACCAGAGATTTGAGCGGCAGCAGGGTGAGCCATTATTCAGCTCACCCTGTGCCCATCTCACTGGCGGTGTACACATACGTGTTGCCAATTTAGATAGAAGCCAACGTATCTAAATTGCTGCAAGGTGAGAGTACTAACCATTACGCCACCGTGCTGACCATATACTCAGGTTGGTGCACTCTCACTCCACCTCCGCTCTGTAACACTTCCCGGTGCCCACCTCAAGGACCCACATTAATCCATGCCTTACACTGATAAGGAGTGAAAACTCTCAAACGGCTGTTTTTATGTAGGAATAGTATAGCTGTGTAAAATTAATAGTCTATAGGCACATGGTTCCCTCCAGATGTTCTGGATGTGTGTTTGGTTTTTAGGGGCACAAAGATTTGTATATTCAGTGATGCATCATGGGGTATATGTCTTGGTAAAATAAAGCTGACTGACTGCAAAGACCTTCTGCTTTAAAGAGGAGCAATACTATCTCAGAAAAAAACAACAACATTTAAGTAGATAAATACTTGCTCTACTTACATAACATATGTATTGCACTGTCCACATTTTGATTTTAGTGATTTTTCTACAGTAAAAAAAAAAGAGAAAATACTTCTTAGCATTTCCCATTTTAACTGTGGCTATTTTAAAGCCAATTGTGAGGTCATTTCCTCCCTTACTCTCCTTTCCTGTATGCATTGCCCGCCCTCCACTATAGAAAGTGCATTGTCTCAGCATGAGAAATATTGGCCAATCAGAGAGGAACAGAGGCGTGAAAGGGGAAAACAGGAGGGAAAGAGGCTTCAGCCAATCAGGCTGCACTAGTTAAGTCTGAGGGGAAAGTAGAGAAGCAAAAAAAGGACAACCCAGCATGCCCTGCAACTTCCTTTGTGCGTACAAAATGTTGTGTGTACCAAATAAGAGTCAGGTAAACTGGGGAATGATCATTTATCAACAAGAAAAGTAATAGTGATTTTAACTTTTGGATTGTCTGGTTAGCATCCTTATTACTTGTTTACCAGATAAAAATAAAGAATTGATTTTTGATGTTATGCCTGACAGATACACTTTAAGAGAGCAAATTTGACTGGGGGGAAGATAGTTGACTTTTACATAACCTGGGGCCTCTTCCATCTCTCTGCCATTTTTGAGGGCCCCTCGGTTGTTTCTGGGTCCCCTCCGTTTTGATTCCTTCACTCTAATGAAGGTGTCCGACCTGGCATGGTCCTGTGCTACAGCGCTGTCCCGGCCGTACTCCTCCTCCTCGTTCCCACTCCCATATCCAGGAGCGTTCTGCGAATGGGCGGTTACAAATCGTTATAAACCCTGTATGCACAGAACCCCTCTGGCTTGAGCAGCACAACGGAGGGTACCCGGAGGACACTAGACTATGGGGGCTAGAAGAAGCCCAAGGTCAGTAAAAGTCAACTTTTCAACCCCCGTTCAGGTGTGCTTTACGCATACAATTTTATGTTATTTATTTATTTTTATTTCTTGTAATAGTGGCTTGTTTTTACCCCTTTCAGTCCCTTATAATATCCTATTCTAAATCTGCATCACCCCCCCCCATGAGGAGATGGGCTAGTCCAAAACTTCGCAGCTCTGTCAGATTTCTACTACCTACTGTAAGTGACAGCAACATAGGTAAAAAGTAATGTATGGAAATGAAACAAATCTGATTGGCTGTTTGTGTGTGTCTCCACACCCTTTTCTGAATTTGAACCCCAGTCACCCAATGACCAACTGTACCAGGTTTGAGGCTTGTGCCATTAACAGTGCAAGAATGGCAGCAATTAAATATTCCCCTTGAAAAGCAATAGGTGAATTTTGATTGGCTTTTGTAGACTCTACCCACTTTCTGAATATTAATCCCAGTCACCCAGTGACCAACTGTGCAAAGTTTGAGAACCCTACCATTATCAGTGTAAGTATGGCTGCCGTTTACATTTTCCCAGTGAAATTTGTATTTGTCTCCGCCCACTTTTTGGCTATGGGGATAAAAGTATCCTATATATTATTCCAGGTAATGAACTATGCGTGTGCCAAATTTCATTCAAATCCGTTCAGCCATTGATTTGTGATTGAGTAACAAACATCCAAACTTCCAAACTTTCGCATTTATAATATTAGTGAGATTTTAAGATTTTCACGACAGAGGCTCTTTAAGTTACAAAAATAAATCACATTTCAAACATGGATATTCAGTCTGCACCAGGCAGATGAGAAAGTCGTATCTCGCTCATCTCACTTCGCTTCTGAAAGCCCTAGACAGGCATTTTCTGCAGTATAAATATAAAGCCAGTTTCTGGCTTCCATATACATGAAGTGTGTGGGCCACGCTAGGCATTGTGATGTCAGCCACTGTGACATTCTATTGTGTCCCTGACAGCTTCGGAGTCATTTTTACTCTCGAAAAAATAATGGCCATAAAGTACAAAAGATGAATGCTTTACGTGTTTATTACCGGGAAGAACGGAGTGCTGAAACCAAAGAAAAATAATAAAAGGGATAAATCACAACTCCATTTATCAAATTGTCCAAGGGCAGAAAAGTAAAAGGAAAGCCGCAGTGCAGCCGTCCCTGCCTCGTATCAGCCATCCATGGACTTCTTTTGCCGTGTGCAAGGAAAAAAATAACGAAACATAGAGCAGGACTTTTTTTTACTTTGATCAATCAAGCTGGAGACAATTTTCTTAAGAATTGTATTTCTTTATGTTGAGATTTTTTAACCACTTGAGAACCACAGTGTTAAACCCCCCTAAAGACCAGGCCATTTTTCAATAAATTGGCCACTGCAGCTTTAAGGTCTCGCTGTAGGCCCCCCCCCCCATGTTTATTTTTTTGGCCAAATATTTATGTTACTATTTTTTAAGTAAAATAGCCTGTTTTTTTATTATTTATTTTACATTACCCCTGCCTCCCTCTCCACGCCAGCCAATCACTGTGATCGGCTGTCATAGGCGAGCCTCTGGAGGGGACAGCCGTAGATCGCAGCGCTGTACAGGGTAATTTACCGCCTAAGTCTCCTAGTAGCAATCAGTCGGGCTACAGTGTCCCTCACTGATATCAAATTACAGCTATAAACTCTTTGCTAAGCAGATAACTGGGCTTCTGACTGCAAGGAATTGATAAAAAGGTCAATAGTTCATGTATTTTAGCTTGGGACGCTTTAGACACTGCAATTGAGCAGAGACAATAAAACATTGAATCTTCTTTGTAAATGTTTCTACATAAAATAAAACCATGAGAATGACAGATTCAATTGTTTATCTCATCGGTTTATTTTCACCTTGGGTTTTACTTGAAAGTCAACTTAATCAGAGGGTAGGATAGCTTTGTGTATGCTGACAATACTACAGTAGGAATCCTGAACTCAGAGTACCTTTTTAAATATGACAAAAGAAAGGTATTTCTTATCGCGTACACCTAGCCTTGCTTGTCTTATGACCGCAGTAATGGTCCAAGTAGACCTCATTTTATATCGAGACTGAGAGACAGAAACTGTTCTCCCAGCTTACTGCAGACTTTGGAATCAGCAAATTTTGCATCTGTGCAGCTTGGAATGAATGTTGAATGGTATCTTATAGGACAGCCATATGATAAATTATTAAAATGCTGCTGCATAATGCTTCAGGAATAATATGACGAGGGAGAGCGGCTTACAGCGAGGAATAACATTGAAAACTGAAAACTACAGCAGGATGATGATACAGAAAGACTAAAAAGACTCAAAGGTGCAAATTCAGTGCATCTGCTTTACATAAAAAAATCCTGAAGCTGAATTGGAACAACTGCCGCAGCCAGCTCAGTTTATGGGTCTTGTGTATGGATTTTATGGCTGTTTTTTACGGGTTAAAGTAAATCTGGGACTTTTTTTTACAGCAAAAATGTTGATTCTTACCTCTCTAACCCTCCTTTCCAACCATGGTCAAATTTGAGGCGAGGCCACAAAGGCCATGGCCTAGTGCACCAGAAAGCAAGGGGCGGGCAGCAGGCTGGCACATTAAAGCAGTTAAACTGCTAAACATGTAAACTGCAGCAGTCACCGACCCAGTCCATGACTGCCTTGATTCCACAGTGGCGAGCAGTGGAGCACCAATCCTGTGCTCCCCCCATCCTGTGCTCTGCTCCCCCCCAGCACAGAACAGAATAGGGAGAGCACGGGACCAGGGAAGTACACAGGATAGGAGAGCACAAGACGAGAGAACAGGACCAGGGGAACAAACGGGATGGGACGGAGGGGGGGCATACAGGATGGGTAGTAAACAAGACGGGATAGGGCAGGGTTGATGGCAATGGGCCTTAGGCGGTAAAATGTCCTGTTTCCAATGATGGGACCCCCAAAGTTTCATAGAGCTGAGAATCTAGAGGGTTCCCTTTTCTTAGGTAAGTATCTGGATGGGGTACCGTCTCAGATACACTTTAACATAGGGTCAGTGTACATGACTGTTTGTCTTTTGTGGTATATTCCAAGAAATGGTACAACTTCCCAGCGGGCATGAACCTAGCCTACTTCTTAAGCTAACAGTAACTTATTTTTTGTAAAAAATAACAATATAATTGTATCTATGGAAAAGCTTGGCAGGAAATAGAGCTGCAGTGAGTTTTGGAGTTCATCTCCGCGGATGTTGTGTTAATAAGTTTTTAACATTTCTCAATTTAAGAATATGTTCTGTTGAAGAATGTTTTGTACTTTCCTCAAAGCCTTCCATTAGCAGCACAATGGGGTGATTAATCTCCCTGAAGAAGTGTAATTATGGTTGATGGTGGCAGTTAAAGCTGTTCTTGCTTACAGTAAAGTCTTCTAGAGGTGCTCACAAACTGCAGCTAGTACACTTCTGAAGACTAAAAGGGGAACTCTCTCCAATAAAATCTACCACGCACATGCCTGGCTCTCCTCTGTTTCAGTAATATGGACCCAAGGGATGCCAAAAAATGTACAACAGAGTAAATATAAAAAAAAACAATATACATTGTGTGAGAAGATGCCTTGTGGGGACAGTAACCTAATATATAGAAGTCGATAGCGGCGGCCTGCATCCAAAAACTCTGAGGGGGAAGGGATGGGGTGGGGGGATAAAGATAATCCAAGAGGTTGACGGTTGAGGGAAAAAAAAAATCTATGCCTTGAGGTCCTGCTGGAGATTGCCCGAAACCTACGGCCAGATGGGAGTCGCCTGAAGAAGCAGTGGCCCGTGTGTGAGGGATCGTTGGCAATCCTCAGCACTTTGGATCATAGTCTGGTGTTGTAGAGTAGGTCCAGTGGGGGAGGGGTTTCCCAATGATCCTCTCCGGTGATCTGATGATACTCTGTAGTTTGTGTCTGTGGCTGGCAGAGGAGCCAGCATACCAGACCAGGATGAAAGAACAGATGACAGATTCAATGGTGGCAGAGTAGAACCTCATCATAAGCTCCTGGGCCATGATACTGAACTTCTTCAGTTGTCAAAGGAATAATAGTCTCTGTTGGGCTTTCCTCTAGGTAGAGGCAGTGGTGGCCTTCCAGCTTTGGTCGTTGGAGATGTTTGTGACCAGGAGACGAACACAGGATACTCTTCCAACTTCCATGCTGTTCATGCTTTTAAGTGTAGAATTATAAGACCAATTGTTGGCTATAGCATAACCTGGACTATTTATAAAAGTAGATTGCTAACAAGGAAACCACTCTACAAGCTCCTGTCCTCATTCGGGTCATTTGGTCTCCCCAATGTTGTAATCTTTGCACTCCTCAGTAGATTAGTCTATGTACAATAATTTCCTTTGCATGTGATGCACACACTGCTCAACCCCACTTCAGACCAGAATACAATATGAATAGGCATGTTCCACCCCTCTGTTCAAAAAGACATCTGGATACATTTTCTACAGGCACCGCATTAAACAACGGACACTGATACTAACTGGAGCTTCATAAGCAGCATCAGGGAAGAGGCTTTGCACTACTTTTTGTGTGACACTGTTGATAAAATCGCCCCACTGAATACCAGTGCCGGTGTCAGATGGTGCATCTACTGGTCATTGGATAACAAAAGATAGTGTACTGGTTGAGGGCTTTGTCTTTGACATGGGAGATCAGGGTTTCGAATCCTGGCTAGGGTCAGTACCTATTCAGTGAGAAGTAATTGGGCAAGACATCCTAACACTGCAGGTTGGCTCCTTGAGTGCGCCCTTAGTGGCTGGAGTTCTTGAGCGCTTTGAGTCCAACAGGTCTCACCTTATAGCTGGTGGCCGGGCTTTACAAGGAAGAGCTGTGACTTCTTGGCAAGATGAACACAATTACCTAAACTGCAGTACATTAAAGCAACCACAAGATGGCACTGTAAAATGTATAGTGCTGAAATGATCTCTATGGTATTGTGATTTCCTGTATTCCCTTTGTATTCCTCTCTTTTCTAAGGGCTCTTTCACATCAGAGCTTGCGTTGGAGAACGCTTAAAGCATACGTTTTGTTGTATGCTTTTTAATGCGTTTTGATATGCGTTGCACTGCAGTGAGTGTGCGTTTTTAATCCGTTTTCAATGCGTTACAGGACATAGGAAAACGCAGGTAATTTTTTTTCTTTTAGTTTTCAACTTTCTACATTGTTCCTCTGTTGCATTCTGGGACTGATTGCCTGCGTTAACGGATTAAAAACGCGCATAGTGTGCGTTTTACATTGACTAACATTGTAACGCATAAAGCTAGCGTTGGCCGAAAAACTGCGCCTGGGTGCAGTGTAACGCAACGCACAAAAAGGCTGCGTTATATGTGAAAGCTAAAATGAAAGTCTATGGACTTTCATTTCACCTTGGGTAACGCAAACTTTATCCTTTGCGTTGAAACGCAGAAAATCTGCCCTAATGTGAAAGAGCCCTAAGTAAGCTGCATTTCCTGATGGCGGTGTATGATATATGGCTGCATGTTTTTCTTTAGTAAATAGTTGTAACTTGTTATACTGGGTGCTTATCTGTGTGTACAGATCGCTCTGCTCCATTGTGACTGACAGCAGGGAAGGAGAACTATAATCCAATTATGTGAGGGATAAAGCACAAGCTGACAGTTCAATCCCCCAATCAGCTGACGAGCACCTGCTGACCACTTAAATGTAGCTGGATGCATGTACTGCTGTGTTCTATTGCTTGTGTGTGTTGAATTTAGCATTCAGTATGGAGGCAGTGTTGGTGGGTTTTCTGGATGTGAGAGGTCCAGACCCACCTGCACTCCCCTCCAGGTATCGCATGTTGGCCTTGAGGCCCCGGCCAGTGAGAGAGGTCCGGGGCCCCTAGCCATCGTGTGAACCAATCGTGTGTTTTCAATCCCCCATTGTGCCAGCTTTGCTCGAGTTTACGTCTTACTTCTATGTTAGATTTGCGCTGATTTTGCACTGTTATACCAGTATGACATTTCTGGAAAATCTTACAAAACTAGTGCAGAGTCTTCTTTTGTAAGTTGTGAATTTACTCTCAGAACACATGCAGATTAGTACTTTTTTCAACTGTGATGACATTGGTAGGAAACAGGAAGAAAATACAGTAATTGCTTTGATAAATCTGCCCCACTGTAACCAACATTCATCATAAATAGTAATAATCGCAATCTGATAATTACAATTACGCAATATTTCACATACATTTTCACGACAGTGAAGTGTAATATACATTTATACATATACAGTATTTGGACATTCAATAAATGTCATGTAGTCCATTCATAATTTCACAGAATTTTCATGTCATTTTCACATAATTTTGTTCTGACTATTATTATTATTATTATTATTATTAATTGTATTTATAAAGCGCCAACATATTACGCAGCGCTGATAATCTGTTAATAGCAAATCCTCTATATGTGCTACCATCACCAAAAATGGGCATGTTAAGGAGTATAGTAGGAATAAGTCACAAAAAGAATTTTAAGACCATTTAGTTTTTGAGAAAATAGATTTTGAAAATGCAAGGGAAAATGTCCCTTATTTACCTAGCATTTTTGGTGATGATAACATACGTGGAGGCTTTGCTATTAACAACCCCTAAAGTCGGCACAGAATTACACAGACATTACCTGAAATTGCGGAATTACGATTCCAGATTATGTTCACATGCAAAATCAATTTTGATTTTCCTGTAATTTTGCATTACGATGTTGCATCGTAATTGCAAATTACGTTGCAAAATTACGATTATGCAAAATTTGTGCTCGTCACTAATCATAAAACAAAAAAGTGTGTGGCCATATTGACTTTTTGGCAATTTTCAACTACTAGAGAAGGTTGAGAAGCAAAGGCACAAGAGTATCATTACTGCACTTCACACATGTATAGGGTTGACATGCCCTTTTTTACTGTATGTTTCACCCTGAGCTCCTATTTAAAGCCAGGTTGCTGTCGCAGTATAAGGGTAGCTTCATAACTAGACTGGCCACAACATCTGTTAATGTCAAAGAAGGTTTTTGTACTTGTTTACAAATGTGGTCACCTGACCTGGATTCAGCTGAAGGAGGAGATAGGAGGAGCTCTGTGGGTGAGGGTTTATGTAGCTGCGTGGCTCTGCATCACTATGAAGTTTAAACTGAAGCCCAGAATATTGTGTGAAAAGATCGCAATTAGCAGCTATGGAGCTTTGTGCTACAGAAAGTGTCTGGCTAAGGAGGAGCTCTTGACCAGGAATTTTCAGCCAAATTCAGGCTTAAAGAGAAACCATAACCAATCATTCCAATCAGTAGCTGATACCCCCTTTCCCATGAGAAATCTATTCCTTTTCACAGACAGAGATCATCAGGGGTCTCTGTATGGCTGATATTGTGGTGAAATCCCTCCCACAGTGTGATGGCAGCAGCACCTCACAGCATTGAGGTCCTGACATCACAAAGTTGGAAGCCTTGTTGCATTGACGTAAATAACAGCTGTTTACAGCTGTTTCCAACTGCCAAAAAAAAGCAAGCAGCAGCTACTTCCACTGACATCACCTGCCAGCAGTAAAAATGTCACCATGTGATAGAGAGGAAAGACTTTACAATGGGCAAACACTGACTAAATCATTTATGTATAATTATCGTAAAAATTAAGCACTTGTTTATTACATTATTTTCACTGGAGTTCCTCTTTAAAGGGAACCTAAACCAAGGCTTCCATATTAATTTCCTTTTAACTACTTAAGGACCAGGGGATTTCTGTGTGATCTGTGCTGCATGGGCTCTCCAGCCCGCAGCACAGATCGTGAATGAGGCAGGGCGACCAGACTTCCCCCCTTTTTTCCCCACTAGGGGGATGTCCTGCTGGGGGGGGGGGGTCTGATCGCCGCCACTCTGTGTGGCCGAGCAGGTTGGGGCTCCTCAAAGCCCCCCTCCGCATCGATATGCCGCGCT
The DNA here is from genome assembly GCF_040937935.1 of Hyperolius riggenbachi. Taxonomy (NCBI): domain Eukaryota; kingdom Metazoa; phylum Chordata; class Amphibia; order Anura; family Hyperoliidae; genus Hyperolius; species Hyperolius riggenbachi. The sequence goes on along the minus strand of NC_090657.1, from coordinate 55,000,311 downwards.
CCCTCCCCTTACCTCCCCCCCCCCCCCTGTGGATCTGGGCGGCACAGGATGGAGCTCCATCCTGTACCGCCTCCAATGGGCTTTAGCCTATCAGACGGCGGCGATCCCCGGCCAATCAGAGGCCGGGAATCGCCGATCTCCTTTACGGCGCTGCTGCGCAGCAGCGCCGTATTGATGTAAACAGCTGGGATTTCTTCCCCACGTGTTTACAATTAGCCTGCGAGCCGCGATTGGTGGCTCGCAGACTCTTCACGGAGACACCCTCCGTGAACTGACATGGAATGTTTCCATGGAAACACCACTTCGACCTGCCGACGCCTATCAGCGTTAGGCGGTCGTTAAGTGGTTAAGCGATACCAGTTGCCTGGCTATCCTGCTGATCTTCTGGCCTCCATAGTGTCTGAATCGCACACCTGAAACAAGCATGCAGCTAATCCAGTCAGACTTCAGTCAGAGCACCTGATCTGCATTCATGTTCAGGGGCTATGGCTAAAAGTATTAAAGGCAGAGGATCAGCAGGGCAGACAGGCAATATGCATTGTTTAAAAGGAAATAAATATGGCAGCTTCTATATCCCTCTCGCTTTAGGTTCTCTTTAGGGCCTTGTTATTCTACAAACCCTCACTGAAAGCTGCTCTATTGTGCTCTAGAAATGCGGAAATTTGAATTTTGCTGAATCCAAATGAGCATTCCTAGCCATTGCTAGAACATACATTTGAAAAAGTCGCAAGCTAATTAAGGCGTGACGTTAAATAATGATATTACTAGCAATATAAGTAAATAACAATTTAAACGCAACGATAACTAACAAAAACAATAGCAAAAACTGTAAATAATGTAATAATTGCGGTATAACATTATCAGTAAATTTACTGATAATGTTGAATCTAACTATAACTGAACCTCTCCCTACTCTCACACAGAACCCCCCCCTGGTGGTGCCTAACCCAAAGACCCCCCTGGTGGTGCCTAACCCTAAGACCCCCCTGGTGGTGCCTAACCCTGAGACCCCCCCTAGTGGTGCCTAACCCAAAGACCCCCCTGGTGGTGCCTAACCCTAAGACCCCCCTGGTGGTGCCTAACCCTGAGACCCCCCCTAGTGGTGCCTAACCCTAAGACCCCCCTGGTGGTGCCTAACCCTAAGACCCCGCCAGTGGTGCCTAACCTTAACACCCCCCGATCCCCGCTAACAAGAATATGATACATTTTAATGTAATTACAGCCGTCCACTAAATAGCATAACAGCTTTCTATATTACGATAAATAATTATTGCGCCCACATATATTGATAAATAAACATTACGCCCATTTTTGGCCGGGACTTTTTCAACTGCTTCTTTGCTAGACCTTCTTGTTTTCAGGCAGCAGACTCGTAGCTGATCAATGCTAACCTTGCCCTCTGGATGCCAGAAAGAGAAAAAAAATCATCTTGACAGGAGGCAAAGTAAAGTTTGAGCAGGATACATGCCAAGGAATGTGTAAAGAGATGCTGTTGTCGGCTCTGTGGAGTGCAAGGCTTGCTATTAATATTAAAATGCAGAATGAAAGCCTTGCCGTGTGTAATAATAAATATTTTAGCTCGGCTGTGGCCCTCGTTGCAGAGTACAGGATTACGAGCTTGTTCTCGTTGCCTGCATCGTCTCCAGGGATGGATATCGGGCAATCAGATTGCAAAAGAGCAAAGGTGCCGTTCTGGCCTTTTGCGTCTGATGGGCTTCCGTGCTGATCTAATGTTCCGTTTCGTAAATCTTTTTTTTTGTTAAGCACAAATTTATTGTAACATAGCCTCAGTCCCCAAGAAGAAGGCCTTAGGGGAAGATTTAACAGGTACACACAGGGCTTAGTTGGTATGCAGAGTGTGCTCTCTGTGCATTTTAGCTGTGCTGCAAGCTGTAATGTGTGCCTTAAGGGGATGTTCTAGGGTAAATGTAATGTAACATTAAAAAAAATGCAAAAGGACCAACATACAGACATTGGCAATTATGCAAACAAAAAACCCAAACCTATAAGGAATTGCTTGGTATAAACAAAGCATGCCTAAAAGACAGGGATTTATTTAAAATAATATCATGGTCAACGCACAACTGGTCTGGCTTGTCTACACTAAACATAACATCTTTTTCTTTGCCTTTCCGTTCCTTCCATTTTTCTGGTTTTTTCCTTTTTCACTTTCTTTTCCTTTCTTCTGCTCTCCATTTTCTTTGTCTGCTTTATTTTCCTTATCCATCACTTCCTTCCCCTTCTCCCTCTTCCCCGTATTTAACCCTCCCTCTCCTTTCCTACTTCTTTCCTCTATCTCCTTTGCCTTTCTTTTCCCTTCCCTTTCTCTTTCTTTTGCTTTCCATATTTTTTTTCCATTTTCTTTATCGTTTTTCTCTTTTCCCTGCTTTATTTCCTCTTTCCTTTTCTTTCTTTTTTTAATTTATTCTTTTTCCTATCCATGTTCCTTTTTTTTGTTTCCTTTTTCTTCCATATTCCTTTTCCTTTCTATTTCTCTTGTCTTTTCCTCTTTCCTTTTCCTTCCCTTCCCTTCTTTTCTCTTTTCCTTTCCCTCCGCAATTTTCTTTTACTTTTTTCTTTTACTTTTCCTTCCATTGTTCCTTTTCCCCCCTTTAATCTTTCCTCCTTTTCCTCCTTCCTTTCTTTTTCTTTCCATTCTCTTCCCTTTTCCTTTACTTTTTCTTTTCTGTCCTTTTCCTCTGCATTTTCTTTTCTTACCAATTTCCCTTTGCTTTTTTTCTTCTTCTTTTAAACTCTCCTGTCTCTTTTCTGCCCTTTTTATTCGCTGTTCGCCTTTCCTTTTCCCTCCATTTTCCTTTCCCTTATCTGTCCCTATCCTCCTCCTTTTCTTTTTCTGTTCTATTCTTTTCCTTTTCTTTGCATTTTCCCTTTCCTTTCTTCTCTACTTCTTTGCCTATCTGATTTCTTTTTATGTCTTTGTCTCCCCTTTTCTTTCATCTTTCCTTTCTCAAACTGAGAAAGGAAACTCCCTTCTGGTTTCTTTTCTCCCTTTTCCTTTCCATCATCATGCAGAATCAAACAATGAAAATTCTCCTGGTCAGTTTACAGTTTCTAGCTGTGAGCTGAGAATACCTAAAACACAGAAAAGAAATACTCTTAATGCCCCCTCTCAGCCAAGTAAAGTGGATGAAACTCAGTCTTATTTAATCAGTTTTACAGAAACTGCTTCCTGGTGTGAAGGCAGTGGTGGATGTTCTCAATAGAAAGCTGTAACGATCGGTGTCAGCACGCAGAGAGAATCTGATTATTGGCGATCTGCAGTATCACCAAGAATACACATATATACCCGATTATTGATGATCTGCAGAATCACCGATAATACAGATATATTACTAACCTCTGGACACATATATAGTGTGAGTGTTTGGTGCAACAGTAATAACTTTGAGTGAGGACCACCCGAGGAGCAGGTGGTCCTTGGCAGTATGAGAAATACCTCCCTTTGGAAGTGCAGCAGCCTGAGACCTCCAAAGGGCGGAGTCTCAGGCTGAATAGCAAGAAAACCTGGTGACTAGTGACCCCTGGAAGATGGGCGTCACAAGCAGGTCTGGAGAATAACACAAATGATAATACAATTCCCTAGTCTTGGGTGCGAGGTCCGTGGTCTCAGCACCCTGGAACTAGTCTGGAATATAACACAAATGATAATGCAGTTCCCTAGTCTTGGTTGTGAGGTCCGTGGTCTCAGCACCCTGGAACTAGTCTGGAATATAACACAAAGACAATACAGTTCCCTAGTCTTTGGGTGTGAGGTCCTTGGTCTCTACACCCTGGAACTAGTCTGAATAATACAACACAAAGACAATACAGTTCCCTAGTCTTTGGGTGTGAGGTCCTTGGTCTCTACACACTGGAACTAGTCTGAATAATAATACAATAATAAATAGAAGTAATCTGGCTCAGTGTGAATTCCCAGGTCCTCCTGGTTCTAACACACTGTAGGATCTGACTATGATCTGAATGCTTCCACGTAAGTGTTCGCAATGGCAGACAACCAGCAACTGGCCAGCAAGCTGTATATATAGTTGCAGGGCCCCGCCCGAGCCACTCAGCTAATCAGGAGTCCAGCAGGAATCAGCTGATCGTCCTGATCAGCTGATCCATCTCCAGCTGGCATAAAGGTCCTGACTTCTGGCGGCCGCGCGCGTAGCTCTCCATCCTGGTGCACTAACAGAGCCATCCACACCAGACACACACTGCTGCGTACAAACCGCTGCGCTGTACGCGGAGCCAGCTGCCTTGCTGTCAGTACACGCGGCGGCTTTTCCGCATTTTCTCACAAAAGCCAAGTGTTTTTTTACTCATTCAGGAATAATTGTTTGCAAAATAAATGCAAATATTTGAAATGTAATTCCAGTGTCAGAAATGTGTCAATATCAATGTATCCCAGGCGAAGCTCCGAAAGCACTTGTTAAAGAGAAACCGTAACCAAGGATTGAATTTCATCCCAATCAGTAGCTGATACCCCCTTTCCCACTTGAAATCTTTACCTTTTCTCAAACAAATCACCAGGGGCAGGGCTGGATTTACCATAAGGCACTGTAGACATGTGCCTAAAGGCGCCTGATGTTGGAAAGGAGGCTCACTCCCCTGCTTGAGCACCTCCCTCCCTCCTTCCCTATGCAGAGTACTCTCAGCATTCCACTGATGAGATCACCCTTTAGTCAGGGCACTTCTAGCTAGTTAAAGTGAACCTAAAGTAAAAAAAAAAAAACGAGATGAACTCACCTGGGGCTTCCCTCTGCCCCCTGCAGACGATCGGTGCCCTCACAGCCCCGCTTCGATGGCCCAGGACCCGCCGGCGAGCACTTCCGGTTTGGCCGTCACCGGCCGACAGGCATGGGAACGCGAGTGATTGTTCGCATTCCCAGCCTGTATATCGCCCCCTATGCTGCTATTGCGGCCTCCTGCATTTTGAAAAATAAGCAACAAAACCAGTTTTTAAAAACGCAAATGTCTAAACGTATAAACATGCGCTTTTTGAGGCAATTCATTGACTAACATTACATGCATAAACGCTGTGTTTTCCACAACGCTACCGTTTCTGCTTAGTGTGTTCCCTGCCAAATACAGAACAACTCACCTGATTGTACCGCATGCTCTACTCTTTGTGAATTGACATTTATTGAGTTATTTACCTCAGAAGTTGGTTATTTACCTCACTAGTCGGTAACTTTCACAGCGGTGCATTGCAGTGTGGTATAACAGACGCTTTGTATCTTAGCTTACCGCACCGTAATGCTCCACCTATGTAACGTTCTCAGTGTGCATTGCGGTAAAATGGGTCACGGTATGGTAATGCGCTGCATGCAGTGTGTTACCGCTAAATGTGTGTGTTAACAGTGAAGGTGAAGCATTCTTTTCATTGACTGTGTATTTTCACTGTACCCAATAGTGCTGAGCACAAATTTGGCATTGTTGTAATTTTGCATCGAAATTTGCAATTACAATGCAAGATCGTTATGTGAAATTTCTGAAAAATTTGAATTTTTCGTTTTGTCTGTTATTGTAATCAGGAACCACAATTTCGCATTTTTGCGTAATTTTTGCATAATTTAGTGCCTACTTTAGCTGTAAATAGCAAAACCTCCATATATGCTATTGTCCCCAAAATTGCTACATATGTTAAGGATAGTGGGTACAAGTTAAAAACATTTTTTTTTCAAAAAGACCTTGTAGTTTTTGAGAAAATTAATTTTTAAAATGCAAAGGAAAAATGTTTTTTAAACTCAGAAATATGAGAGTTTAAAAAACTATTTTTCCTTTCCATTTTCTCAAAAACTACAAAATATTTTTTAAAAATATATTTTTTTGACTGGTACCCACTATTCTCAAAAACATATGCAGCAATTGTGGTGACAATAGCATGTATGGGGACTTTGCTCTGCTATTAGATGATAAAGTCTGAACACAATCGGCACAAAATTGCACGAAAATTAAGCAAAAATTACACAAAACTACGAATGGATTACACAAAATCAATTGAATTTACAAAATGATAATTACTGTGTGTATTTGCGAAAATGTATGTGAAATTTTTCGTAATCTTAATTAGCTGATTATGATCATTACTAGTACAAACCGCCATGCGTGGATAATGTATGGTGTCGTAGTCCTGATCTATTGCGTTGCATTCCTGCTGTCACTCACAGGAAGAGCAACGGTCACTGTGAAGGTGGCCCTAGTGAATTGACATTTCAAAAAACGCCAGGTGAAATCAGCTGTTTTCTGCTTTACCGAATGCAGTAATGCTTTGTGAATTGAAGCCTATATGTGTATGCATAATTCATTCTGAACAGGGCTAAAAGAAAAAGGAGGCAATAAACTGGCAAGGGGGGAAGGGTGTCTGTAGCAGAGATGGATTAAGATGCAATGGGGCCCTAAGATAGGAAGTAGATTTGGGGTCGCCTTGTGGTCTCTTTGCTAAGCTGAAGTTGATAGAGGTCAGAGGTGGCTGGTGGGCCCCTTGATACACAGTAAGCCCCAGGCAACTGCCTAGGTTGCCTAGTGGATGATCCTGCTATGATCTGTAGCATTGGAGAAAGGTGAGGTCACAAATTAGGGGACACCGAAAATAAGAACTTGGACTGCATTATACTGTATACATTTTACAAGCCATAAAGCAGCAAATAAAATTGTCCAGGATTACTGTACTTTTCCTTGAAAAAAAAAGAAAAAAAGACAGAGAGAGATATATCTGTATCCCGCGTTACAGTTTCCATCTCTCCATCAGTGCAGACAGCTAATCTGTAATTATTTCAGCCCCTGCCTTGAGGGCAGGATTGAGTGTGGATTCTGTATGAGGTTCCTCTGATACATTTTTCCTTGTCTCTCTGCTGCTCCAGTTCTTGATAGCTGAAAGGCATTAAAAAAAGATTGTGTTTTCATCCCACGGGTATCCGACGCACAGAAGAAGATCTTTGTGCTGTGCAGAAAAAAGGGATGTTAGAAATGACTTATAGCACTGATAAACAGCATTCATCAGATTGCTAGATTAATACATGGTTCTTGGCAGGGCTAACCAAGGTTATGCTTACCATATGGCCTTTCAGCTGGGGAGGGTTATGGTAGCAGCAAAGGAGGGGGCACCCCATACCCCCAATAGATGTATAAACTATAGGCTGCCTCCCATTTACTACTGATTTTACAATTTGATTAAATGTAAGAATTGACATCACCATGAATTTAATGTCTTTGGTCAACTGGTTTCAACCATCAATCGAAATTGGTTGGGAAAGGTGGTAATTTTTACCAATTTTTACTAATGTGGCACAAGGTTTTGTGTCGGTGGGGTGGGGGGGGGGGGTGTAAAGATGGTTGTGTACAAAAACTATCAGGAGAAATCCTTAAAGCTGCAGGGACAGCCATACTACCCCAGGGGAAAAAAACACATATATAAGTAGATAAATGCTTGTTCGACTTACATAACACATATATTGTACTGTCCATGATTTGATTTCAGTAAATTTTATATAGAAAATAAAGAGAAAACTGTTCCAGGCATTTTCCATCTTTACTGACTATGACTGAAGCCAATCCTGATATAATTATCTCCCTTACTCTTTTTGTCCTACTAGAAACTGCAATGCTGTATTTATCTTACTTTGCTAATGCATGTGAGCACAGCAAATATTGTATTTCAACAGCTTCTGCAGAGGGGTGAGGTGTATTTCTCTTCTCAGCCTCCTGTCACACTGAACTGCCCCCAGCCAATCAGTGAGGAGCAGGAATGTGGGAGGGGAGATAACAAGCTTCACTCGCCTGAGCAATAAACCAAAATAGAACCAGGCTGACCGAGATAAGATTCATTACAGTAGAAACATTTATGATTATATTGGAATGCTTGCAAGGCAGACTGCCTGTAGACCACATAATAAACACAGAGCAGTTGGTAAATGGAATAAATGGAATTTGATTTTGTGGCTGACAATCCTGCTTCAATCAATTCTTAACCACTTGAGGACTGCAGGCTTACCCCCCCCCCCCCCCTCCCATGACCAGGCAATTGCTTACAATTCAGGGTTTTGCAGCTTTAAAAGCTTTCTTTAGAACCATACAACTGAGCACACAATGAAACCCCCCATTTTCTACCCACCAACAGAGATTTCTGTTGGTGGGCTCTGATCGCTGCTGGGATGTTTATTTCTTTTATTTATTTATTTGGGGTTTTTTGTTATTTGCTGTTTTTTTTTTAGCTAAAATGCCCTATTTTTGTCCCCTCCCTCCCCCGTCAGCCAATCACAGCAATCAGCTCTCATAGGCATCAGCCTACGAGAGCCAATCGCTCTCTGAGCCTCTCCAGTGGACAGCCCAATGACACGGCTGTCCCCAGTACATTGCTGCCATAAATCACAGTGCCGTACAATGTAAATAGACGGTGAAGCGTCTAATAGCGGCAACCGCCGCTGTCAGACTGATGACGGAGCAGATCTCCGTCATTCAAGCGGGGAAGCGAGTGCATCGGCCCACGCGATCCCCTGCAAACCTTGCCCCAGGACTTGACGCCTTTCGGAGTTAGGCGGTCCTGAGGCTGCCCGACGTCGATTGGAATTAGGCGGTTGGGAGGGGGCAATCCTTCTTAGAAATCTCCATTTTAACTGTATCCATCTTGAAGCCAATCCTGATGTCATTTCCTCCCTTAAGGCTCATAGACTCAACAAAAGTCTTTTAAATGCACAGTTATCAAACAACTTTTGTTGTTGAAACAAGTTGAAACAGCCAAAAAAAATTGTTTGCCATTGTTCAAACAAATGTTGCATTGACATTGGGATTTGTATGAGGCTTTACTCTCCTCTGCCTGATTGTGTATGCATTGCCCGTCCTCCTTCCAGTCTTCAGGCACTTCCACCCAGCTCTGCAATAGAAAGTGCATTGTCTCAGCATGAAAAACACAGGCCAATCAGAGAGGAACAGAGGTGTGGCAGGGGAAAACAAGGGGGGAAAGAGGTTTAAGCCAATCATGCTGCATTAGTTATGTCTGAGAGGAAAGTAAAGAAGCAAGAAAAGACAACCCAGCATTCCCTGCAACTTCCTTTGTGCGGCAATGTACCAAATAAGAGTCAGGTAAACTGGGGAATGATCACTTATCAACAAGAAAATTAATAGTGATTTTTAATCTTTGGATTGCCTGGTTAGCATCCTTATTACTTGTTTACCAGATAAAAATAAAGAATGTTATGCCCAATAGTTACACTTTAAGATATGTAGCAATTTGGGTTATGATAGCATGTATGAGGGCTTTACTATTACCTGCCTAAATTTGGCATAAAATTACGCAAAAATAAATGAAAATGCTAAATTACTGTTCCCGATTTTGTTTGCAAACTAAATTAATTATGATTTTGTTCCCAAAATTTTGTATTAAGTTTTTGCATCACAATTGCGAATTTTGATTTAAAATTCGACTATGTAAAATGTGTGCTCATTAGTATTAGAAACGGTTGGGAAAAGAATCTGATAACAACATAAAATATACCCGAGGAAGCAGTAACGCAAGTAACATTTATTCCTTCTAACTACATCAGTATTTGACTTTCCCTGAGAGGTAAGTAAGATCTCATCATCCCATGTTAAATGTTTTTTAGTTATTTAATACTTACTAACCATTTTTTTAAGCTTTGTAGAACTCATTGGGGTTGGGTACGTTGTTATGATTACCATATAGTCAATCCCCATTTTCGGAGAAGGACTATCACCTACAAGATTTTCCATGCAACTGAGTGTGGGTGAGGCCAAAAGCCCCATATGCCTTCACAGTGATTGTCTTGAAGAGGAACTGTTGCGAAAGTCTTAAAATTTAAGACACATACAAATAAGAAGTACTTTTCTTCTTGAGTAAAATGAGCCATAAATTACTTTTCTACCATGTTGCTGTCACTTACAATAGGTAGTAGAAATCTGACATTATCGACAGATTTTGGGTTAGTCCATCTCTCCATCGGGGATTCTCAGCGTGGCCTTTATTCTTTATAAATACATACCCTGAAAAATCTTTATACAAAGATGCTGGCCAGCCTCCCTGCTCACTGTACACTATTTTGGCAGTTGGACGGAGCAACTGCCATTCACTAACTGCTTTTAAAAATAAAGAAAACCCTGAGAACCTCCCTATGAGAAGATGGGCTAGTCCAAAGTCTGTCGGTAATGTCAGATTTCTACTACTTACCCTCTTGCCGACCGCGTCACGCCGATGGGCGTGGCCACTGCGGCAGCCCCAGGACCGCCTAACGCCGATTGGCATAAAGTCCTGGGGCAGCAGTCTGCAGGAGATCACGTGCAGGCTGTGTGCACATCTCCTGCTTGGTGGGCGGAGCTGAGCTCCGCCTTCAGTCTCTGAGCGGCCGCTTGGAAGACTGTTATACGGTTTTGCCGTGTGTTTATATGTACAGCGCTGTGTGACACGGCTGTCCCCCTGGGGGACAAGAGAGCGATCGGCTATTTTGAAAAAAAAAATAGTAATAAATATTTAATAACAACCAAATAAATATTTATTTTAAAAAAAAAAAACACGGGGGGGGGGGGGGGGGGGGCGATCAGACCCCACCAACAGAGAGCTCTGTTGATGGGGAGTAAAGGGGGGGGGATCACTTGTGTGCTGTGTTGTACGGCCCTGCAGCTTGGCCAATTAAACAGAAAATAGCCTGGTCACTAGGGGCGTTTAACACCATGGTCCTCAAGAGGTTACTGTAAGTGACAGCAACATAGGAGAAAAGAAATTTATGGCTCATTTTACTCAGCAAGAAATGTACTTCTTATTTGTATGCGTTTTAAATTTTAAGATTTTTGCGACAGTTCCTCTTTAATGACAGCTAAGGTTTATGAGTACCTAATCTCCATTGCATCCAGTTGTTCTGACTACAGTATATTCTCATTATAAACTCCAAAGGACCAGGAAAAGTAGTTTATTATATTAGAAGTTTACTTTTTTATGAGTTGATCTTACATTGTATATTTATATAGACCAGGCATGGGCAAACTCGGCCCTCCAGCTGTTACGGAACTACAAGTCCCCCAATGCATTTGCCTTTATGAGTCATGACTGTGGCTGTCAGACTCCTGCAATGCATTGTGGGACTTGTAGTTCCTTAACAGCTGGAGGGCCGAGTTTGCCCATGCCTGATATAGACGCATTGGCGGAAATCTGAGGACTGAGTTTACTATATCAAGAGGTTTATTATATCAGAGTTTACTATAAGAGATTCTACTATATTACATTATTAACAATGACAAAATGGCGCACTTAACCACTTGCCGACCGCACGCTTATACCGTGCGTCGGCAAAGTGGCAGCTGCAGGACCAGCGACGCAGTACTGCGTCGCCAGCTGCAGGCTGATTAATCAGGAAGCAGCCGCTCGCGCGAGCGGCTGCTTCCTGTCAAATCATGGCGGGGGGCTCCGTGAATAGCCTGCGGGCCGCCGATCGCGGCTCGCAGGCTAAATGTAAACACAAGTGGAAATAATCCGCTTTGTTTACATTGTACGGCGCTGCTGCGCAGCAGCGCCGTAAGGCAGATCGGCGATCCTCGGCCAATCAGCGGCCGGGGATCGCCGCCATGTGACAGGGGACGTCCCGTCACTGGCTGCACAGGACGGATAGCGTCCTGTGCAGCCTCGATCGCCGGGGGGGGCCAGGTAGGAGAGGGAGGGGGAGGATTTCGCCGCGGAGGGGGGCTTTGAGGTGCCCCCCCCCGCAACACCCAGGCAGGCAGGAGAGATCAGACCCCCCCTGCACATCATCCCCATAGGGGGGAAAAAAGGGGGGCAATCTGATCGCTCTGCGTGCACCCTGATCTGTGCTGGGGGCTGCACAGCCCACCCAGCACAGATCACTCAAAACAGCGCTGGTCCTTAAGGGGGGGGGTAAAGGGTGGGTCATCAAGTGGTTAAAGAGACACTGAAGCGAAAAAAAAATGATGATATAATGAATTGGTTGTATAGTACGGATAATTGCTTGAACATTAGTAGCAAAGAAAATATTCTCATATTTTTATTTTCAGTTATATGTTTTTTTTTATAACATTGCATCATTCTCTGATATTTGCAGTTTAATATGAACACTGAGTTTCCCTCACCTTCATAGTACTTTTCACCTACTTTTTGGTACTTTTTCTATTGCAAGTACTAAAATGTTATTATAAATAGAAGATGAAAAATGTTCTCCTAGGGAAAAATTCATGAGAAAAAGTGACTTGCATATGGGCCCTGGTCTGAAGTATTCGAGGGAGGTGGTTGGGGCCCCCCTATAGCCCTGAGTCCCCTCGGCAATGCCAGGGGCTTCTCCACTGTAGTTATATCCATTGCCTCTTGTACAGTATCCTTTAAAGAGGAACTCCAGTGAAAATAATGTAATAAAAAAGTGCTTCATTTTTACAATAATTATGTATAAATGATTTAGTCAGTGTTTGCCCATTGTTATATATTTCCTCTCCCTGATTTACATTCCGATATTTACCACATGGTGACATTTTTACTGCTGGCAGGTGATGTCAGTGGAAGGAGATGCTGCTTGCTTTTTTTGGCAGTTGGACCCAGCTGTAAACAGCTGTTATTCCCCGCAATGCAATGAGGTTCACAGACAGGAAACTGTCATGAACATGGCCCTGACATCACAATGTGAGAGGGGTTTCACCACAATATCAGCCATACAGCGCCCCCTGATGATCTGTTTGAGAAAAGGAAAAGATTTCTCATGTAAAAGGGGGTATCAGCTACTGATTGGGATGAAGATCAATTCTTGGTCATGGTTTCTCTTTAAAAAAACATCATAAAAAGGAAAAGCAGTGTTGGTCTTACCATTCCTGAAGAATCCGGCCAGTATTACTGGAAAAACATTTTTATTCAAGCACTAATAAGTCAACGCATTTCGCATGTGCCTGCCCACATTAATGCAAAAATCTTGAAAATTCAAAGGTTCACAAAATGTTTATGCAATTCGGTGTATGCTTATTAGCGTGTGTATGTTGATGTATGCTTAGTGCATATCAATCTTTTTAAAGATGCATTATGCTTTTTTTTTATTTATTTTTAATCCCGCTGTCTCCTGCTGCTTTTATCATTCGTTTCAGAGACTTCACCGTTCACTCCTTCACCAGAGAATATTAAACTTTAATTTGAAGAGTGCAGCAAGAGGCCCTCGTCTATATTTCTTTGTTAACATTCCATGGCGGGTTTCATTTAATCATATTTTGCAGGGATTGGTTTAATTCAAAGGGGAGCCGGCTATGTTTTGCATTCGGCAGGTTGGATTTCAAGACCATCGCCTTTTGGTTTTTGTTTCGTACGGTCTTATCCCGTCACCTGCCTTTGACAGCTCCCGTCATGCGTTTCACCTTGGTATCTCTTCCTTCCATCTCTTATTTCAGCCTATTAATCTTACAAAATGCTTCTGCTCCAAATGCCTAACCTTAAACTGTCAGATTGGATTTCCTGTTGTAGCTTTTTACTTTGAACCCCACATTCAGCTTTTTAACCCCATGTGAGGCTGCTTTGCTTCTGTTCAAAGGCAGCATCAATTGTCTAGTAGCAGCTACTGCACTGGGACATATTCCGAAGGTGGAGGCTGTTTTGTAAGTTCAGCAAGTGAAAGCAGTGGCGTAGCAATAGGGGGTGCTGAGGTAGCAACCGCATCAGGGCCCTTGGGCCAGATGAGCCCCGAGGGACCCACCCTCAACCCCAGTATTAACCCTCTATTGGTCCTATGCTGGTAATAATCACTTCTAAAGGTGCTTTATTAGTAGTAATCATTAACAAATTGTTTCTCATCCCCTCCTTGCACTTCTGACACTGTGGTTGTCCTTGGCAGGTTTTGGTGTGTCATATCAATTGTTATGAATAGAGTACTTGGGGCACAATGTAAAACTTGCACCGGGGCCCATAGCTCCTTAGCTACGCCACTGAGTGAAAGCCAGATTACTAGCAGAATAAGAACTGGGGGTTTTTTTGCTGGCTGAGTAAATTCACACTAATGAGGGATTTGGCCATTGCTCAATGAACACAGACAATGTAACAATCAAACTGACAGTATAATAATAGTTAACAGTATGCAAGGAGGACTTTATCCACTTACCGACAAGCTGACACATTAAAACGTCCTGTTGGAGCCTGTTAACGGCTCCAGGACGTTTTAATGCGTCACTCACTCACGCCGCCGCTGTGCACATTGGTGCTCTGCTGTTACGCGTCGGGACACCGCGATCCATGATTGGGGAAGAGGACTGAGTGGTCCTCTACCCAATTGCGATGCCTGGAATGAATGGACATGACCCCAATCAGGGGCCATGTCCATTCATAAAACAGGAAGCGGTCAGAGGCTGTCTTCTTTCCTGATAACCTCTTCCCACTCCCGCTTGCAAGACTTCTCTTGATCCTCTCCCCTCCTCTGGAACACTCTCCCTCAACACATCCGCCACTCACCCACACTTACTTTTTTTAAGCGCAATCTGAAAACTCACCTATTCAGGCAAGCATACTCTCCTACCTAGGATCCTGCCCACTAACTACCACTTCTACGACTCCACACACAGCTTCCCTTTACCTACTGTCCTATACCTTAAATGTTTAGACTGTAAGGCCTTTTGGCCAGGGCTCTCTTCCCCTTTTGTTTCTCAATGCTGTGTATCAGGTGTACATACCCCACACCTTTTGTAAAAACATGTAGTTAATTTGTTCACTGTATTAGTTGTTATACCCTCTTGCCTTGTATCAAGTGTTGTATCGTATACTCTGTATTGTTATACCTTGTATACTATTGTACAGCGCCACAGAAGATGCTGGCGCTATATAAATCAACCATCATAATAATAATAGTAAAATGTAAAAAAAAAAAATGAACACTTGCTGTAAAGCAGGAAGTGGCCAAAAAGTAAAATTACACATACATACACTTATAATTAAATATTAATAAAGTCAATGCCTTCCAGTTCCAACCAGCCCCCCCCCCAAAAAAAGATGGTAATGTAAATAAAAGTTTAAAAAATATACATAAATAGTTGCCTTAGGGACTTAGCTTTTTAATCTATATTTTATGAGGGTATTTTACTATTGCTTTACTACATAGGGGCTTGTAATTCTGGACTGGACAAAAAAAACGTATCTGTCATAGACATCTAATCTGCATGCTTGTTCAGGGTATTAGAGGCTGAGGATCAGCAGAACAGCCAGACAACTGGTATTGTTTAAAAGGAAATAAATATGTTAGGCCCGGTGCACATTAGATTTTAGCTGCGGATCCAGCCGTACGGTTCCGGTTTCCGTTTAGCTCAGCAGAACGGAAACAGAAGGTTTTGCAGCAAAATAGGAATCAATGAAAATGGACATTTTACAGCACACTGGCTGTACAAACGGATCGTTTTCCCAGATCCAGATGGCCGGATCCGTAAAAAAACGCAGATGTGAACCGGGCCTCAGCCTCCATATCCCTCTCACCTCAGGTTCCCTTTAAAGCTGAATTATTACAAATGCTTTTTGTTTTAAGAAAGCAAAATTGCATTTAGCTTTAATTTCTTTTCTGCATTTCCATTGACTTACATTAATTGTGATTCGCACATCACACACAAAGAAAAATAACACTGCAGTGCCATCTTTCAGATGCAGAAAAATCACAAAATGCACAAGAAAATAAGAAAAATGCAGGTCAAATGCAATGCCGCTGAAATCCTTAAGATGAATGCGATGAATGTGAAATCGCGGTTCCGCATGACGCGCGAGAATTCTAACATGCGTGAACGGGGCTTAACTGATTGAATTCCAGGCGGACATGGATCTATCGGCTTGTCATGATATCGGCGTGTCTAAATTAGTAATGTAATATATTTATATTGTGGAACAATTGCTGCTTTCAAAGCACTGACGGAAGATTGAGAAGTGTAGCTATGGATGAAAGTGTAGGCTGTGCAGAGGAAGTGTATATATTCCAACAGGCACCCCCTTTCCAATTATCTCACAGGATAGAACTGCCAGCCTTCTGTAGCCAGAATGATTGCCAGTGTATCATGAGAGGTTTCACAGCAATTATCTAAAGCGTATTCTTTTTTTTTCTCTTTTCAGTTAGGAGCAGGTATACACACATATTTAAAATCAATCAACAGCAGAGAGCAGGCAGAACAATGGCGCAGTGGGTAGCATGTTTGCCTTGCAGCCCTGGGGTCTCTGGTTTGAACCTGGGCACTATCTGCATGGAGGTTGTATGTTTTCCATGTGTCTGTGTGGGTTTCCTCTGAGCCCTCTGGTTTCCTCCCCACACCCTAACTAAAAACATAAAGATAAGTTATGTAAAGGGCTATTGAAGTGAGAGGGATATGTAGGCTGCCATATTTATTTCCTTTTAAGCGATACCAGCTTCCTGGCTATCCTGCTGATCCTCTGCCTCTAATACTTTTAGCCACAGACCCTGAACAGGCAGATCTAACAAGATTAGCTGCATGCTTGTTTCTGGTGTGTGATTCAGACACTACTGAAGCCACATAGATCAGCAGGGCTGCCAGACAACTGGTATTGTTTAAGAGGGAATAAATATGGCAGCCTTCATATACTTCTCACTTCAGTTCTCCATTAAGGTCCCCCAGAATTGACCATAGTCTATGATGCAGCTATGACTGTAGTAGGGATAAGCGAACAAGAGCCTATAAGGGTGTAATAAGTCAGTATAACTGAAGGTATATATATGAGTGCAGAGCCAGATTATTCACAAGGCAATCTAGGCAATTGCCTAGGGAATGGAGAGAGTGTAAGGGCCTGGTTGATGCTAGTCTCTAACCATTGGGAAGGGGAATGCTCTAGATCCTGAAGAGGCTTCCCTCATCCTCCCAGTCAGACCTGTTCCTGTGCTGGGACCTTCTGAAAGTACACCGGCTAAGTTGCCACTGGACTCCTAAAACCTGCACCTGAGCCCAATCGGGTCCGCTCTACTGCACAGTTGCGAGCCGTCTGCGCCTGCGCAGTAGAGTGGGCCAATCATGCTCGGCAATTTCCACCAGAGCCGCTAGTTCACCTGCAGGAGGCGCATATCACATGCCTATTATGATGTTGCAGAGTTCGGGGGTCCTGGCGTAAGAGCGTGGCAGAACAGGGTGCCAGGGGAGCCTCTTGAGGATCCAATGGCTTCCTTCCCCCGAGGTAAGGACCCCCTAGGGGCAGTTTTTTCCTTACAAGTTTACTTGTTTTATTGTGAAGAGGTTGTGCAACCTTTTACTGCAAAAACAACAGAAGTGATGGTTTTTTACTTTATTTGTGGTGACGGTCACCTATGATTTTGTTCACCGCGACGTTGCGTCAGTCATTATTTAAATTACCCCACGTCACCATAGACTAACATGATGCAGATCACTGCAACTTGACGCAGAAGCCATGCGGTAACATAGTTCTGGATCTTTGTTAGGGATGTGGCGAAAACGTCATTTGTGTCGCGCCATAACGTTGCAGTATGAAAGTCTCCATAAACTTTCATTGCCTGGTGTTGGCGTGCGGTAAACATACTGCACCGCCCCGGTGTGAAAGGGCCATTAGTGGCAAGGCCTGCGCTGTAGAACATGTCAATGCTACAAAAATACAAGGCTGGATTTATCCCTCTGCGCACTTAGGTCAACTTTCTTGCATGTGCAGCCCCCCTCCTATTCCTTGTGCAGCCCCCTCTTCCATGTCTAACAATCATGTACAGCAATCTCCTTCAGTTCTATTATTATTATTATTTATTGAATTTATAAAGCGCCAACATATTACGCAGCGCTGGACAATAAATATATACAGTGATACAAGGATGACAGACATAACAAGGTTATACAACATAGAACAAAGTTATACTTGCAAATTGTACAAAATACATGATCATGCAGTATGGGCTGGTTAGGTAGGCCCAGTAATACAAGTACAGGCTGTCATAGGACAGGAGCACATGATCCTGTAGATTACACTAGGGAGTGGAGGACCCTGCCAGAGGCTTACAATCTTAAGGGTGGGGTGGAAACACTGGGTGGGGCTGTTAAATATTCAGTAGATAGTTACTGTGTGGTAGGAGGTGGGTAGGCCATCATAAAGAGGTGGGTTTTGAGGGCTTGCTTGAGTTGAAAGAGGGAGCAAGTCTGATGGGTGGTGGAAGGGCGTTCCAGAGGGTGGGGGTAGCTCTTGAGAAATCCTGCAGGCGGGCATGGGAGTGTGAAATGCGTCGGGTGGTGATGCGAAGGTCGTTGGAGGATCGGAGAGGGCGACCTGGTGTATACCTGTGAACAAGCTCCGAGTAGGTAGGGCAGGTTTTGTGCACAGATTTATACGCCAGGCATAGAATCTTGAAAGTTATCATGAAACGGATAGGGAGCCAGTTCAGGGATTCACAAAGGGGAGATGTGGATGCAGAGCGGTGCGAAGAATGGATGAGTCTTGCAGCCGCGTTCATAACTGATTGCAGGGGGGCAGTGCGTTTCAAGGGGAGGCCAGAAAGGAGGGAGTTACAGTAATCAAGGCGGGAGATGATTAGGGCATAGACGAGCAGTTTGGTTGTGTCTGGAGTTAAGAAGGGGCGGATCTTGGAGATATTACGAAGGTGGAAATTGCAGGCTCTGGTGATGTTTTTGATGTGTGGGATGAAGGAGAGTTAAGAGTCCAAGGTGACACCCAGACAGCGGACCTGGGAGGTAGGGTGATTGGTTGTGTTATCAATTGTCAGGTGGAAATCTCGTAGGGGTGCAGCAGCATGGGGTGGAAAGATCAGGAGCTTAGTTTTGCCTAGGTTAAGCTTCAGGAACCTAGCAGACATCCAGGAGGAAATTGCTGAGAGACACGTGGAGACCTTGTTTATGGTGGTGGATGAGAGATTTGGGGTATGGAGGTAAATCTGCGTGTCATCGGCATAGAGGTGATATTTGAAGCCCAGGGAGGAGATAAGCTTGCCAATTGAGGAAGTGTATATGGAGAAAAGAAAGGGGCCCAGAACAGAGCCCTGGGGGACCCCAACTGCGAGGGGGGCAGCGGTTGAGGATGAGCCATTGAAGGAAGTTGTGAAGGAGCGATTGGATAGGTATGAGGAGATCCAGGTCAAGGCAAGACCATGGATGCCCACAGACTGTAGTGATTGGAGGAGGAGGGGGTGGTAAACAGTTCTATACAGTTCCCTTGGGCAGTAGCTCCCTATCTCCATGTGTTGCTCCTGAGTCCTTATTTGCAACCTCTGTTTTCCATTTGCAGCCTCTTGTTCCATATGCAGCAATCCCTCTTCCATGTCCAGCCGCCCTTTAGCCAGCTGCCATCCAAGGCCCGGGCCTCGGTGGCCTTCCCAGAAACCTAGCCCTGCAAAAATACATAATAAAATGAAAAAAAAAACCTGCAATACAACACCCATTTATTTTAGGCTGGTGGTCCTTTTACGATAAAATGCCATTGCGTACCAAGATTAAGCAATATCCTTTTTATCGTGCTTGCACTGACTCTTGGAAAATAATTGTATTGTCCTCCGAGTGGCATTTTTCTCCAGACATCTCTGGTTAAATGGGAGGTCTGTTCACCTAATCTCAGGCTGTCACATTTGCCTCTGACAGATGCAGTCACATACATTACCTCGGTATCAACTCTGCGCATCTCACATTGCAGCCTATTAATCTTACAAAGTGAAGCTGTTCATCCCATGTTTCATCACGTTAATCTCGACTCGCGGTTTAACTCAAGATGGTAACGGCTCTGTCACTCTCATCAGCAGCGATACATAATATCTCATGTTGTCATCTCGTCAAGATCAGGGAGGTTTTTATTTTATTTTTATTTTGCAAAGGAAATAATTCACATCCTTTGTGATGTAAAGGGAGCCAGAAACATTGAGGCCTCATTCACACCTAAAAACGCAAGTGTATTTTTTTCCCCCTCCCGGTGCTCCACTGTGTGCTGCGTTTTTGGTAAAAGCACTTTTCTAAGCACTTTTCTAGAGCAGTTTTGTCCTTCACTCCCTGACGCAAATCAGGAAGTGAACTCTTTGACCCGGAAAAGAATAAATATTAAATACAATGTATTTATTCTAAAAAATGTGAACGCAATCGCCACAAAAAGCGGTTTTGTAAGCGTTTAGCGCTCTTCCTATACCTTCCTTTATAGCAAAAACGCCCCAAAAATGGTTCAGGCACCACTTTGCTGAACTCACAGCGCACGAACCGCGCTGATATGAACCTTCTCATAGAGATTCATTGCACAAGCGGTTTTATGGCGATTTTAAAAATCTCCTGCGCTTGAAAAAAGGCTGAAAACGCCCCTAGTGTGAACAAGCTCTGAATATGGGAATACAAAATAAATCATTATACTGTATTTGATAGCATATGTCTGAAAGCTTCCTGAAGAAAACAAAAACATTCTATACTAATTTTATTAAAGAGGACCTGAACTCATGCGCTGGACACAAGGAAAACACAGATGAATCCACCCTGATTGTGTTTAGAGAAAAGAGCCTTTCTAATTCCCCATTATCAGCTACAAGTAATCACAACTGCAATCTGAGCTCTCAGCTGTGTCAACACAGGAACCTCGGCAGTCTCAGCTAATTTGTAAACACACGCGTTAACCCTTCCTCCATGAAAGCAGTAAGTAGACACCCTGCAGATTTGTTGCAGGAGTTCTGTTGGCTGCAACAACAAAAAACATGTTTTTCTGTAAAGGTTATTATGCTGTTTATCTTTTAGAGCAGAGAGGAAGTTCTGAGTTCAGGTCCGCTTTAATTGCAAATATATGTTTGCACTAAACATAGGGTTAAAGATGGTCAGTGCAAATTTGTAAAAGTATGTTCACTGTAAATATTCGCTTTGAATTTTTGCATGGAATTTTATCTATTTGTGTGAAACAAATGTGTGTGCATTAGAAGAACTTAACTTTTAAAACTAAGATGTTGGAATCCCTTGAATTCCAAACTTCGACTTTTAACTTGAAATTATGAGGTTCTGATGCAAATTTCACAATTCTGAATTCTGCAGGATGCATAACTCATCCCGACAGAGCGGTCAATCATGTCAGTATGACATAAAATCTAGTTCATGCAACCCCCACAGAAGAGAAGTAATTATAATTTGAACTTTTCAGCCAGATACACATATTTTGGCTTCTTTTTACATTTCAGAAGAACCGTGGTGGTTGCATTCCACTGCAAGTTCCGTCTGCCACCAGTATAGGTAGCCAGGGATAGGTTTCCCCAGTATAGGTTAGCCAGGAATAGGTGTCCCCAGTATAGGCTAGCCAGGCACAAGTGCCCCCAGTATAGGTAGCCAGGCATAGGTGCCCCCAGTATAGGGTAGTCAGGCATAGGTGCCCCCAGTATAGGTGTGAGGATCCGCTCGGCTGCCTGCGCATGCAGGCAGCCTTTTGACCACTGTTCAGGTCTGCATTCTGCAGGTCTCTGGAAGAGAGACCTTTTGTCAGTTTGGCAGCTTGCTGCTGAGGAATTTGCATACGTTTGTCATGCAGATTGCCTAGCCACATCCTTTGTAGGCTTGCTCTATATATACCATGTGATATCACAGATCTGGGCTGGTCATAAGGGTTAGTCCTGTGTACACTCCTTAGTGTCAGCCTTGCTCATTGTTTGAATATTAGTTTAGAGTAATTCCTGGAACTGCACTAGGCAGATTCCCTAGTGCAGTTAGGATTGCATATTTGTTTTGTTTGTCTGTTGCGATTGTCCTGTCCCAGCGGTGGTCGACAGGAAGTCGTTCTGATCTTTGTTCTTGGAGTATAGCTGGAGCAGCGGTTGCTACCAGCTATCTCATCTGATCTGTCTTGCCAGGATCGCACTCGCCTTGCGCTAGTGCTGTGGATCCGTCTGATCTCCATCTCTCTTTTTATACTTGGATCGCACTAGCCTCTTGCGCTAGTGCTGTGCATCCGTCTGATCTCTATCTCTCTTTCTATATTTGGATCGCACTAGCCTCTTGCGCTAGTGCTGTGGATCCGTCTGATCTCCATCTCTCTTTCTATACTTGGATCGCACTCGCCTTGCGCTAGTGCTGTGGATCCTTCTGTTCTGTCTTCCTGGATCGCACTAGCCTCTTGCGCTAGTGCTGTATATCCTATCTCTCGCTTATTCCTGTTTTCGTGTATCTGTCTTGTCTGCTACGAACGCTTGCTGGAGGCTCAGTGAGGTAACCGTTAAGCAAGCGCTCGCGTCCTCTGTTTCATGTATGTCTGTCGGTGGTTAGTTAGGCGTGCTTGTCTCTGTTGTGCTTATCACGCGGAGACCGCGCATAAACGCGTGCACTGTTGCGAATGAGTGCGGTGTTCGCGTTTAGCTAGCGTTTGTTATTTTCCTTATCTTCTCATTGTATGATTTGCTGTGCCTTTGCTACTCTCGTGCTCTGCCTTGCTGTAGCCTTGTGTCACCTCTGGCAATCGCCTCTCTCGCGATTGCGTTCCTGCTTCATATCTGCTGTTGTGTATGCACAGTCGCGGGTTGGCGACTAGTTTGGTGCACACACATACAATCTGTCCCTTTGCTCAATCTCATTCGTAATCGCTTCTCAGGCGATTGTGTTCTCACTCGGTTTCCTTTGTTGTGTGTCCGCCGTCGCAGGTGGCGGCTAGATTGGTGGACATACATACATTCCTCATCTGTGCTTATTCGATCTTGTGTCGCTGTTAGCAATCGCCATCTCTGGTGATTGCCTTCTCACTTTGTCTTCATGGTTGTGTGTTCATCGTCGCAGGGTGGCGACTAGTTTGGTGAACACGCATACCCTCTGTCTCTTTGATCTCTCTCTTTCAGGGCTATCTTGCCCTTAGTTTCTTCCCTTTGTGCAATTCCTGTCTAGCGTCTGTGGCAGGGCAGAGGAGCTGTTCCTCTGCACTCCACAGCTCCTCCTGCCGACAGGAATTTCCCTCTACAGGTGCATTGCACCTTTTGCTGGGTTCCCTCAAATTACACGCTTGTGGAGGATTTCCGCAGTGTCAGCGCATGTCTTGTGCGCTGATCACGGAGAGAATTCCACAATCCTTACAATAGTGTAGTTAGGCATAGGTGCCCCCAGTATAGGTAGTCAGGCATAAGTGCCACCAGTATAGGTTAGCCAGGCATAGGTGCCACCAGTATAGGTTAGCCAGGCATAGGTGCACCCAGTATAGGTTAGCCAGGCATCGTGGTACCAATATAGGTACCCAGGCATACAGTAGGTGCCCCCAGTATGGATTAGGCAGGCAGAGGTGTCCCCAGTATAGGTTAGCTAGGCATAGGTGCCCCCAGTATAGGTTAGCCAGGCATAGGTGCCCCCAGTATAGGCTAGCCAGGCACAAGTGTCCCCAGTATAGATAGTCAGGCATAGGTGCCCCCGGTATAGGTTAGTAAGGTATAAGTGCCCCCAATATATATTAGCTAGGCATAGGTGCCCCCAATATAGGTTAGCTAGGCATAGGTATCCCAATATAGGTTAGCTAGGCATAGGTATCCCAATATAGGTTAGCAAGGTAAAAGTGCCCCCAATATATGTTAGCTAGGCATAAGTACCCCATGTATAGGTGACGGAGGGGGAGCCGTGTCCACATTGGGATGCCACAGGGAGGGGGTACAACTTCTCCCTTTCTCCTCCTGGGCCCCTCCTCCATGCTCCCACCTCCAATGCAGAGTAAATGCTGCAGAAGACTCATAAAACAACTCACCGGCCGCCCTCCACGCTCCAAGCACCGACCACTTGCCGCTGGTCTCTTCTGTCTGCGGTGCCTATACTCTCACTACTTCCTTCTAAACAGTAAGTAGTAAGAGTATAGGCGCTGCAGACAAAAGAGACTGTATACTGAATGTATACTGTACTCCACATATCCACTCACAGCAAACAGGGAGTTACATGTGTATAGTAAGATACCCTGGCCATGGGGTGGGGGTAGGGGTTGGAGTGGAGGGGCTCCAAACAGCTGTATTGCTTAAAGGCACTGCATCTCTTCACAATGAACATGTATGGTCGGGTAACATACTTAACATAAAATCAGTAACATTGCGCTTGATTTGCTGGGTTAAATTGAACTATTTTTACCGCAGTGTGAATTGGGCCTTAAAGTGAATCCAAGGTGAAAATAAATTGATGAGATAAACAATTATATTTATCCTCCTACTCCTAAAAATGACTTTTTAAAGTATCCCAGGGTTTTATTTTGTATTTAAACATTTACAAAGTAGGTTGAATGTTTTATGGTCTCTAATCAGTAGCAATCTATTAAGTGTCCCAGAGTTAGAAATGGGTCAATAGTTCATGTATTTTATCTCTACATGCCTTCAGAAGTTGTATTCTGGTTACACATATGCATGATTACCTCATCATGTCACATGTCGCCTCGAATACACTTTTAGGCCTACAAGGATACTGTAAACCAGCAGTTTTTGGCACATGCTTGGCCTAGAAAAGCAAAAATGACAACTTGCAAGGCTCCACCCACTTCCCTGATGTGCTGCATGTGAGAAATAACCATTTTCAATTACATTCTGTTATGAGAAAGCAATGCTACAGTCTGTAGCACTTTCAGAAGAGAGCTTTTACAAGCCTTTCATCTGATTAGGTCAAATCCATGTGGATCCGCCTAACACTTACTTGTATTGCTAAAACACTTATGTCAGGCTAACATGAAGAGCATTGCTTTATTTTTTCTCAACATAAGGGTAGTATCGTGTTAGAAAAGAGAAAAAAAAAAGAAAAGGAAAAAAAACCATTAGTGTCACAGATGACATGTTTAACCACTTCCCGCGACCGCCTAATGCAGGATTGCGGCCGGACAGTGGCTCTCTCGTTCCTCCGTGATGCATATGTGCATCCTCTCGTGAGGAACAAGATTTGACGGGAGCTCACGCTTGCGCAAGCGCGTTCTCCCGTCACTGCGCACAGCGGGTCCCAGCCATCAGCCTGCCAGCCATCGGCGCTGGAAGGCTGTTTATTCAGGTAAATACACATTAAAATATTTATATAGCGCTGACATCTTACACAGCACTGTACAGAGTATAGTCTTGTCACTTAACTATCCCTCAGAGGGGGTCACAGTCTAATCCCTGCCATAGTCATATGTCTATGTATGTATAGTGTAGTGTTTGTATCGTAGTCTAGGGCCAATTTAGAGGGAAGCCTATTAACTTACCTGTATGTATTATTATTTTTTTTACAAGGTATAGGTCTTTTTTTTATTAATTAAAAAAAAACTAAAAATAGCAGCAGCAATCAAATACCACCAAATAAAAGCTATATTTGTGAGAAGGAAAGGGGGTAAATTCATTTGGGTGCTAAGTTGTATGACCAAGCAATAAACTGTTAAAGATGTGAAGTGCCGAATTGTAAAAAAATGGCCTCATCATTGGGGGGTATAAACCTGTGGGGCTCAAGAGGTTTTAAAGTGATCCTGTAGTGAGAGTAATATTGAGGCTGCCATATTGAATAGATATCTAAGCCAAGGGAAAGAACCTACCTGGGGTTTCATCCAAGCCCCACAGTCAGGTTTCTCCTCGGTTGCACTCCTGTAGCTGGGAGCATTTTGCGCGTGCACAGAATGCTTCTAGCCAGGGGAGTGCAATCAAGGGCCATGCCTGCACAACTTAGCGTTACTTTTTGATCTTTCTGAGGGACCTGATAGATTGTGGGGGCTGGAAGAAGCACCAGGTAAGTTAAACTGAACTTTTTTCCCTCGCCTTGGATATCCTTTAAGGTAGCATAGCTAAGGAGCTATGGACCTCAGTGGAAGTTTCAAGGTGGTCACTAATGATACAATTTGCAGAACAACCGTTTACAAATGATTATTCATATGAACAATTGGAAATGATGATTTGAGACCACTAATGGACAACATTCTCCAAACCAATCCAATCAGATGAATGAAATCGATCCAGTTTTCAGGTTGATCCTGTCAATCTGACCGCATTGGTTAGGAGTTTTTTGTCCATTAGTGGTCCCAAACCATTAATTATTCCTATGAATAATCATTCATAAATGATCATTCTGCAAATTGTATCATTAGTGGACACCTTTTTATTGGAGTCGCTCAAGCACGCTATATATAGGAATTAATATGGAGCACCAAAACCTGCCAAGGATAGCTGCTGTGTCCGAGAGGAGTAAGGAAGGGGAGGGAAGCATTTTTGTTCAGGATTAGTACAGTATTCAGATCATACAAAGGTGAAAATTAGCAGATGTCTGCATTTTGTTTTAGTGCCTTCATCCCACAGAATCCCCTCTCCATGCAGTTAAAAAATTGACTGACCCTGACCACCCAAAAAAAAAACAATTCACCAGATTGCTTAGGGTGATCCAGCAATGGTGCCACATAAAATTAGAGGAGGGAAATTGCATTATCACGGTGACCTGGCCTCCCTTAGTGCCATCTAAGAGGAGGGCAGTTTTGTATACAGCACTCTCCCTCACGCACTAATGTGATTGGAAGGGGATATGTCTACATTGGCCACTGCATGCCTGACTGAGCTAGAGAGCATAGCTCTCATTTATTGTTTTCTATATGTTATGATTGTTAATTTATAAGATATGCACCTTGCACCCTAGCACTTAGCACTTTATTCCCTGACGACGGCTCCAAATGGGGAGCTGAAACATGTCGGATTGGTGGTGGGGGGTTTCTTTATAGCACTTTAGCAATCTTAGTGAGGAATAGGTTGATCAGATGTATGTTTACAAATGATTAATATCTGATCATTGATTTTGTAACCTACCTCAGTTAGGTCAATTAGGCATATGAATTTATTTTAATTATATTAATAAAAGTTATATTGTATAATGTACACACTCTAGATAGGAATTATTCTTGTGTTTTCTTTTCTCCTAGGTGATATTTTCACAACTTGTAATTAAATGCCCTTTAAACCACCAACAGGCAAGTAAATACTCAAAATAATTTGGATAGCTCCTGTACACATTTTTTGGTACTTTTTCAATTGCAAAGTGCTGAAAATGTATTTTAAATGCAAGATGAAAATGTATCTCCTAGGACAAAACTAAGGAGAAAATAGTAATTGCATATGACCCCTTGGCCCATATGCAATTAACTTTTCCTCCTGATTTTTCTCCTTGGTTAAATTTCCAAACTTGTCAATAAAATGCCCTTTAAAGTGGATCCGAGATGAACTTTTACTCATTGCATAATTGTGTTCCTTTTCTATTGTTTATAGGGCATTCCTCAAGCCAAATACTTTTTTGTTTTAATACTCTAATTCCCTATAAACTAAACAAGCCTCGCCCACAGCATTTCAGAGAGCCTTGGCAGTAGCAAGGGCTCATGGGAGCTCAGTCTGGGCAGGAGGAGGGGGAGGTATTACTAGCCAGAGATTTCAGAGGCAGAGGGGAGGAGGGAGGAGGAGGGGGATTAGGTTTTTCACAGGTTAAGTGCTGACGATGCAGATAAGCTTGCATGTGGTAATGTTTACAAACAACATGGCTGCTGTCATTATACCACAGGAAGAAATAATCATATTCTATTGAAGCTGTTTGCAGCTAGATTTGCTGTGTAAACTATCTAAACTTTAGATAAGATATATAGACAAGTTACTTGTTATAGTTAGTTTTTCATCTTGGATCCGCTTTAAGCCACCAGCAAGCAAGGCAATACTCAGAATAACATTGACAGTTCTTTTACATCTACTTTTTGACTTTTTGGTACTTTTTCAATTGCAAAGTGCTGAAAAATTATTTGAAACGAAAGATGAAAAATTATCCACCAGGAGAAAACTAAGGAGAAAAAGTTAATTGCATATGGGCCCTTGTATGGAAACTTACAGTACATCCAATTCCAAAACTGCCATTTCCAATGAGAGGTTTAAGTATCCAACGTCAAAAACCCATCCCTTATACAGTATATATACTGTTTATTCCAACATATGGAGTATTTCACTTTTATTATTGATATTCCATTTTTATCGCACCCTGGCAGGCAGTATACAGACAAACAAGACACAACAGAGGAAATTAAGTTGATAGGCTATGAAATTGTTTAACTGATCAATGGCTTGAAGTAATATCCTTCTGCTGTTCCGCAGAGATGACTCTGTACAGAACGAAGATAATTACGGGCAATCATCCTTGCGGAGGATACGGGTAGTAATGTAATCGGAGTGCTTAATTGCTGTTCTTGTACGCAATTATTTTTTTTTATATGCTTCATATTGTTTTACCACCCTGTATACAGCGAAAGTCCGACATTACCAAGCCATGGTGGAGAGCGGCAGAGCACAGCTATAGGGCTCATCGGGGTATAGAATCTCCTTGACCCATTAACATCTGCTGGCTCAACACTAATGGTCACATAGAGGATCCACTTAAGAAGACGAGATGTTATCTGAGACTGGTCATTACTTTAAAAGCATAACATTAGAAAGAGAGGACAAGGCTGGCAGGAGAGATATTATTGATATGCAAAGGATATGGTTGTGTAATCATATATTATTCTCAGAGTTTCACCCATTGTGGACCTCTTACTGAAATGGACTCTTCGCGTGAATCGATAGGCCAAGTGTAATGTTGCCCAAAGACATCACAGGGTAAAAAGTGAGCCCTAAACACACAGAGGTCTGCAAGAATGTGTGATTTCATTTTTTTGAATTTATTGATTTGAAAAGCTATAGCTGGCTATGGATTGGACTAGCATACCACTCACAAAAACGTACAGTGCGTTGTTATTTTGTGACACTTGACAGCTCAGTGCCTATTGACTCTGTGCAGTGTTGAGTGGGGAAGGGGGGTAACTACAAATCATGGGGTCCACCAGCAAAACTTTGATGAGGCCCCCCAATGTTCACACCCTTTACCTTGCCAACCCTCAGTGACCCTCAAAGCCTGGGCGCCTATCTTGAAATGGTCATAAAACAGGTGTGGCCCTAATGTTCCTCACACCCATAACAAGTGTAGCCACAAAAACACCTGATCTGAAGGGTGGACCTCCTTTTGTCAGAGGAAGTGAAGTAGAAGTTGCGGCCCCCTTAAAGCTTTGCCCCCCACCCTCATTGAGTGCAGTGTTGGAAAAGGAAAAATACAATATTTTCATTGGTAACTCTCCCTACACGTGCATCTAAAAAGGATGCCATGGTAATTTGGGCACTGGAGAAAGCCCCTAGGGAAATATCAGTAAAATGATTTAATTAAAATAGTAAAACATTGGTATCTTTACTGATATTTTACTATTACCTAACCTAAACTTACTTTCACATGAGCCCTGCCTCTCAGTGCCTAACCCTAACTGATTTCCCTGCCGATGCCTAACCCTAAGGACCCCCTGGTGATGCCTAACCCTAAGGACCCCTGGTGATGCCTAACCCTAAAGACCCTCTGGTGATGCCTAACCCTAAGGACCCCCGGGTGATGCCTGACCCTAAGGACCCCCTGGTGATGCTTAACCCTAACGGATTTCCCTGCCAATGCCTAACCCTAAGGACCCCCTGGTGATGCCTAACCCTAAGGACCCCCTGGTGATTCCTAACCCTAAGGACCCCCTGATGATGCCTAACCCTAAGGACCCCCTGGTGATGCCTAACCCTAAGGACCCCCTGGTGATGCCTAACCCTATCCATTAATACAAAAAAAATGCAGCATATCACATAAATAGGCAGTGTCACTTAAACATAACTAGGTAGAGTTATCTGGCTTCTGTGCTGGCTGGCCTGGCTTTCTGCTGGGTGGGCTGGCCTGCTGCCAGGTTGTCTCCCCATATTATTCCCTGACCTTTCAATGTATCCCCTCCCATGCTCCCACGGGCCTCCCATTGAGGCACCACAACTCCCAGCATGCCCCCATACAAGAACCGCAGCTCTCTGCATGCTCCCATAAAAGCATCAAATTGTCCAGCATGGCACCACAGCACCCAGTATGCCCACATAGAGGTACCACAGCACTCAGCATACTCGCGATTGATGCAACCCTACCCCCCTCAGCATGCCCACCAATTAGGTGCCACAGCTGACTCTGCCTTGAGTACATCCGGGGCACCCCAGAATAGATCCGAGGCACGTGCCCCTGGTCTTTGGGGCTAGCAATGCCTCTGGAGAACAGTATAGTAATAACTAAACAAACCACAAATAGAGGTGGTCATTATCAGCATAGCACCAATATAAAGAGCTTATAAAGCGTCTGAAGGGTGGCCTCTACTAGGCCTCTATGGAGCAGGAGCTCTGGTGCAGTTGCTACCTCTGCATCCTCCCCTATTGCTGCACCACTGGCTGTTTACCATTTCTATAGATCTAGGAATCTGTTGATCTGCAGAAAATTGCTATTTTTTCTGCAGATTGGTTGTGGTGATCTTAATGTGCTAATTACAATTATACAAAATTTTGTGTAAATTTCGCAATTACGGCCATACTTAATTAGGATTTGGACATTCAACTGATTTGGTGTTAGCCATTCGTACTTTTGCATCATTTTTGAGTAGTATCGTGACGATTTTAGGGGGTAATAGCAAAGGTCTTACAGATGCTGGTGTCACCAAAACTGCTACACATAATAAGAGGAAGGGTGGGAACAAGGCAAAAAAATAATTATTCAAAAAGACCTTGTAGATTTTGCAAAAATTGCGAAATTACAATTCCGCATTACTTTTACAAACAACATTAACCACTTTAGCCACCACTACGGTATCTCTACATGCTCTGAGACTCTTCATCTAAGCCACCAGGATGTAGAAATATGTATTGTACCTGAAGCACAGCTGTGCACGATTGGGCTTGCTCCTGTGCAAACCTCTGGCACTATCTGCTTCAGCACTTGAAAGGGAATATATGTTCCCCGAGCCAATAAGATTGATTTGTACCATTACAAATACTTTTATTTTCTCAGTTCATAGTGAAAAATCCCACTGTAGCATTATTTCAGAATCAAATATCCTTACCATAAATCAAGACAGGAACATAATCTAAGTTTTGTAGAAATGGTCAAACAAAATTTGTGTTTTTTTTATCTACAGTAGCGCATTTTATTTTTAAACTGGAATTGGTAAAACTGAGAAATAATGTGGGTTTATATTTATTTTCTCCTTTTTCCCCCCTTAAAATGCATAGAAACAAAACTGTTATAGTGAAAAAATACCATACAATGAAAATCTAGTTTGTCTTGAAAAAAAAAACAATATATATTTAATTTTGGTGTTGTAAGTAGGGATAAAGTTATTGCTGATTAAATAGGGACATAGTTAAAATGTCAAAACTGCTCTGGTCCATAACAAGGTTTGGATGTGAAGTGGTTAAATATGATTTTACCCAAAACTTTGCATTGCAGTTTTGCATCGTAATTGCGAATTGTTATGTGAAATTACGATTATGCGAAATTTGTGCTCATCATCATTAGAGATTGCCTATTTAGTAAATGGGACCCAGTACTCAGTTTCCTCATACACTACATCCTCTGTATCCTCAGGACCTATGCTGGGCCTGGACTGGATGGTCTCAACCTAGCACTGTTATTTCTGTTTTGCTGTATCTAAAAAAGTTGTGAAGTGCGACAGCCAGACTACTGCTGCATCTGTCACAACACTTCTCTTTTCCCAAGTTCTTGGAGAAATCAGTATATCTCAGATCTGTCATAGGTGTTTATTTCTATGCAATTACAGCCCGAGCGGATTTAAATACTCGTGCAAGTGAGATGGCCTGTCATATATTGGAAGTTTCTTCAAAAGTTTACCTTTCATGTCTGTGACTGATACCACTGAAACTTGCCGAAGATGTGTTGTTTATGGTAAACTGTCAAGGAAGCTTCGTCTGTAAATGTTCATTTACTGTAAATAATTGTCAATTTTGAGTTATAGGTGGAAAAAAATATTTGTAGGAAGTAACAGAGAATGCTTCAAGCTAGTACACAGCTTTTTTCTCTGCATCATTTTCGCAAGCCATACCTTTTCTTTTACAGCCATATGAAAAGCATAATTCTAAATACGTACTATAACAAACCCCAACCTCCACCTAATGATAAGACTCCTACATACTCCGAACACTAACCTCCCTCCTACATACACCTAACACTAACATCCCACTTACGTTACCTACACCTAACACTAACCTTCCCCCTACATACGTTTAACACTAACCTTTACGCTGCCTACACATAACAATAACCTCCCCCCACCTCAACTTAAAGAGACTCTGTAACAAAATTTTCAGCCTTATTTCTTCTATCCTATAAGTTCCTATACCTGTTCTAATGTGGTTTGTCTTACTGTAGCCTTTCCTAGTTGCACAGTGGCTGTATTATCTCTGTTATATAATCTAATCTTCTTTCCTCTGATGGCTTTGTCGGGCTCAGGCACTCAGGCAGGAATGTGCTGCTCTTCTTGTGATAGGATAGAAGCTATACACACCCTCTCCATGCCCCCTGCAGGCTCTGTGTGAGTCACAGACTGAGCTCCTCTCAGCCTTTCACAAGCTGGTTAGAAGCTATGTCTTTTGTTTGTAAACACTGCCTAAAACTGGCAATTACAAGCCAGGATTGGAGCAGGGAGTGGCAGAAACAGCACAAAGGGGCCCAGGAGAACATAATGAATAGAATGGTATGCTTTTTATTGTATGAATTTTAGAGTACAGATTCTCTTTAACACTAAGCCCACCCCAACTACACCTAACACTGTCTCTGCCAGCCATTAATGGAAGTTGGCTTTAATTACAGCCAATACTGTTGTTTGGCTATACAGGGTGGGCCATTTAAATAGATACAGCTTAATAAAGTGGGAATGGTTAGTGATATTAACTTCCTGTTTGTGGCACATTAGTATATGTGAGGGGGGAAACTTTTCAAGATGGGTGGCCATTTTGAAGTCGGACATTTTGAATCCAACTTTTGCTTTTTCAATAGAAAGAGGGTCATGTGACACATCAAAGTTATTGGGAATTTCACAAGAAAAACAATGATGTGCTTGGTGTTAACGTACCTTTATTCATTCATGAGTTATTTTCAAGTTTCTGATCACTTATAAAATGTGTTCAATGAGCTGCCCATTGTGTTGGATTGTCAATGCAACCCTCTTCTCCCACTCTTCACACACTGATAGCAACACCGCAGGAGAAATGCTAGCACAGGCTTCCAGTATCCATAGTTTCCGGTGCTGCACATCTTGTATCTTCACAACATAGACAATTGCCTTCAGATGGCCCCAAAGATAAAAGTCTAAGGGGGTCAGATCGCAAGACCTTGGGGGCCATTTAACTGGCCCATGATGACCAATCCACTTTCCAGGAAACTGTTCATCTTGGAATGCTCGGACCTGACACCCATAATGTGGTGGTGCACCATCTTGCTGGTAAACTCAGGGAACGTGCCAGCTTCAGTGCATAAAGAGGGAAACACATCATCATGTAGCAATTTCGCATATCCAGTGTCCTTGAGGTTTCCATTGATGAAATGACTCCACTATCTTTGTACTCCACATTCCACAAAATACCATCATTTTTTTTTTGTTCCAACAGTCTTGGAGGGATCTATCCAATGTGGGTTAGTGTCAGACCAATAGCAGTGGTTTTGTTTGTTAACTTCACCATTCACATAAAAGTTTGCCTCATCACTGAACAAAATCGTCTGCGTAAACTGAGGGTCCTGTTCCAGTTTTTGTTTTGCCCATTCTGCAAATTCAGTGCACCGATCTGGGTCATCGTCGTTGAGATGCTGCAGTAGCTGGAGTTTGTAATGGTGCCATTTGTGAGTAGCTAATATCTGCCAAAGGGATGTTCGACTAATGCCACTCTCCAGTGACATGCGGCGAGTGCTACGCTGTGGGCTCTTGCTGAATGAAGCCACTGATGTTTCTTCACTAGTGAAAGATTTCATGCATCCACATTTTGGCAAATCCAACACTGAACCAGTTTCATAAAACTTAGCAAGCAGTTTGCTAACTGTAGCATGAGA
The DNA here is from genome assembly GCF_040937935.1 of Hyperolius riggenbachi. Taxonomy (NCBI): domain Eukaryota; kingdom Metazoa; phylum Chordata; class Amphibia; order Anura; family Hyperoliidae; genus Hyperolius; species Hyperolius riggenbachi. The sequence continues at coordinate 54,966,492 of NC_090657.1, read as the reverse complement.
GATGGGTGGTCTCGTAGGGTGTCTTGCATTGAAATCTGCTGCAATGACCTGGTTACTGCGTTTACCAGACATCAACACAATTTCTATCCGCTCCTCACGTGTTAGTCTTGGCGACATGTCAATGGCTGTAAACAAAGAGAAACCTATAAATAACTCTTGAAAGAATAAAGTTACATTAAAACCACACCATTGTTTTTCTTGTGACATTCCCAATAAGATTGATGTGTCACATGACCCTCTTCCTAATGAGAAAAAAAAGTTGGATTTTAAAATGGCCAACTTCAAAATGGCCACCATGGTCACCGCCCATCTTGAAAAGTTTCCCCCCTCACATATACTAATGTGTCACAAACAGGAAGTTAGTATCACCAACCATTGCCATTTTATTAAGGTGTATCTATATAAATGGCCCACCCTGTACTTACGCTGCTACCAGAACAAATTTCCAAGCGTTTTTTTGCACAAGCTGTTCACTTCCAGCTCAAACTGTACAAAAAGTAAAAGCTCTCTACACCAAAACACTTTAAAAATCTCTAGGCATAACAAGAAAACTGCTAGGCACATGCCTGAAATAGCTTATAAAAATCAATTCAAAAAAGCGTTTGCGATTACACTAGTGATTTTTGGTGTGCACTGACAGATTTAGATAAATTTACTGCAGGGGAGTTCAAAGGTTCATTAGCTTTGCTCTGTGTTATTGTTTAAATTATAGAGTATGGTTTGTATATTGCAAATATGACATAATTATGCAATGTTATTAAAAAAGAGCTTAATATCTGAAAATAAAAATATAAGATTCTTTGCTGCTAATGTTCTATTAATTATCTGTACTACACATACAATTCATTATATCATAAGTTTTTGTTGTTTTTTTTTGCTTCAGTGTCACTTTAAATATCATATTCCCCTAGACTCAGTGTGATGAGGCGACATTGAGTTTCAAAGTAACTTGGTCAGGGTACATACAATGTTTGTTATAGGCTAAAAAGAATTATGAAATGTAAAACCCATCTTACCAGCACAATAATTAAAAACAATTTTGGCATTGAAAACCTATCGTATCTGCACAAAAAAAAATGGTAATCCTTATTTAAACCTATATCTACAGTTTTGAACTAAGAGAGTTTGTCTCTCTTAGTCTTTTGTTGTGCAATTTGAAACCACCCATTAATACAGAGATGAGGATATAACTTAAACTGTGTCCATGTGAGCAGAAATGTGTGGGCACTAGGAGATCAGCATATTTGTTATAGTTGTTTTTTTTTTCGTTTGTTTGTTTTTTTTGTTTTTTTTTTTTTGCTGTTAATGATGAACCTCTGATGGTTCATACACTTATGTAAAATGTGTCTTGTTTCTCCCACATAAACTCCTTTGGAGCATTTTGCACACATGGTCAGTAAAAGGCACCTTTTCCTGTGATTCTTCTAATCTGGTATATATGATCATGTGTGCAAAATGCCCCAAAGGAATGCATGTATATGTAATGTTTTGGCCAAAAGCTTACTCCTTTTCTTCTAAGTTAGCCAATAAATGGCACCATCCTGATGCTAAACTTTTATTTAAGAACTTAGTCTGCATCATTTCCAAATAGGATTTTTGTCAAAAGATGTGTCTGCAGCTACAAATACTGTTGTAAAACTGTTATCATGTTACCTGAACTTATTCAGGTGAAGTTATTGGGCAGGGCCGCTGCTGGTGGTTTTGCACTTGACCTCATTATATTGCTGCCCAGACTGCAAGGGGGTGTGGCCCAAACACAGCTGTCTGAGATGACAGCCTGAGACTCCACAAGTCTGTGCTACAGAATATGAATATTATAAACCTCTTAGCATTTGCACAAATTAGCTTATTTTAAGTATCTGGGAAGGGAATGGGGGGAGAAATTTATAAAATTCTGAGAAGCAACAATAGTACGGTAAATGACTTTTGTATTAATTATGTTAGATCAATATTGTTTGATACTATAATTTGCATTTAAAATGAGACTTTAGCCAAAATGTATTTATTTACCTTCAGTAGTGTGGGGAATGGGTAAAAGGTGCTATTAGTTGTTAATTAGTTGCTATTAGTTGTTAATTAGTTTTCCTCTAATTTATCCTTTTGTAAAAAGCAGATATTTTTCGGCAGAAAGTGAGAGGAAATATCTTCAATGTGGATACAGAACACCCAGATTGCTCATGGACGCTCAAAACTTAGCTGTTGAGCGTAGGCATGCAATATTCTGATGATAAGTGGCATAGAATTAGAGATTTCGTGAACACAGAATTTTTTGTTTGTGAACAGCGAACATAAACTTTCAAAAATGTTCGTGAACAGGCGCACCCAGCGAACTGCCATAGACTCCAATGGGCATTTAAATTTTAAAGGACTGTTTCTGGCCTCAAAAGTGAGTAGCAGTAGCAGTGTTAGGGAGACTTGCCCAAGGTCTCCTACTGAATAGGTGTAGGCTTACTGAACAGGCAGAGCCAAGATTCGAACCCAGGTCTCATGTGCCGAGGCAAAGCCCTTAACCATTACACTGCCCAGCCACGGGTCTAACACCTGGATAACGGCATGCCGGAGGGGGATCCACGCCAAAAGTCTCACCAAAAATTATGGAGTTGAGGCAAAGTCAGGTTTTAATCACTAAAGACCAGAAATCACATTATGCACAGCTCTGGGTGTGTCAGTGGGCTGTGGAGTGTCTCACACAGAGAAATGCATTAGTACTATCAGAATACAGTGAAATAATAATGCACTGGAGTGGTTCTGTGCCTGCAACTTAATGTAGCAACTATAGTAGTGTGCACACAGCTCTGGGTGTCAGTGGGCTGTGGAGTTTCACACACACAAAAACACAGGTGACCGATGTGCTGTTTGGGTTGCTTTCACAGCAAGTGAGGAACTAGAACACAGGCCTAGCTAATGCTTTCCTTTCCCTACCTATCTGCAGTCTGACCCTGCACTCACTAACAGTATGCAGTCAGTAGAGAATGAATCCAATATGGCCACCACAACTGCTTTTTGATAGGAGGGTAGGGGGGGGGGGTCCAGCAGGGGGTGCTAGCTGATTGGCTGCCATGTGTCTGCTGACTGTGAGTTAAGGGGTCAAATTTTGGCTTCATGATGATGTATAGGGGGTGAGTCATCCCATCTCTACATAGAATATTGGCCGGAGGAAGCGGGGATCCAGTCCTGAGAAACTAGTGTAATTTACATTTTTATTAGATTGTGTCATGATTGAGATAAGCTAGCTCTCACCTTTAGTTTTACATTGGTTTTAAAATGTTTTATCCTCCCCTGGGTGCGTCTTTCCCCCTTTGTATCCTTCACCTCCCCACCGGGGGGTTAGAGCTGCAGCTGGTTTTACCAAGCTAACAAACCTAACCACTTTCTATAAGAGGGTTACCAAGCTCCAGAGAGAACCTGGTGTATCCGAGTGGATACAGATTTTCTCCACATGCCAATATGGTTGGTTGCCCATTAAAGAGTCTCTGTAACAAAATGTTCAGCCTTATTTCTTCTATCCTATAAGTTCCTATACCTGCTCTAATGTGCTCTGGATTACTGCAGCCTTTTCTAGTTGCACTGTCTCTGTAATATAACTAATCTTCTTTCCTTTGTCAGGCTTTGTCGACACAGAGAGGAATGCTGCCTCTGCTGTGATAGGGGGAAGTTATGCATTCCCTCTGCAGGCCCCCAGCAGGCTGTGTGTGTGTGCTTTTTTTATCTTTCACAGACAGGCCCCTGCTCTCTGTTTTAGCTTGTCATGCTGAGAAACTGTGAGAATCCCTGACAGGAGTGCAGATAATTCACTGGTAATAAAAACTTGTAGTATACTGTAACATGATATATACAGTATACATACACATACATCACTTCCTGGTTAGCGGCCATGTTTTTTGTTTGTAAACACTGCCTAAAACTGGTGACTAAAAGCTATGATTGTGGAGGGGAGCGGCGGAAATGGCAAAGAGGAATCCAGGAGATTACAGTGACTTGATTGGTATGTTTTAATTTTACGAATCGGACAGTACAGATTCTCTTTAAGCAACCTCATTTTGTGATTATTCTTTCACCCCCACATGTCCACCTATCTAATAACAAAGCTACACCATTTGGGCTCCCTCTGAGTGCTTTAACCTTCTTGGCGGTAACCCCGAGCTGAGCTTTTCATAATTTTTTTTTAGAACACGCAGCAAGCACTTTGCTTGCTGCGTGTTCGGGTAGATCGCCGCCGCTCGCCGCTGATGCGCCGCTACCAGCCACGATACAGGGCCCCCCCCCACATACCCCTTGCGCAGCCTGGCCAATCGCCGCCAGGCTGCGCTATGGGGTAGAACGGGACTCCCTGTGACGTCACGACGTCGATGACGTCGATGATTTCTCTCCGTTCGTCGCCATGGCGACGCGGAAAGCCCTGAAGGAAATCCCGTTTTGAACAGGATTTCCAGATGGACTTGATCGCCGGCAGCGATCGGAGGGGTGGCAGGGAGGCCGCAGGGAGGGGGGAATCGTGTAGCTAGCGCTAGGCTAGCTACATAATAAAAAAAAATTAGGCTTAAAAAACATCTCGCAGCCGCAGAACAATTGACCGCCAGGAGGGTTAACAGGCATCTTATCTCTCAAGACAGACCAATACATACAGTATAACCAGTTGCATTGTGTTCTTATGCTGATAGAAAACCTGTTGCATTTTCACTGATCTCTACTTGGATATTTAACTTTCCACAGCTGTAAGCAGAGCAGGGACAAGGTCCTCCAGCACCCAAGGCTGAGACACCAAAGTGCGCCCCTCCACCCCTCCCACCCCAGCTGTCACTCACTGATTGCTGTTAGACTAAGAGGGCCACAGGGCCTACAACCTCCCCAACACCTTAATATCTAGTTATCTGGCTTGCAGTCACTGCTATGTATCCCCTTTTCTTATTTCTTTCTGCTTCATACACGATTAGGAATGACAGCTGAATGAATTGTGCGCCCCCTCCTACACTGCGCCCTGAGGCTGGAGCCTCTCCAGCCTATGCCTCGGCCCGGCCCTGGCTGTAAGTAGGCTTTCCGCACTCATTATGTTCCTTCAACTGAGATACTGGCAACTTCTGCCAATAGTCAGTACAGGATTTGAGCTGCTTGTGGCTAGAGATGGGCAACGAAGGGGTTCATAATTCCAACTTGCATTCAAACAATGCAAACTGTATGCAGCTCGAAGCTGAGCCAAACGCACTACCTGCTGTTTTAGATTTAGGGATGGTCAAAAATGCCCATCTTCGATTCCGTGGAAATTCCAATTTCCACCAATGCCAATTTCCGATTTTCCGTTTTTAAGATTTTTGATTTCTGAGGAGTATTTTAATTTTATAATTTTTTTGCATCACAGAATCGGAAAATCGGAAATCGGAAAAACAGAATCTTGTGATTGGTCTATAATTTCCATGGTAATCTGATTTTTGTGGAAAAATCTGCATTCGCTGATTGGTCCAATGCTTTCGAGCTCTGTGATCGGGCTAAAATTACTGAGCAGTAAAAAAATTACTGAGCAGTAAATCTGATATCCACGGATTTCTGATTTCCGAGTCCTGATTGGAAACGCTGATCTCCGATCGGAAATTTGGAAATTTAAATTCCGCGGAATCCAAATGAACATCCCCATTTAGATTGCCCCAACACATGTTGCATACAATTTTCACTAAATTTGTATGCAGGTTTAAATAACTAGCATCTCATTAACTATTTTTATTGTTTACCTTTTTATGTAAACAGAACAGTAGTAAACTTGTATTTCAGAACAGAAGCAAAATCAGCAATACTGTAGTATGCTTATTGCTTACGAATAGGGATGGTCAGAAATGCCAATATGCGATTCCAAGGAAATTCCGCCTTCCGCAAATGCCGGTTTCCGGTACCGATTTATTCCAACAGTATGATGCAGTCTACCGATTGTATTCCGATCACCGCAGATTTCTGCTTTCCGACAATTTCCACAGAGATTTCTGCCTACCGCTTACTGCACTACAAATTCTCATTCTCTGATTAGCTTATTCACTCCTGTCTTCTGATTGGCTTAAAATTACTGAATAAAATTACCGCCTGCACAGTACACCATAGACAACGTGGTTGTCATTGACTGCGGCGCTCACGCAGGTGCAGTACGAGGCGGACCCTGAGGTCGGCCTCAGTACCGGCGGGGACACCGGGCCGCTGACTGCGAGTGGAACTACATCGGGGGACATGTCGATGGGAGGGAGCTGGGGGGGGAAGGGGGCTTACAACAGCTGATGGATTCCTTTATGTCTTCTGATTGGCTTAAAATTACCGATTATTGGTATAGTGGATTTCTACAAAAATCTCTGCCTACTGATTACCGTACTACAAATCCTGATCCTCTGATTGATTTATGCCTTTTTTAAGTCTTCTGATTGGCTGAAAATTATAGAATATCAGTATAGCGGATTTCCACAGAAATTTTGCCTTCTGCTTTCCACACTACAAATCCTGATTCTCTGAATGGCTTATTCCTTTTTAAGTCTTCGGAGTTGGCTTAAAATTACTGAATATCAGTATAGTGGAATGTCTTCGAAAATTTCTGCTTTTTCTGAAGAAATCCGCTTACAGCCCTATGATTTCTGCATTCCGTTGCGGAAATGCGATTTCCGATTGGAAATGCAGAAATTTAAATTCTGTGGAATTGGAATGAGCATCCCTAGGATACGAATAGTTGCACTAGCATGCTGTGGAAATTACTTACACTCCAAGGGCCAAAACATACTTTTTGACTTTTTCCTATCCTAGCGTTTACGCCTCACTTTATTCTTTCAGGCTCCTTTCTGTTCAGAAAATGTAAGTAGAATAATATTAAAACATAAAAAAAATACAGCAGGCATAGGAAACAGTTGTACAATCGGCCACATCTGTTCTGGTTCAGGACTAAGCTCTAGCAGATTAACTTTGATTTGCTGATGTAGGTGGCCCCGTGGAATTCTATTGTCTCAGCCGAAGGGACCTATATAATTTTCAGCTAATGCGGTTCTTCATCTCAGCTATTCTAATGATTCAACACTACGGGAAAACAATTAGGAAAAAGATTATGCTTAAGATTAAATAATTCTGACCAATCATTTCCCAGTTTGAAACGCTACATAAAAGCAGGTAAAAGCTAGTTTGAAAAAAAAAAAAAAAAAAAAGAAAGCAAAACAAAACAAAGGAAAAATGTAGAAACTGGTAGCAAAGGAAACCTATTCCGTTTAATACTATGTAATTAAATTGAAAGAGAGTGACAGATGGATCACAGCAGTCAGCTAAAAAGAATAATAATAATAACAAAATAATAATAATTACAGATTTAACTAATTGATTTGTAATCTGCATACAATATTTGGCATATTACACACTCAAAAGGACCATCACAGGTAGATGCTTTGATTTGTGAAACGCGTAAACCTACTTGCGTTCATCACAGCCTCTAGAGATTGGTCACATTTAAGACAATTAGAAAATAAATATAACACTTGTTTAAATAATTTTGGACAATTGCTTTCCGGTTTGAAATGCCACATTAGTATAAAATGAAAGCTAATGTGAAAATGAAAGCAACAATAAAAAATGAAGAATTTAGAAATAGGTTGTCAAGATAACCTTTTCCATTTAGTACTATTACCATATAATTAAATTAAAAGAAAATGACAGTAAAATCTCAGCATGCGATTAAAGAGGGGAAAAAAAAGATGAAAATAATTGCAGTGCAATACATGTCAGGTTTTTGGAATACTGTATACCTAGAAATACATTTAAAGTGTATCACACTTTCCTATGGAACTCAATTTATAATGGACAACCAAGGTCAATATACAAGGACAAGGAAAACAATGAGTTTTGTTATCCTATATAATAATGTCTGTGTCTCTGCGTCCTCCTTTGTCCCTTTCCCATGCATTTTGTCCAGCGTGAGGATAGGTACAAGGCATGTTCGCATGTATCGCAGCTGTGTGCGCACGCATTGGGGAGTGTGACCATGTGTGCACGCATCGCATTCTGGCCGTTGCGGTGGGGTGGGAGATGAAGGCTGTGAGGGGGGGGGATGAAGGGTGTGAGGGGGGGAGGTGGGAAGGGGGTAAGGGGGGTTGTAGCTGAGCTGGGCAACGTGATGTCGTGTTCAGCACAAGTTTCAATAGTTTCCCAGCTCCATTCCCTGCATTTGGCACAATTAATCAATCCCTGGCTCTGTTTCCTGCATTATGGCTTTTGCAGCCATTGTCAGCAGTATTCACTGCAGTGAAAGCCGGTGACCAGCGACACCAAGTAGAGAGAGAAAGTTTGAAGGCTACGGGCTACCCTGTATATTTCCTCCCTACAATCACCGTTTCTCACATTGGTTGCAGTAGCCCCGTCACTTTGCATATTGGCTAGCCAGAACCCAAAGTGGCCAGACTACGGGTTCTGGCCGTAACCTATACATGGAAAAACCAACATTTCTAGAGGAGAAGGTTGTGTGGCGATCTTAGGTTGTGGTTGGGTTGGGTCGTTGGGTTGGTATCTGAAAACTAGTGAAGAGATGTACAGGGGAGGATTGTGGAGAGCTTTGTAGGTGACGGTTAAGAGGTTTAAGCTGCAGAGGCCCCATTTCACCCCCTCTCCCTTCCCAAAAAAGGAAAAAGTTAAAAAACTTACATAAACAATGAGCACTCTACTGTTTGTATATTAAAAACGTGACACGCCTCTAGTCTCCACCTTCACGTTGCACAAAGGACAGGAATGCAATCTCTGAATGGTTAAAAAAAAACTTTTCTGCATAAACAACTTTTATTGTTTATAATTTTCGAAGTATGGAAATTCTTCGTTGTGTAGACGGTTTTTGCTTGACCACTGGGTCTTCCTAAAGAGAAGCTATTTGTCTCGGTAGAATGGCTGTTATTTTTTATGTTCATGCTTTTCGTTAGTAAATAATTAAATACATTCATGTTACAGTATAGAATCTCAGATGTAAAGAGCGCATTGTTTTGTGCCGGTAACCAGACCGGTGCAGTAGGACAGCAAGGCATTAGCATTGTAGAGCACTACGAAGCAAAGAGCACAGCATGTGCATTAAAAACAGCTAATGTACTGCTTATTTATACAGAAATCGTTATCCACTATGCAAAGAGTTTTTTTGATGTATTGTATTCATTTGATACTACTTTTTTTTATTAGGAACACATGAAATATTACGTATTTAAAAAAAGTTATTAAACTCTCCCTGCTGGTTCGACTAGCACATTAAAGCACCTTACTTTACTGTGGTAGAAAACAAGCTTCTAATGTATAACATATAACATTACCTATCTCGGCACTGGATTTTGGCCTTTTTAGAAAAGAAGGTTATAACATTATTAAGCTTAAAAAAGAACTTTAACCAAGGATCGAACTTCATCCCACTCAGTAGCTGATACCCCTTTTCCCACAAGAAATCTTTACCATTTCTCGAATAGATCATCAGGGGGATCTGTATGGCTGATATTGTGGTGAAACCCCTCCCACAGTGTGATGTCATGACCAAGGTCCTGACAGTTTCCTGTCTGTGAACCTCATTGTGTTGTGGGAAATAACATCTGTTTTCAACTGCCAAGCAACCAGTATCTCTCTCTGTGCATATGTATTCCTATAAAAAAAGATCCTTTCAGCCTATCGCATTGTTAGGGGGTGTGGTTATAGATAATGCTGTCTATAACCAGAAGGATCCCCATTGGTCTGTTAATAGACCAATGGGGAAACTTGGAGCCAAATTCAAAGACGCTTTAGCTCTGCTATACTAAGATTAGCAGAGCTGCATTGCTCTCTGTTCTCCGTGGCTCCCAACTCCACTCTCCTGCCCGCTAACCGCACCTATAGCACCCACCTATGCTGTCCATGCTCTGTACACACACTGCTGCTCCATGCTCTGTACACACACTGCTGCTCCATGCTCTGTACAAACACTGCTGCTCCATGCTCTGTACACACACTGCTGCTCCATGCTCTGTACACACACTGCTGCTCTATGCTCTGTACACACACTGCTGCTCCATGCTCTGTACACACACTGTTGCTCCATGCTGTGTACACACACTGCTGCTCTATGCTCTGTACACACACTGCTGCTCTATGCTCTGTACACACACTGCTGCTCTATGCTCTGTACACACGCTGCTGCTCCATGCTCTGTACACACGCTGCTACTCTATGCTCTCTACACACGCTGCTGCTCCATGCTCTGTACACGTGCTGTTGCTCCATGCTCTGTACACGCGCTGCTGCTTCATGCTCTGTACACACGCTGCTGCTCCATGCTCTGTACACACACTGCTGCTCCATGCTCTGTACACACGCTGCTGCTACATCCAAAGTCAACTGTAGCAGGGAAAGAAAGGGGGCAGTGCTGCGAGCTGCAGGATGCCTGCAGATATTCTGGTGTCTCAACTTGTGCCTGTCCCCAGACACTGCACTGGCCCTGGTCTGAGGGGGGATTCTGGGCAGCAGTAATCCCTCCTGTGTTTGCCTATGGCATAACATAACAGCATATCTAAAATAAAAAAAAAAAAAAAAAAAAAAAGTATGAATTATTTTTAATTCTACTATGCAGATTTGTTTGCAAGCTTCTGTTTTCCCCAAAGCTAGGGATAGAAGAGATGAATAAGATATTCAGATCCTGATATAAAGCATTGATACAAGCACGTTTGGGGAGTAGCAGACAATCCCTTAGAGGCCGCGATTCTTACAAGCGATGAAATATTTTCAACGCGGGAATTAGTTCTCCAAGGCTGATGAAAAAGCGAATGCATTTGTGCTGAGAGGAACACTTAAATACCCTCTTTAATCTACAATCATCGACAGTTCCCTGTAAAATAAAAAAAAAACCTTCAGTCTTTGTAAGATTATATTAAACTTTTCAAATCTCCAAGTTTCAAGTGACTCATTTTCTTTTCCTTCTATCAGTTTAATCTAGCTGCTCTTATCGTTTCAGGTGCCAAATTAATTTGGTTTATTAAAATCTGTTTCGGAAAGAGCTAAAAGAACTTTCTTGTCATATAAATCTGTGCCGACTTTCTCTGTGGCAGACGCAAAGAGAACCGGTCGCAATCTGTCATCCGTAATCATTTGAATTGTTTTGTTTAATTGTTTTATAATCGGTTGACCTGGTGAGTTATAGACTTTTTGTCACCTCCCTCCATTTCAGCAGAAGGGGAACCTACTGGAAAGAATAATGTGTTAAAGAGAGCCCGAGATGGGCTTCTAAAATAAGAAATTATGCTACCTGATCCGGGGGGCTGCGCAGATCAGGTAACCACCAAGACTGCCACTCTCTGCTGCTCCTGTGGGCCGCACTGGCCCACTTTCCTTTTCATGACCTCTGGGTCACGATGCTGGAAGAAGATAGATCTCACTCTCTCACAGCAGCGTGCAGGGAGGCAGGGCAGCAGCATGGGGTGTGGCTAGGGAGAGAGGGAGCTGCCCGATGGCAGCTCTGGAAAGCCTGCAGGAACACCCCTAGTGGGCATTTAGAGCAGGGTATACCTCTCCTCAATTTACCCTCCAAGATGGCGACAAATATTGTCGCTAATTTTTGGGAGAGTTGATCCAGGGATTTATCTGACTGCCATCTGGAGTCGGGGAGGAATGTTTCCCTTTTAAGGCTAATTGGTGCAGCTTTGTAAGGTTTTTTTTGCCCTCCCCTGGATCAATTGGGATAGGGTGCAGGTTGATTTGTTGTATTGTTTTGTTTTTCCCTGGGTGGACTTGATGGACGGATGTCTTTTTTTTTCAACCAAACTATTTATGTTACTATGGAGGGCCCCATCAAAAATTTGCTTGTATCCCCATGATTTGTGGTTACGCCGCTGCTTGCTTTCTTTATAGAAATGTATTGTATTATATTTGCCAGCAGTCTCTCTGCAACAAGAAGAGTAGGGAAATTCAGATATTCTATGATACTCTGTACCTTGCTTTAGTACTAAAGGCCATTATTTTAATCGAGGAAATTATTTACAACTAAAACAGTGGTGTAAATATGGAATTATTATATAAACACCAATGAATGGATGAAAAGGTTATAAATTATTGTTTCGGAGCTCATATGTTGTTGGCTAACGTGTGACATTCCCTTTCAGGACTGATGGCGACATTAATAAATATTTGTAGTGATATGGTATTTTATAGTAGTAGTATTGTCCTGATAAGTTTATATGTTTGACTCTTCTATATCATATTCCAGTCCTAGATAAGATGTAGAAAATTGACCTTGTTTCTCCTTCTCTGTTTTCCAGCGCAGCAAAATTCACCAAAAATCCATGAAGGCTGGTGGGCTTACAAGGAGGTCGTTCAGGGCAGTTTCGTTCCAGGTAAAAAAAAATAGTAATTGAATATATCTAGTTCAAGACCTCATAAGAGAGGATATTCACTTCAGGTGGGACACTGACCTAATATACTTAGCTTTAGATACCGTAAAACCTTCCCAGTCCGCGTTCTGTCCTGGGCCATCCCTGGTTGAAGTTATTTGAACTGCTAGGTCGAATAGCCATTCATTACTCTTCAGGGAACCTTCAGAACTACTCAGGTCCTCAGTTAGTTAGGAAGACAAGCTCATCTGTAATGCACATACCCGAGCCTCAACTCACACATGCACAATACAGATGAACCCTCAAAGATGTGAATAGAGGCTTCTGGAAGAGAATTGAAGAGCTATTCAACTTAGCAGGTCAAATAACTTCAACCAGGTGTGGCACAGGAATAACTGGAAGGACCAAGGACTCATTTCAGGTTTGATACTTACCTTAGTATAGGGAAGGTTCTGGATACCATAGGGCAGGCCTGGGCAGAGTTTAAAGTGGTCTGAAACTCCGACATAACATTCAATACAAATGTGTTTTCCTACTTTTTATTACTCATACAGCTATCATATTTGCTTTTGTGCACAAGTAATATTTTAGTCTGTTTACAAATTACAAGTTTTCAAAGTGTAGTATATCTTGCCCTGAATTTTATTCAAACTGCTTTTTATTATATATTAACATCTCCTAATTAGCTGTTCTGAGCTGTTTGTGTGCTTGAAGCAAAGAGAGCTTCATCGAGAGCTCCTTTCCACTTGTTACATGGTGTTTACACACATGTATATTGGAATGCAAAGAACGATACTGTTATCTCCAGTTTGGATGCAGATTTAAAGCTGAATAGCAGGACAAAGTGCTTTGTTTAACCATTTCAGTGATGTTCTGCTAAAAAGTTAATCTGGGATAGTAGTAGCTTTCAGGCTGTGAGGAATATTTTAGAGCAAAGTAGAAATGCGGACTTTCAGACTACTTTGAGCGGCTGTGTACCAAAGGCCACATTCCTTTTATTACAATCTCCCTCCCTCCCTAAAGAGTTGTGAGTAGCGATAAGAGTGGGTTGACACTCACCTTACCGCCACTTCTAGCTCCAGGTCTCCATTGTAACAGGGCATCACAAGACACCGCCGTCAGGACATGCCAGCACATTACACAGTGTCCTGACACTGGAATTAGGTGAGTGCTAACCTACTCTTATCGCCGCTCCCATCTCTGCAGGGAGGGAGGAGAGGAATCTGGCTGCCTAGTGCTAGGCGCTATTAACAGCGCAGGCGGGACGCATCCGGCCTGCAGGCTGTAGTTTGCTCAGCATTTCCCTATACTTAGGTATGTATCAAACCTGAAATGAGCTTCCTCACTTCAGGTTTGCCTTAAAGGGTTACCTTAGTACAAATATTTTTATAACATATCATTTCACAAGTAAATGAACACCATTAAATGTGATCCTTCAACTTCATCTCTTAGTTACTATAAGTTTTAATGGAAACTTGCTGGAAACCATGGCAACAGTATCCAACTTGGTATTTAAGATACCCAGAGCTCTCCTCTCTCTGTTTTTTTTCCAAGCATAACAGTTATAACATATGATCAGGAAAACTACACAGTACAAGTATAAAATATAACTTTTTATGTATCATTTTTTAAAAAGGCACATAAATTGGGGGACAAATACAAGCAGGTATCTTAAAACTATACTGATGTATGCATTAAAGGACCACTATCGTGAAAATCATAAACTTTTAAACGCATGTAAACACATAAAAATAAGAAGTATGTTTCTTCCAGAGTAAAATGAGCCGTAAATTAATTTTCTCCTATGTTGCTATCACTTTCAGTAAGTAATAGAAATCTGATAGACCTGACAGGTTTTGGACTAGTCCATCTCCTCATGGGGGGTTCTCATGGTTTTGTTTAGTTTCAAAAGAACTTAGCAAATGGCAGTTGCTCTGTCAAACTGCCAAAAAAGTGTACAGTGAGCACGGAGGCTGGCCAGCATCATTGTATAAATCATTTTCAGGGAATGCCTTTATAAAGAGTAAAAGCCTTGCTGAGAATCCCCCAGGAAGAGATGGACTAGTTCAAAACCTGTCGCTTCTGTCAGATTTCTACTACCTACTGTAAGTGGCAGCAACATAGGAGAAAAGCAATTTATGTCTCATTTTACTCTGGAAGAAACATACTTCTTATTTGTTTGTGTTTACGTATATATTTATCATTTTAAAATTTTCGCAACAGTGGTCCTTTAATATTCTCTTGCTCAAACAGCCTGACCCTTGTTTCGCGACAAAAAGGTCACATCTTTGAAGTCGAATTCAACAATTGTAGCATATTCATTGCATCCTTAAAAGGGTTGCATAAGTCAAAATAAAAGAGCAGTTTAACTTACCTGGGGCTTCTTGCTGCCCCCTGAAGCCATCCTGTGCCCACACCATCCTTTTGCAACCCTCCAGCCAGCAGTGGCGACACCCTCAAAACTGGGAAGTCATGGCCAGTCAGAGTACTACTGTGCATGTGTGGCCCTGAGCTGCGCACACCCTGATCACGCTCCCATTGCTTAACACATGTGCAGTAGCGATTTTCCCATACTGCGCATGTTCAAAATCTAGTAGTGCACGGGGACATGAGGAGGCCAGCTTTGACGGGGGCGCCGCTGCTGGCTGGAGGGTTGTGGAAAATAAGTTAAACTGCTTTTATTTTTAGACTTGAAATGTGCCAGAGCTGAACGAAATGCAAAAATTGATACTTACCCGCGGCTTCCTCCAGCAGCATAAGCCCGTCTGAGTCCCTCGCCATCCTCCTGCGGCCTGCCGTTCAGCCCCGGGTAATAGGCTCAGTCGAGTTCAGTCTGGTTGGTTCTTCTGCGCATGCGCGGATCTCCCGCACAAGCGCAGTAGACCTGGACTGACGCGACTGAGCCTATTTCCGGGGCTGAATGGCAGACCGCAGGAGGATGGCGAGGGACTCAGACGGGCTTATGCTGCTGGAGGAAGGCATGGGTAAGTATTGCTTTTTGCATTTCGTTCAGCTCTGGTTTATTTTAAGATTTAATGTAATACAATGCAGGCGCTTTCAATAGTTTCAATAACACAGTGGATCCATTTACTTAAAAGCTCATACAGATATCCAGTAAAAGTGTCCAGTGCAGAACCCAAATATCACACTTTCTCCAGTGTCAGAACACAGCTCCAACTAGTCAACATGACAGAAAGATTGGCTGAACACAAAGTATGAGAGTCTGAGATAAGGGTATTTTTTTGATACAATGATCGCTCAGTTGAGAGTGGGGCAATGGGTTATTTGTCTTTTGAAGAGACATATACATTGCCTCCTCTATTAAAGGACCACTATCGTGAAAAAGTAGGCAGCTGAAATCTGACAGAACCGACAGGTTTTGGGCCAGTCCATCTCCTCATGGGGGATTCTTAGGGTATTCTTTGTTTTCAACAGCATTTCCTGAACAGCAGTTTAACTGCCAAAATAGTAAGATACCAGCCAGCCTCCCTACTCACTTGCACACTATTTTGTCAGTTAGACTTTGCAACTGCTGTTCAGGAAATGCTGTTGAAAACAAAGAAAAGCCCTGAAAAGGAGGAGATGGACTGGCCCAAATCCTGTCAGTTCTGTCAGATTTTAACTGCCTGCTTTTTCGCGATAGGTGTCCTTTAATCCTTGTTTAACCTCTTGAGGACCATGGTATTAAACCACTCTAGTGACCAGGCTATTTTTTACTTAATTGGCCACTGCAGCTTTAAGGCAAAGCTGCAGGGCCTCACAACACAGCACACGAGTGATTCCCCACCTTTCCCCCCACCAACAGAGCTCTCTGTTGGTGGGGTCTGATCCCCCCCACAGTGTTTTTTTTTTTACAAATATTTACTTTATTATTTTTATAATAAACATTGTCATTTTCTTTTCTTTTTTTTTAATTTGCTAAAACCCCTCCCTCCCCTTAGCCGGCCAATCCTGGCGATCGGCTGTCATAGGCTTCTGCCTATGACAGCCGATCGCTCTCTTGTCCCCCAGAGGGACAGCCGTGTCACACGGCTGTCCCCAGTACAGGACATGTAAATACACAGCGGTTTCGCGGTGTAACAGTCAGAGCTCCACTCCACCCACCAAACAGGAGATGCGCGCAATCTCCTGCAAAACAGATCCCCAGGAGTTTACGCTGATCGGCGTTAGGCGGTCCTGGGGCTGCCGCCGCAGCCACTTCCCATCGGCGTGATGTGGTCGGCTAGAGGTTAAAAAAAACCCTATCTTACATCAAGACATTGCAATGATCTGTTGGAATGTCTTGTTGGATTAAAAAATAAAAACAAGGATAATTACCATAGTGTTTTCTCTAATTGACTCTATCTGATAATCCCACCTCACCACCTATCATGTTGCCAGGTCTGGGTCTTTGTGAAGAGCAGTCTTCCATATAAAAGTGCAGCAGCAGAAGTAGAGTCAGAGCAGGGGTGGTTCTTCCGAGAAGTAATGTGAACCACATGCCTCAGCAACAATTAGAGGGCGGCAAGAGGTGGTTCCCCTCCCCCAATGTCCCCCTCCTTGCACTCCCTGTCTCCCCCTCCCTAGAAGTGCAGTGCTGTATCACTGACCTGCTCTCAGTGTTCCAGCAATGGGATCTCCATCCACCCATCTAGCGTCCTGTATCCATAGCTACAGCGGTGCCTCATATGACCTGTTGCGTGCTGCTGGGCCACATGAGGTGCCGCTGTCATCAGAGAGGAGGCAGGACTTCATGTGTGGCTGGTGATCCCATCACTAATCTGCTGAGGGCAGGTGAGTGATGCTGCGTCAGCGCAGCCCATACCCGGCATCCTGGGGATTAGATGCTGCGGGGCATCAGGTAGCTGTCTTAGAGGAAGCCTAGGGAGGTAAGTGTAGTGTCAGTGCCCCAATACGAGGAAGGAGTGTATATCTGTAAGTGCAGAGAATGCAAATGAGGATGGATAATGTGGAGTTCTTGGTGAAAAATGGGAGAACCTGTGAAGAGAGCCATGGTTGAGTGAGATGCCATTAAAAGAAAGCAGGAAAAAGTAAACAAGCGTGTGCACCTAAAATGTTTTCGTTTGTGACTGAAAACTTCTCAGGCACTTGTATTGACTTTAAGAAGCAGGCCAAGACCCATGAAACGTGTTGTCTATAGTGCATTCATAATTTTTTTCATCAACCATGCTTTGTCCTTCTAAGAATGTAAGATATTACACTTCTCATTGATACATTACCTATAGTAGTATATCATCAAGGAAACCTCGACCAGTGTTTTTAGCAAATTCCATACCCCAAAGGGTTCTTAGTCATGAGGACTCATTGGAGTCCTCACCACTAATCAAGGATCTGCGCCAACAGACCTGGGACATCGAGCGGGTTGATTATTTTCCCGCAGGCTCAAAAGGTGGTTCAAGTTTTGCAACCCACCCTTGTGAGTTTATTGCCTATACACGCATTGATTCATGTACCCCATTGACCAACGATAATGGACCATGGGGCTCCTAGTCATTGTTATCCCACAGAAATGTGGAGGTTATGGGTAACAATCAAGGATCAAAACCTTTTTTTATTATAGACCTATAGACACAGCTAAGAATGGTAGTATGCTCTAAGCATCAGAATGGACAAGAGGTAGCAAAGAAGAGTAATTAGCATGCAAGGACCAGTCAGAAATTAATGTCGGTCAACCATGCAGACAGTGAGAATCAGAGTTACACTATATAAAGACAAAGACAAGACAAATAACATATCGCTCTGCTGGCGGATTAAAAGTGCCAGAGCTGCAGCCACTAGGGCACGCTCTATAGACAGTAGCAGTGTTAGGGAGTCTTGCCTGAGGTCTCCTGCTGAATAGGTGCTGGCTTACTGAACAGGCAGAGCCAAGATTTTAACCCTGGTCTCTCTCCTGTGTCAGAGGCAGAGCCCTTAACCAGTACACTATCCAGCCACTGTGGTATATATACAGATTATAGGGATCCTAAACAGAGGAATGAAATGGATGAATGTTCCCGGTGGCAGCTCCGTTAGGTGTGCAACTTAGCCAAAGTCATGCACTACTACTCATGCGTAGCCTGATCGTAGGCCGGCTCAATCATGTGCCCGTCACCATGAGTGTTCTGCGCAAGCACGGTTCTCGTAAGAGTGAACCGCACATGCGACTGGAGTGTGATTGAGATAGGCTTCAGCCAAAGTTGGAGCCACCAGGGACCACAGAGGGGGCCCAGGAGACACCGAGGGACCTCGTGGGCTACAGAGGGCTGGAAGAAGCCCCAGGTAAGTTCAGATTTTCTTTCATTCCACTGTTCAGGGTCCTTTTAACTCCAACATGAATTCAGATAAAGATATAATTTCCATATTCCTTTCTCTCTCAGCTGGTTCATGTTGACTTCAGCCAATGGGAAGAACTATAGAAAAAGTTCAGAATGGCATTTATGGCAAACCATTATTCGAACTTGCCTTATGAATTATTTGATTTTATTCATTTGCACCTGCTAGGAGCAATATCCTTGGAAATAGCAATGCTGCAGTGGTGGACATCACGCTTGACATTTCAAAACGCTTTACAGAAGATAATTAGATAGACGTATCAGCAGGGAGAGCTGCCTAAAGGATGCAGTGTAGGCATCAATTAAAAAAAATAAAAGTAATGGATAATAAAATTCTGCCTTTTTTGTCAGCTACCAGCAAACTGGAATTAAATGTCCAGTCCAACCTGCCATCAAATAAAGGACACAGCTGCTTCTTTGACGGTATCGGCCATCTGGCCATTGTTATAGCAAAATATGCCTGCTACGTAAAGTTTTTATGTTGTTACAATAAAGAGTACTTTAAAGCCACAACATTTTAATATGCTTTGTAATTATAATTTTTTTTAGTATTTCTTGTGTGTTAGCTACTAACAGAAAAGCAGGGTGTTTTAATGTTTTTTTTTTAATTCAGTTTAAAGGACAACTGTCGTGAGAAAAATATGGAGGCTGCCATGTTTATTTTTCATTAAATAATACCAGTTTCCTGGCAATCCATCTGGTCTATCTGGCTGCAGTAGTGTTTGAAACAAGCATGCCAGATCTGACAATAATGTCAGAAACACCTGATCTGCATTTGCTTGTTCAGGGTCTATGACTAAAAGTATTAGAGGCAGAGGATCAGCTGGATATCCAGGCAACTGGTATTGTTTAAAAGGTAATAAATATGGCAGCCTCCATATTCCTCTCGTTACAGTTGCCCTTTAACCGATTAAAGTTATCTCGTTTGAGATAAGTGCACTGCTTTTGACCTCAGTTGGCAGAACTCGTTGTGCTGTAATTTTTTGGAATGCTTTTATATCTCTGTCTAGCAGAAAATATACAGTAGGAACTGAAGGCAGAAGTCCTCTGTTATTGTCTAACACTGCCCCCTAGTGACAAGTAGCCATAAATACACATTACAGCAGCACTAATTAGAAGCAAGAAAATTTAACAAAAAGAAATAAAAGAATAATTTAAATTGGCCTGCAAGCCTTTAATAAATTGGCTGCTGAAGGGTTAAATAAGAATAGCAATCAAAATAACACAATAGATAAAATTGCGAATTTTTTGTTTACAATATCCATTTATTAATTATTTAGACAGTGTTTGTCTATTGTAAAATCTTTCCTCTCTCTGATTTACATTCTGACATTTATTACCGGCGACATCTTTAGTACTAACAGGTGATCTCTGAAAAATGTTTGTTTACTGAGAGTTGTAAAGCCAGTGGAAAAGATCTGTGGCCTCCCAGAATGCTCTGGTGGGGAGAATTCAGCATACTAAACAGCCTAGGCTAAACTTCAGTAGAAGGATGGGGTTACATAGCAATATACAGCAATATACAGCTATGAGAAGTTTTTTCTATTCTGAAACTAGGATATTTAACATAAAATGGGTATCCTGAATAATGTATTGCATTCTACTATATCTCATTATGGTTCCTGTTTAACAGAAAAAAAAAAAGAAAACACGTTTTTTTTAAATCAGGATTTGCAGCATGTTAAATATTATATTTTATGGGTCCACATACTGGTTTGACTGGCAATCTTTGTAAGTAGAACACTTTGCCTTCCTGTTGTGATAAACAAGTCTTTAATATATAAAAAGCTCTACAGTTAACTTTAGGCTTTGAATTGAATCCAATGTTAAGTGCAATGCAGTGTTCCTCTGTCAAGAAAATAATCAATAAACACCAATGCCTAAAGGCGCGTACACACGCCGTACTTTGGCAAACGACGAGTCCGTCAGACCCTCCCGTGGGGCGGTCGTACTGCCAACAGTTGCACGTGAGCACAAGCTGACGGCTGATGAGACTGTTTTTGACTGGTCTGCTAGGCGGAGCTTGTACTCACGTGCAACTGTCAGCAGTATGACCGCCCTACGGGAGGGGCCGACAGACCCGTCGTTTGCAAAAGTACGGCGTGTGTACGTGCCTTTAAGCACTCGCACCAGCAATGTGCGGCCCTCCCTGCAGCAGCAGTAAAGAGATTTGAGCAGCTGAAATAGATCATTAATAGATAAATAGTAATAGTTTAATAGATAAACGAAAAGATATAAAAGACATGCATAAATGTTTTAATGCTTGATTCTACTGTTCAGGGGAACCTTACCCTGGCTAAGTATTGGCAATACACTAAGGAGTGCAGTAGCTTTGTAACTGCAAGGGGCATGGATAATGGGAGCAAACTAGGCAATTGCCCAGGGCTCCCAGGCAGAGATAGCTGATGACCCCCCACCCCAGGTCTTCACCCCCAAGTGAATAGTGGTCCCTGGGGCCCCTGAAGAGTATTGAGCAGTGGAGAGAGCTCACCGATCTGGCTGGTATGCTCATCCACCACTCTTTGTCCCATCTTCATCCCTCTTCTTCATAGCCCAGGGCATGTTATGTGAGTATGTACAGTACAAGTCTGCAGGTGCCCTGGGGACAACCATTCAATTGGGGGGGGGGGAGACCTTGGGAGTCTTCAACCATTTTGGGGGCCCAAGGGGAACATTAACCAGAGGGGCTACATGCAATATTTGTCCATGGCCCTATTGTGGCTAGGATTGGTCCTGGCTGTGATCCAAGTGAGCTGTACATAAAAGAGAAGGGCTGCTGTATATGGACGTTGTATGCGGCAGAGGGGGCTGCACATGGTATGGGAAGGGGGGACGCTGCACATGCAAGAACTAATGGCCTAAGGGAGGTTAAAGTATTAAAACGGCCTTGCATATAAATACAGGAGACCTTTATTGGAAAACTTAGACCCTGCGAAGTCTCATTTGTTCACTAACAGTACTTCTCAGGCCCCTTTCACACTGGGACGTTGGGTTACCCTGTTTTTACTACAGGGTAATACAACACCAATGAAAGGCTATGGGGTCTTTCATACTGGGACGGTGCAATGCGTTTCAATGGAAGAGCCATTTTCGCTGCACTAGCGATGCGAGGAAAACAGAACATTTGGGCCAGCTTGCACGGAGACCTGCAGCGAACCAGAAGTCATGTAAATCTATGGCGATGCAGGGATTGTAAAGTGCCTGCCGCACGTATTTGTATCGCGCATGCGCGGCAGTGTATTTTGTCAATACACTTCCGCGCAATTCCTCTTATCGGCAACAGGAAGTGAGCGCTAGAGAACCTCATTTCCTGATCGTCCTGATGCCAGAACGGGGATTACCATGTATTAATGCAGAAATCCTCGAAAGTTGCTTTTGGCATTGCGGTGCCAACGATGGTTGGCAGTGTGAAACCGGCCTAAAGCACGCATGCCCAAAATGCTCCCATCCCTAGCTGATGTGCATAGATGGCAGGAGTGCAGAATTACAGGGGGAATGGAGTGGGCAGAGCATGCGTAATGGGGTGGAATGCCGAAATGATGGGGACCTCATCCAAATCGGAGGACGGGTAAGTATAAGGACCCCATACTACATACGCTGGTGCATTTAGTTTTATAGGTTTGGTGTCAGTTGAGTTGCCCTTTAAATAAATTAATAGGATCATATTATATCCATTGAAATAAGCTACTCATACCCACTCTCGCTTTCTCAGTTTGCGTAATTGCAAATACATACAGCATATTTAAAATGCCCCATCTTTTCCCCCCGTCAGCTCTCTGTGTGTCTTCTTCTCTTCTTTTTGTTCAATAATTTAGCAAGTTGCTGCAGACGTTGCCCACAAAAGATATCTTTGAGATGAGAAACGGGTGGGCGTATGACATCACTGCAAAAATAAAAAAATCAACTATTCATCGTATACAAACACAACTATTTATCCTTGGCAACCAAAAATCTGCATCTTAACTGGAGTTTAGCACACAGACAAGCAAGTCCGTGTATTCATTTGTGGCGGAAGATTTAATTAAAACACAAATCTTAATTTTAATTAGTGAGTCAGTGTGTGGAAGCGTTATTAGCTCAGTATGTTCGGATATTAAGCCTGTCATAATGTTCACTGTGGAGTAGAAAGGATTAGATTTGGCTTCTGGTTGATGGTTGCATAATAGTGGCAGCTAAATGGAGCTGACAATGACGCCGTGGCTCTATTATTCAAGGGGAAAGAGGTGACCCTTTGAATATTTTAGCTCGTCGTCCTTAGCAGGCTTGAAATTTCGTTGCTGCCTAATGCTATGCTTTTAAGGGTACCCGAGGTTACGTGTCACTAGGGATAGGAAACGTTCAATGTCAAATTTGCAAATGCAAATTGACAATTTGCGAACTGGAAATTTGGGCAAGTCCCGTTGACTTTAATCACAGGCAAAACCTCAAAAACCCTTTAGGGCTGGAACCCGCTAGAGCGATTTTTTTAGCGTTTAGGGAGCGTCAGAAATCGCTAGCGATTTCCCTAAACGCTCTGCCAATGTGAATGGATGGTGCAAATTTAACAGAAGCGATTGCGATTTGCAAAATGCAGCATTTTGTTAGTGTTTGCGCTTCAATGTAAAGTATATAATCACTGGCGTAATCGCTCATCAAAACCTGCACAGAGCGATTTTGCTAGTGTTTTAAAGTTAGTGTACACTTTAACAAAATTTAAAATAATTCAAAGGACCAATCAGACTTTAAACCGCTAATCGCTACACAACCGCTGGCAAATTGAATACACTTTCTAAAATCACTCCGTAAAATGCTCATGAAATCGCTTACAAACTGCTCATACAAAACGCTAGCAATTGTGATTAGCGATAGCATTTTGTAGTGGGTTCCAGGCCTTGAGCTTTGTTCACATCGAAAATCGAAATTGCTGACACCAGCGATTTTCATTTTTTTTTTTAGCGTTTTTTTCCCCCATTCCAGCACTGCACTGCACGCTACGATTTTGTATAAAGGGCTTTGTAGGCGCTTTTGCAGAGCAATTCCATTTTTTTACTTTCTGACGTCAGTCAGGAAGTTAACTCTTTCACCTGGAAATGAATCATTACAATGTATATTATTCATAAAAGGGCGAACGCAATCGCCAGATAAAGCGATTTGTGAGTGTTTTGTATTTTCTTCTATACCTTCCATTGTAGCAAAATCGTCACAAAAATGGTACATATAGTGCTTTGCTGAGCAGAAAGCGGATGCAATGCGCTGATATTAACTATCCCATAAGGATTCATTGCACTAGCGATTTCAGGGTGTTTTTAAAAATCGCAGGCGCTCAAAAAAAACGCAAAACGCCCTAGGTGTGAACAAGCCCTTAGGGCATCTCAGCAGCCACAATTTCTTTTAAAGAGGAACTGTAACCTAGGACTGAACTTCATTCCAATCAGTAGCTAATCACCCCTTTCCCACAGTAAAATCTTTAGCTTTTCTCATATAGATCATTAGAGAGGGGACTGTATGGCTGATATTGTGGTAAACTCCTCCCACAGTGTGATGTCAAGACCTAGGTCCTGACAGTTTTCTGTCTGTAAACCTTGTTGCATTGTGGGAAACAAGGGTTTCTTTCAACAGCCAAGCAAGCAGTATCTCCCTCTGTGCATAGAACTCTCAGTAACAAACATTCCTTACAGATCACCTGGCAGAACTAAAGAGGTCACCACCAGTGATACATTTCAGAATGTTAATCAGGGAGAGGAAAGATTTTGCAATGGGCCAACACTGACTAAATAATCTATAAATGAATATTATAAACAATAAGCAATTTTATTCACTGTGCAATTTCACTACAGTTCCTCTTTAAAAAGGTGTAAAAAGTGTACAAAATCAGGGCAGTGGCATGGCAGAGGGGGATCAATGCTCAAATGTTCCTTCAAAAACATGCGTTTTATGCAGCAGCTTTTTTAATGCGTAAATGCCAAAAATCACACAGTTTCTTGATTTTTCAAATTAAGGTCTTTAACCACTTAATGGCAAGCTGACTTATAAAAACGTCATGCAAGAGTCTCTTAATGGCTCCAGGACGTTTTTATAAGTCAGACAGTGCTGCTGCCGATGTGCGTGTGAACGTGAAAATAGTGGGGGAAAAAAAACCACCAAAGACAAAATACACCTTTATTTCCAAACACTATATTGTCACCATACTTTGTACTAGGGACATAATTAAAATCTTGTGATAACCAGGACAAATAGGCAGTTACAATGTGTGGGTTTTATGCACAGTAGCAGTGTTTATATTAAAACTATAGGGGATGAAATTGGAGAAATAGTTTATTTTTTTAATTTTTTCCTTGTATTTCCTTTAAAATGCATAGAAAATAAAGTAATTACTGAAAACAAATATCAACCCCAAAAAAGCCCAGTTGGTGGTGAAAAAAACAAGATATAGATCATTTAATTGGGATTAGTAGTGATTAAGCTATTGGCAAATGAAAAGAATGAAAAGATGAAAATCGTTCTTGTCCGTTAGGGTAAAAACGCCTTTGGGGTGAAGTAGTTAAAATGGTCACTGTGTGTATCTGCCTAAAAGTTGTTTTGTACAGCTACTGTCTGAGATGCCTGAAAATTTTTTATTTATCTGCCTAAATATTTTAAATTGCAGCCACAGTATGTGAGGCCTGAAAAATTGGGCAATTACGTGCCTAAACCATTACTCTTGCAGCCACACTGGAGGC
Organism: Hyperolius riggenbachi; assembly: GCF_040937935.1. NCBI lineage: Eukaryota > Metazoa > Chordata > Amphibia > Anura > Hyperoliidae > Hyperolius > Hyperolius riggenbachi. The sequence goes on along the minus strand of NC_090657.1, from coordinate 54,941,160 downwards.
CAGAAAAAATTGGGCAATTACCTTATTTTTCGGACTATAAGACACTCCTGACCATAAGACACACCTAGGTTTAGAGGACAAAACCAGGGGAAACAAATAATATATATATATATATATATATATATATATATATATATATATATATTTATCCTGGTGCATCCATGGTGAAGGCCGGGGCACCTTGTGAATTGTGCCCCCTTTGTACCTCATGCCCCCCTTGTACCTCTTGTGTCTCCCTGAGTATTCCTCCTTCCCCCTTGTGTCCTCCCTCCCGTGTCCCCCATGTGTCTGCTTGTGTCCTCCTCTATGCCCCTTGGTGTCCTCCTCTATGCCCTTTTGTGTCCCCCTGTGTCCTCCTCTGCATGGGCACAGTACAGGGAGTCCCGACATTGTGGCGGGTTGGAGGTTCGTATTGGCAGGCGTTCACAAGTAAGGAACTCCCTGCATTTGGACTATAAGACAAAGAGACTATTTTCCCCCACTTTTGGGGGAGAAAAAGTGAGTCTTATAGTCCAAAAAATACCGTACCTGCCGAATAAATATCTGAATTCAGCGTCTGCATGAGATAGAGGCCAGAAGTAATTGGCATGCACCAGGGTAATAATTAATATATATTTTGGGGGGGGGGAGTAATGCAATGCAAATAGATGTAGAACCAAATGCCATACTGGGTGCTGTGCCAATGGTAGTGTAGGATAGCTGTGCCTGTGCCCAGGACAGACATGAGGCCTGGAGTAACTGGCATGCATCAGGGTAAATAATAATTTTTTGCTGGGTAAAGCCAATCTAAGTAGGACCAAATGACATACTGGGCAATGGCGGACGGTGCAGGATAGCTGTGCCTGTGGCCAGGGCGGACTTGAGGGATGGAGTAACTGGCATGCGTCAGGGTAATAATAACTATTTTTTTGCTGAGTAAATCTAAGTAGGACCAAATGCCATACTGGGTGGTGGCGGATGGTGCAGGTTAGCCATGCCTGTGGCCAGGTTGGACATGAGGCCAGAACAAACTGCCATGCACCAGGGTAATAATGCATAAAAATACAATTTAACCACTTCGCCATATCTGGACGCATATTTCCGTCCAGATAGGCAGTGGTGCTGCAGCCGTGTGGTGCGCGCGATCGGGCGCGCGCCCGCGCGCGCTCCCGCTGCCTCCTGCTCCCTCCCCGATCAGTGAATGGGAATATAATTCCCATTCACCGATCTAAGTCCCCGGCAGAAATACCGACGCTTTCTCATCAGAGAGCGTGGTATTTCTGCCCCCAGGAAACTTCTTCTCTTCATTATAGTTCCTAGATGCGACATCGTTCGCATCCAGGAATTTTTTTAATGTGGCCATCTTGTGGCCAAATAGTAAACTGCACCCACATACCTGTATTGAATAAAAAAATACAGTATATTACATCTAAAATTGGCTATTTACCTCCCAAACTAAAATTACCCAAATACATTTTTGTATTAAAAAAAATAAAATAAAAAAAATTACAATTAAAAAAAAAAACTACATAAATAGTTACCTAAGGGTCTGAACTTTTTAAATATACATGTCAAGAGAGTATCTTATTAATTTTTTTTAAATTATAAGCTTGTAAATAGTGATGGACGCAAGTTGAAAAAATGCACCTTTATTTCTAAATAAAATATCAGCGCCATAAATTGTGATAGGGACGTAATTTAAATGGTGTAATAAGCGGGACAAATTGGCACATAAAATGCATGGGTTTTAATTACTGTAGCATGTATTAATTTTAAACTATAATGGCCAAAAACTGAGAAATAATGATTTTTTTCCATTTCTATCTTAATCTTCCTGTAAGCAAAATGTACTACCTAAGGAAAGCCTAATTAGTGGCGGAAAAAACGAGATATAGATCAATTAATTTTGATAAGTAGCGATAAAGTTATTAGTGAATGAATGGGAGGTGAACATTGCTCGGATGCATAAGATTTTCGAAGCTGTAGGCTGAAGTGGTTAGAGTGGACCCAAATTGAAAATACAAGATTTCAGAAATAAAATCTATTTCCTAAATTATAATAATAAATAGCAGACTTTTTCAGTTGCATAATGACAAATATAAAATATTATACAATTATTGGAGGAACCCCTCCCTTCCTTTCATATTGCCGGGACAGAATCCAGCAAACTGGTGGAGTAGGTGGTGTCCAGCAAAGGAGGAATTGCTAATGGCTGCCACCTGTATAACCCTAGTTATGAAAAGAGAAGAGTGTAAAGCATGCACTGAAATGCTCATAGGCTTGAAGGAGTGTTTGTTTATCTTTGCATGCGTCAGAGCGGTGCAACTAAATATTTTGAATTAAAAAATGTTTGGTTTGGGTCCGCTTTAAGTATTACAGCAAGCCCTTTGGTCTTCTTGTTAACTTGCATTAACCATGCTAGGTGATCTGAATGCATTAGAGGCTGCAGTTGAGGACGATATTTGTCCTTGCTTGTATGCTGATGTTTTAACTGTGAGATTTGCCTGCTGTTTTATATAATTATTCCTGCAAATTATCCGCACAAGGTACCCAGCAATGTAAATTATCTTGACTACAAACTTCCTGGATTTACTTGTGCTGCAAGCAAAAGCATGCCCTGATCAGCAAACGTCTAATAAAAGTGTGATTTTAAAGGTGGCCAGATTTCTGTCAGATGCCTGTCAAGTTAAATCTAACAGGAATCTATCTGATGTGTGCCACACACTAGGATTTAGGAACAGATTTCCAATAGATTTCAGAATGAGTGAGAATGGGTGCCGGGGACTGCATAATAAAATATTGGTAAACTAGATTGCCAATATGTTACCACTAGTGGCAGTAGCACCTGTGATGGGGGGTTTAGATCTTTGGGGGCCCCAACTACAACTCTTCCCTTCCTCGGATACAGGGGACTATACTTTAGATCAGGTGTTTTTGTGGTTACACTAGTTATGGGTGTGAAGATCATGATGGTCACACTTGTTTTATGACCCTTGTGAAATGGGCCCCAAGGTCACGAAGGGCACCAAGGGTAGGCCAGGGAAGGGGTGTGAACATTGGAAGGACCTATCAAAGTTTTGCTTGAAGGCCACATGAGTTGCAGTTATGTCACTGTGTGGTGGTGGCTTGCACTCTCGCCTTTCAGCACTAAAGTCTCAGGGGGCCAATCTTAGCCTTTGGGTGGAGCTGCTTCTTGATTTACATAACCTCTGCTGTGCAGACTGCTTTACTGCTTCAGTCAAGAAACACATTACAGTACAGAAGGCAAGTCTACTGACCAGAGAAGGCCAATGAGATGGAAATTTTTCTGACTTGTCTGCAAATTTAATGGAAATGCGACTTGGGATAGGGGCCAATCAAAATCAGCAAGAAGCAAATTTGATTGGTCAAACTTTAAGCTGTAAACAGTTGACTCTGCATGCAAATTGGAAAAATCAGCATCTTGTGACCATCTCTTCTCTTATCATCTTTTCTAATCTAGTGATGAGCAGGAAAGGGGTGGAGCTACATACGATGGAATTTATGCCATTGGCATGCTCTTCCTTGTGCCCTTTTATGGTGCTGTCGTGGGTGTTAACAGCTAGTATTGTGATATGACGGGAAACAAAGTGTTCATCAGGAATAAGGGCCTGTTTCCACTACACACAGATTGGATGCAGAATGGATGCAAAAAAACTGACTCCAATGATTGCCTATGGGTCTGTTTCCACTAAACACGATTTTTCTGATGCAATCCCATAGGCATTCATTGGAGTCAGTTTTTCTGCAGCCATTCTGCATCCAATCTGCGTGTAGTGGAAACAGGCCCTAAGGGTTCAGAAGCAGCCCACATCAGTTCTGTAGGAAGGAATCTTCCACAGTTATGTTGCCTTTTTTTCTTGTATGATACAGCTGCCTCATAGAGAGGTTTTTGGCCACCTGTTGATGCTGCATCCACTAAACCCACCTAATTTCCTATGATGCTAAAGCCTATATCCTGGCCTGCCCTGGTTCATGTGACACCCGCACATGAAATGACATCGCAACACGCGGCAGTGTCATGTGGTACAGGTGCTTGTGGTGATGCTAAACACTGGAGGAGGCCAGGATTTGTGCTGGTGGACAAGTGAGCCTTCTACAGGGCACATGGCCACAGGGGGACATATACACTTTGGGGTCCGTCGGACACCACGATATAGAATGATGTCACCGCCATGCACACAATTCAGCCCTTGCAATCGAGATTTTCAATCTTTCCCATTCAATCCTTTTAAAAAAATTGGCCATGTAGCGGTATGGATTCTCCTTCAATTAAATAAAATCGAAAGGCAGATCAGCCAGCAAATTGGCATACTGTATGGACACCCTTACATGTAGAGAGTGGCAGCTCCAGCTTAAAATTTTTGGAGGGCACAAAGGGGCATGAAGGTTGGTTGGTTGGTTGGTTGGTTGGTTGGTTGGTTGGTTGGTTGGTTAGGCGCATTTAGGTGATAAAAATAGTTTTGCGAGCTTTAGATAGGTTTTGCCTAACTGATAGACTAACTAGTTAAGAAATGATAGAAACAAATGTAAACATCACAAACAGAACTCAGAGGCTTTTAAACAGAGCAGATTGTCCAAATGATGGTGCAATTATTGAAGAAAAGTTACCTAAAGATGTACTTGGCTAGTTTACTGGCTTGCTTTAATCCTTACTTGCATACTTTGATCTTCTAAGCACAGTGCTAAGAGCTTTGTTCATCGACTAGGCGGGTGCAAAATCGAAGCCACTTCAAGAAGAAAGTGTGGTCTTTCTGCACAGCTGTAGAGGAATTTTAAAAACAAAGCTGGAACTAAAGTGGTTAAGTTACTGCTGGCTGAAATGAACTGAATTTACTTGTCTCTTCAGTAAGCACAGATCATTTGCCGTGGCTGTTTGCTGTTGTTTTAATGGAGCAGAACACGATAGAGTCACGGAAAAGGTCATCGCAATATCTCTGCGTGATGCTGGCAAGTCCAAGGATCACACTTCAATCGTGCAATCATTGTCGTAACCTTTACTGTCGCCTCTCATTACCATGATTACGTTTATGCTGGATGGGAAGCTTATGCTGCTCTTCCAATGACGAGCGATCATCTGCTTCATAACACTGTGATGACTGCTGACAAGAATGTTGACCTGTCCCGTGATTCTTGGCAGTGGCTCCATTTCTCCAATGTGATTCTCCCTCAAACCTTCTTCTGTCTGTTGTTGTTGTTGAGTCAATATTCAAAATTAGGAAAGCCCCCCCCCCCCTTTATTATTATTTAGTATTTATATAGCACCGACATCTTACGCAGCGCTGTACAGAGAATATAGTCTTGTCACTAACTGTCCCTCAGAGGAGCTCACAATCTAATCCCTACCACAGCCTTATGTCTATGTATGTATTGTGTAGTGTATCATAGTCTAGGGCCAATTTAGGGGGAGCCAATTAACTTATCTGTATGTTTTTGGGATGTGGAATCAAACCAGAGTGCCCGGAGGAAACCCATGCAGACATGGGAAGAACATACAATCTCCTTGCAGATGCTGACCTGGCCGGGATTTGAATTGGTGACCCAGCACTGCAAGGCAAGAGCGCTAACCACTACGCCACCATGCCTCCATTTAAAACAGAGCCATAGCTCCCAACTGTCCCTCTTTTTGAGGGACAGTCCATCTTTGGTATCCAATACAGGGGTGTAACTATAAATCCTGCCCCCCCCCCAGCAATACTTTGATGGGGCCCCAACCTTTACACCCTTTCACTTGCCAACCCCTTGGTAGCCCTCACAGTCTGGAGCCCATCTTGAAAGGGTCATATAAAAAGTGTGGCCATCATGACACCCATAACACCTGATGGATGGGCCCATTTATCAGAAGGAACAAAGTAGTAGTTGGGGCCTACCGCTCTGGGCCCCCCCTGCAGTTACATGGACTGCTCCCCTCTACAGTAGTTATGCCCCTGGTCCCTCTTTGATGGGGCCCTCTTAATGTTCAAAACCCTTCACTTGCCTCCCCTTGGTGACCCTCACAACACGGGGTCCCTCAAACATGGATGAAAATACTATTGTGGCCATCAGGATCCACCCATAACATGTGTAGCCACACAAACACCTCATCTGGAGTATCAAAGACAGGGAAGGTTAGTAGTCCCCCCCCCCCTTCCCCTGCAGTCGCAGAGGCTACTCCACCCTAGTTGCGCCCCTGGAACCTAAACCCTTCATCCCTCTTTCTACCTCATATGTCCCTCTTTCAGGACTAATATACAGAGCTGTGTAAATATTTGTTTTTTATTTCTACTTAAAAATGTGTAGTCTCCATTGTGGTTATTGGAGACTATATACAGATCCCTCAATTGACTGGGCACATTTTGGCAACAGAGCAGTAGCTGTGACGGTGGTTTGACACGGATGACGGTCATCAATCCTTTTTGATTCCTGCACTGTGGTGAACTATTTAGTGAACTTAACTCTTCAGATAGTTGGAGTGTGAAGATCCGCATAGTTTGTCAATACATAGTTCTGAAAATGTGTGACGTGACTGCTTGAGTGAATTAGCATGGATGGTCAGCTGACAAGATAGGCATAGGGGGGGGGGGGGACTTTTCTATGCAACTGCAATTTGGTTCTATTCAATAAACTTTTTGTGATACTGTAAGCAGACGCTTCCCCTAGTCAATCTTTTTTCAGACAACTGTGTAAGGGAAACGGTTCCCCTTTACAGGGTTACAGACCATATATCACTTCTAACGCTCCCCAATCCTCAATTTTTGCCTAGTCCTGCTGTGACCCAGACGAAGGTTAGGAAACTTCTGGCAGCTATTAATAGCGGAGAACATTGACAAACTCCTTTGCTAAATTCCACAAGTCCTCCCATGTTCTGCAGGATCTGTGCCATGCGGACGTTGTTCTTTCCTTGCATTGCTCATTTATATTTCATGACCCCATCTATATGATTCTTTGGGAAGTCCCATAACATAGAAAGTTTTCTTCATGTATTTTTAATTGTGGTTATTTATTAAACTCTACATAATTTTGCATTATTGCTATGCTCTTTTTACTGCTCTTAATGGGGTTGTGAAAAGGTAAGAGGAAATAGTGCGTCGCCTACATACCTTGCCTTTTAGAAACTTTATTATTTTCTTGTTGCCAAACGCACATCAAACGTCTCCTATAAATAAGTGATGAGATCACTTTTTTATAATTGCAGAGGGGTTTAAAGAGCAACTGTAGTCAAAATAGCAGAATGAATAAAATGGCTTATTTTTTTACAATATTAATTTATAAGTTATTTAGTCACTGTCTGCCAACTGTAAACTCTTTTCTCTCCCCGATTTACATTCTAACATAAGGGAAATGCCGAGAGCCCAGTATAGTGTAGTATGTACTGTAAATTGGGTATGGAAGGTAAGTATAGGTAGGTTATACTCACAAACAAGGGTTACCATCCAGGTAACCACTATGAAGGCAGGTGAGGAGATTAAACCTGTCCCCACTCAGGATTAAGAAGTAGATCGGGAAAAAGGAAGAATGCCCCTCTACCAGGGGTGGAAACAACTGCAATAGTAGTACAGAGGCTCCAACAGGGTAGAAACAATATTTCTTTAAAATGGATAAAAAGAAGTAGATAGCGGTGGAATTACCCCTCCAAAACAGACACAAAAATTGCCGATTTAGGCAAAAATCAGTTTATTTGCATACTCCGAACAAGGTGCAACGAGTTTTGCGGGTATATCCCACTTCCTCAGGCAATAAATAGGAGCATATCACCAATGTGGTCTGGTACGTAGCCTGGCGCCTCTACAGAGGCTACGGTCCGGGACATAGCCTGGCGCCTCTACAGAGGAGCCGGCTACATACCGGACCGCATTGGTGATGTGTTCCTATTTATTGCCTGAGGAAGTGGGATATACCCACAAAATGCATTGCACCTTGTTCGAAGTATGTAAATAAACTGATTTTTACTTAAAACAGCAATTTTTTGTGTCAATTTTTGGGTAAGTCCACCGCTACCTACTTCATTTCATCCATTTTAAAGAAATATTGTTTTTACCCTGTTGGCGCCTCTGTACTACTATTACATTCTAACATGTTCAGTTAGTGAGATATCTAAAGCCAGTAGAGACTATCTCTGGTCTCCCAGAATGCTCAGAATGGAGAGAATTCTGCATAGCAAACAGCCTAGCTTAAAGTAAACCTGAGATGGGGGGATATCATTTTTTTTACATATCTGGGGGCTTCCTCCAGCACCCTAATCTATCCTACGCCATCCTTTATCCCTTGCTATTCGGCCCATAAAAGTGCTTCAATCTGGGGCGTACTGCGCAGGCATGTGCACGTGCACATTGCATTCCTGTCACCAGGAGCTGGCAGCACCTGCACAGTACTTCTGCACGCGAGCATGAAGGGGAGGGGGAGCGTGCAGCTGGACTGCCCATGCTCCGACTGGCCCTGACTGAAGGACCTTACGCGCCGAATAGTGGAGGATCCAGGCGGTGCAGGAGGAGATGGCGGAAACAGGGGGCAGAAGGAAGCCCCAGCCCTCAGGTATGTATATTTTTTTTATATACCCTGTCTCTGGTACACTTTAAGCCTCAGTGGGAGGGTGGTACTACAGACCAATATACAGCAATATATGGCTATAGGAAGTGTTTCTGATGCTGAACCCAGGATATTTACCGTATTTATTTGGACTATAAGATGCTCCTGACCATAAGAAGCACCTAGGTTTAGAGGACAAAACCAGGGCGAAAAATATATGCTACACCTGGTGCATCCATGCTGAAGGGGCATCTTGTGGATTATGCCCCCTTTGCACCTCATGCTCCCTTATACCTCTTGTGTCTCCCTGTGTCGTCCTCTGTCCCACTTGTGCCCTCCTCTTTCCCCCATGTGTCCGCCTCCTTCCCCTTTGTGTCTCACGTGTGTCCTCCTCTATGCTCCTTTGTGTTCCCCTGTGTCCTCCATTTGTCCCCTTGGCCTCCTCTACATGGGCACAGTACAGGGAGTCCCCAACATTGCAGCGCGTTAGAGGTTCATATTGGCAGGCGTTCACAAGTCAGGAATTCCCTGCATTCGGACTATAAGACGCAGTGACTTTTCCCCCCCACTTTTGGGGGAGGAAAAGTGAGTCTTATAGTAATGTGAAAGTGGGTGTCTTAAATAATTTACTGCATTCCACTATATGTCACTATAGTTACTCTTTAATGTTTGTATGGAGTCAAGAGAAGTAGACCAGTGCAGAATACAATAGAGTGTGTTGTTGGTTGGTTTTGAGTGGCATAGGGATAGTCAACCATAGCGACTGCTTTGTGGCCCGTAGCCAAAGGGTGCCTGGTTTCAGCAGCCAGCAATAAAGAGGTCCACTATGGGCCTCAAAAAGACCTGCAGCGGGTGCCCTGAAGCAGAACAGGAAAAAAGAGTGGAAGAGGCCTTTGCAGTAAAAAGGGCATTGCCATAGGCGCCCCTTATAAAAGCCGCGATTTGCGGCAAAGAATGCTATGTAATGCTGCAATTAGCATTTTGGATTTTATAGTGGCCACCCAAATGATCTTTCTTTGCAACATATCAAGGCTTTGTGGCAGGGGTGGTAGGTTAAGGTTGGGGGGCCTGTGTTAGGCGACACAGGTGAGGGTTAAGTGTTAGGCACCACATGGGGGGTTAGGGGTTAGACATAGGTAGGAGTCAGACTAGACTATATACTCTGTACAGTGCTGCGGAAGATGTTGGCACTATATAAATACAAAATAATAAAAATAGGTAAAGGGAGGTTTAAGAATTAGGCATTGGTAGGGGAAGGTCTTAGGGTTAGGCATCGGTAGAGAGAGGTCTTGGGGTTAGGCATCGATAGAGGGAGGTTTTAGGATTAGGCATCGGTAGAGAGAGGTCTTAGGGTTAGGTGTCGGTAGAGAGAGGTCTTGGGGTTAGGCGTCTGTAGAGAGAGGTCTTGGGGTTAGGCATAGGTAGAGGGTCGTCTTAGGATTAGGCATCGGTAAAGGGAGGTCTTAGGGTTAGGCATTGGTAAAGGGAGGACTTGGGGTTTGGCATCTGTAGAGGGAGGTCTTATGAATAGGCATCGGTAGAGGGAGGTTTTAGGATTAGGAGTCGGTAGAGGGAGGTCTTAAAGAGACTCAGAGATAAGTCATAAGGCAGTTTTTTTACTCACCTGGGGCTTCCTCCAGCCCCAAAAACACAGAGTCTCCTATTACCGAGGTTCACCGCGGCTGAACGGGAGATAGCTGGAGGACAGCGAGGGATGCATTCATGCGTATGGGGCTGTTGGAACCCCCGGGTAAGTAGAGAGAGGTCTTGGGGTTAGGCATCGTTAGAGGGAGGTCTTAGGATTAGGTATCGGTAGAGAGGGGGTCTTAGGGTTATGCATAGGTAGAGAGAGGTCTTGGAGTTAGGCATAGGTAGAGGGTCGTCTTAGAATTAGGCATCGGTAGAGGGAGGTCTTAGGGTTAGGCATCGGTAGAGGGAGGTCATGGGTTTTGGCATCTGTAGAGGGATGACTCATCCCTGAGTCATCTTTAAGGTTAGGAATTGGTAGAGGGAGAGGTCTTAGGGTTAGGCGTCGGCAGAGGGAGATCTTAGGATTAGGCATCGGTAGAAGGAGGTCTTAGGGTTAAGCATCGGTAGAGGGAGGTCTTAGGGTTAGGAATTGGTAGAGGGAGGTCTTAGGGTTAGGAATCAGTAGAGAGAGGTTTTAAGGTTAGGAATTGGTAGATGGAGGTCTTAGGGTTAGGCATCGGTGAAGGGAGGGTTCTGTGTGAGAGTAGGCAAAGGCATACTGAAATATTGGTAAAGATTACCAATATTTTACTATTGGAATTAAGTAAGACAATATCAATAATTTTACCAATATTATACTAGCAGCAATCCACCTGCCCTTCTTGCCAGGCGCCTTTTTTACATAAATGCGCCCTGAAGTGCAGGGTGTAAAGGGTGTAAGGTTGGGCACCAACGTGGAGGGGGGTTAAGGCAGGCACCACCAGAGGGGTGCTAAAGTTAAGCATCGGTAGAGGGAGGGTCCTGTGTGAGAGTTGGATTGTGTTAGGTCATAGTAAGATATCTGTAAAGATATTTAACTATCGTAACTAAGTAGTAGAATATTAGTAATTTTACCGATATTCTACCAGGGCTATCTCCAGTGTACGCAGTGCAAGGATCCTGAGTAATGTAACCCAGGTTCTTTTTTTCCTCTCACTGATCATCTCTAGACATAACTGGTGACAGGAATCACCCTCCATCAATGTAAGTGGATTTACCCTATAACTGTCGCCAACACATTTTCAGTATTTATTTTTTTCTTCGGGTTGAGTTTTTTATTGCAAGAGTAGCATGTAAATGAGAAAAACTATGGCTGATTTTAATGGCTCATTTGAACTATATATTGAACATACATTTTTTTAGCTACAGTTTGGCCATAGCGGACTTTTAAAGGAAACTGAGCAGATTTTTTTAACTCTCAGGAGATCTCAATAGCACACTAAAAATGCATGCTAAAATGTGACTCATAAATAAATTTTGCCTCATCTTTTTATGTTCAAGGGTTAATTACAGGCAGCGTTCTTCTATTTCCTCAGTCCACACGCAGTTCACAAGCAGCAGAAAATGGAAGGCAGATAAGGACTTTTCTAATTAGACTTAATTGCCCAGAAGCTAAAATCAAACTAACCCATTCCTCATTAGGGAGGGTGAGGAGGGGGGAACTGTGCTTCAAACAGATAAGTCACACTTGATGAACTTCTTACCAACCCTGGATATTGGCAGTGAAAAGGGAGCAGGGAGGATTAACTTCTCAAACAGGGCAGCCCTTTCAGCTATTTGAAACCATGAGTTTAGATCCCTTTAAGTGGTGCCGTAGGATCTAGTGGTGAAGCTGGAATGCAGCAAAAGTTCTCCAGTGTCGTCCCTTTAAGGCCATTTAAATAAATTTGATTTTTAGAAACTTGAGTTTTTCCAGTCTGCGGTTTCCACTTCAATAAAAGCTCAATCAAGGTACTTGGAATTGAATCTATTAGAGTGAGCAAGAGAGTTGAAAATTCCTAAATTAATGTGTCTCCAATTGTTCTGCTAAGACAAATCGCTCTGTTAGAGAATGTCAATGAGGGAAAAGTGAGAAGCAAAATGAGCAGCTGCCATGAAAACGTGAAAAATGCCTAACAGTGTATGATTACATGAGGAGAAGAGGTGCGGAAACGCCGCTATTGTAAACACAACTGGCATCCTGTCTCGCTCCTCAAAGTCAGGAAAAGGTCTTTATGTTTAAGTATGTCTAAGTAGAGGCAGCACAGTGGCCTAGAGCTCTCTCCTTGCAGCGCAGTGTCCCCGGTTTAAATCTCAGCCAGGTCAACATCTGCATTCTGCAAGGAGTTTGTATGTTCTTCCCGTGTCTGCATGGGTTTCCTCCTGGCACTCAGGTTTTCTCCTACATCCCAAACACATACAGATAAGTTAATTGACTTCCCCCTAAAATATGATACATGCACTACACTATACACACATAGATATATGCCTATGGTAGGGATTAGATTGTGAGCCCCTCTGGGGGACAGTTAGTGACAAGACAATATATACTCTGTACATCGCTGCATATGTTGGCGATATATAAATACTTAAAATAATAATAAGTCATGTCTAAGAGGCCTTTGGAGCAGAGCAGGATCATCCACCAGGCAACCTAGGCAGGTGCTTGGGGCCTAGTGGGTGTCAAGGGACACACCTGACACCTTCTTTGACCTCTCTCTACTTTAGCTTACCAAAATTATCACAAGGTTTACCAGGGCCCGGGTTTACCAGTAAATCTTACTCAATCTCTGCTTTGGAGAAAGAAGGCAGTGGATCACGCTACTGGCCTCAGCCCCCTGTGCTGTTAGCTTACAAACCCTCCTGTTAGCCAGCGTGGTCACCTCCTCTCACTGCGTGCATGAAATAGGGGTGCCAGGAAAATTGGGTGTCGGGTGAAGACGATATAAGTCTAACTGATGAAATATTTACAGCAGTAATGGCGATATTAAAACATTAGTAAATATTACCAATATTTTACTACAACTCACCCTAACCCTACTCTCACACAGAACCCTCCCCCTCAGACGCCTCACCCTAACCCTAACCCTTTCTGACGCCTAACTTTGAAACGCCCTTTCTTGTCGCCTAACCCTGAAACCCCCCTTCTTAATGCCTAACTCTAAAACCCCCATTCCTGATACCTAACCCTAAAACCCCTCTTCCTGACACCTAACCCTAAAACCCCCCTTCCTTACTCCTAACCATAAAACCCCTCTTCCTTATGCATAACCCTGAAACCCCTCTTCCTGACTCCTAACCCAAAAAACGACCTTCTTGGCACCTAACCCTAAAAAGCATGTGCTTCAAAAAAGAAAAACAAAATAAATACAAAAGACAAAAAAATTCCATATCTATAACTTTCTAATTTTTACAATGATATAAAGTTTAAAAACTATAGCTTTCCAATGTTCTTATAATGAAAAAAAAAATCTAAAACTATAAAGTTCTAATATTCAAAACAATATTTTTTAGGTTCCCAAATTTCTGCTCTTGGCACCCAATAGCTGATATTTGTATTAGAGCCCATGACGGCACCTTCATGCATTAGCTGTGGGTGTCTAAATTTCCTGCTTGCCTCTCACTCTCGCATTCAGGACTTCTCACTAGTGTCACCTCTCCTTTGGAACTCTCTACCACAGTCTATCCGTCATGTCCCAAGCATGGAAATTTTCAAACATAACCTCAAGAAACACAATTTGCTATATCTAGAATGTAAAAATACTGCCTCATCTGCTAACCCCTTTGTCTACTCACCCAGTATCTCTGCCCCACTACCCTCTAGATTGTAAACTGGCAAGGGTAGAGACATCTCCCTTTTATTTTCTGTTTTTGTGCAATTTATTAAATGAACATCTATCAATATTGGGTATGTTTTTCACACTTCACATCTATTGTATGTATCGGTACTTGTGTCACTGGTTGTCCCGTATGTACAGTATGTTGAATAGCTCATGCATCTATGCTTCCCTCGTTCTATGTTTTGAATGTTGTACAGAGCTATGGAACATATTGGCGCTCTATAAATAAAAATAATGATATTGCAGAGGCACTGGAACAACACAGTAGAACAGGGGTGGGCAAACTTTTCTGGCTGCGGGCCCCATTCCTCAAAAATCTAGCCCACAGCCCTAGTGTGTCTCCCTCCCTCCCGTCCTACCTCCCTCTGGAAAAGTGTGCACCGGAAGAGAGTAGGTGGTAACTCACCCAGTCTCACCTTCCATAGGTGATCTCCATGATGATGGCGGAGTCATGTGACATGCTGGGACTTACTGAAGGCAGGTCACATGACGCCACTGTTGCCATGGAGGTAACTGCTGGAGAGTGCAATTGGGTAAGTTGATTATCTCGTACATGCGCAACATGTATTTTTGAATGGACGGCGTGAGGGAGAAGGGAAAAGGAGCAGAATCCTGCCCTCTATCGGTGGACAGGCTTTGGAACAGCCATGGGCCGAGTCATAGTTTTCACAGGCCTGCAGTAGAATGTAGGCAGTTATTCAGGACACCCAATTTTACTTTAATTATCCTGGTTTCAGCATCAGAAACACTTCATAGCACTCTGGGAGACCTGGGGCCATAGGTAATTTGAGTAGATAGGAAGCTCAAAACACGTGAGCTTCTATCACCTTACATCACTCAGGATTTACCCACAAATTTACAGCTTTACCTCAGCAATGTCCGAGCATAACACAGGTGATTAGTAGCTAGCTATTTGAGCGATGATCCTTTATCCCGAGTGATAAAGAGTAATGTGGAGTGAGGTATTTGTGCCATGATAAGCTGTCCTCCGGCACCACGGCAGTGAAGATGCACCCAACATTCATCAATACAATCAGCTGGCTCTCAAATGCTTGCCTGACACTCAACACAGCATGCCAGGCTCCCCTGGCATTGTCATTTCCTGTCATTCTGTGCTGCCCGCTGGACACACTTTGCCCACAACTGTTGGTTTTCTCTCTGTGTTCTAACCCTGGAACCCAACAAAGCATCATTGATGTTCCTGCTGGGGCTCCCCATTCTTCCACTATGTGGGCTAGTGAGAATCATCCTGATTCTCATTGGTCCACCAACTGGCACCAATGTTGGCATATATAAAAGAGAGAATCGGCAGCAGTCACATCGGGTCCAGCGGTCGGTGCAGAGGGGCTCCCAGATTCCAACATAGGCCCTCAGGATCTATCCCCCCTCTTTCTGGACAACAGAGGTAGGGAAAGAGTCCCCGTCCATAACATGAGCTTTCTCACCACTCTCTTACAGACCCCCAATATCATGTACCATGTGAACTGGTATGGCTAGTGTGGTGGAACCCCACACAGGTTGACCATCCTGGCTAGAGGTGAGAGAGGGTTAAAGAATGTTTAAGGGAGAGGGGTCCTGCTGTTTTTTTGTTTTGTTTTTTAAACATGCCACCTCCTCTCCCCCCCCCCCCCCCCCCCCAAAAAAAAAATCTTTAACCACTTTACCCCCGCCCGTACGGATTTCTCCGTCCCTTTTTCCATCCTTTAACTCCCAGGGACGGAGAAATCCGTACTTTCCGCGTTCCCGACGCTGCCCGCACTCCCGCTCGTAAAACACGCCGCCCGCCGCTAGTAAACACGCCGCCGCCCGCTCGCCCGGAGATCAATGAACGCGAAAATCCATTCCCGTTCGTTGATCTAAGTCCCACAATGATCCGCTGCTCTCCTATGGGCAGCGCGATCATTGTGAGAAAAAACTCACGTGTCCAGCCTCCTTATACTTCCTCCAAGCTTCCGGAAGGACGCTTGGAGGTCGCATTAAAACAAAAAGTTACTGTGGCCATCTTGTGGCCAAATAGTAAACTACACCCTACACATTTTTCACATACAAATAAATGACTTTTACACAAAAAATTAACTCATTACCTCCCACACTCGCCATTTTTTTGTAATTAAAAAAAATTCAAAAATTTACAATTAAAAAAATACATAAATAGTTACCTTAGGGACTGAACTTTTTAAATATTTATGTCAAGAAGGTATAACACTGTTACTTTATAAACTATGGGCTTGTAATTAGGGATGGACGCAAAACTAAAAAAAATGCACCTTTATTTCCAAATAAAATATTGGCGCCAAACATTGTGATAGGGACATAATTTAAATGGTTTTATAACCGGGACAAAAGGGCAAATAAATTTAATGGGTTTTAATTACAGTAGCATGCATTATTTAAAAACTATAATGGCCGAAAACTGAAAAATAATTATTTTTTTCCCCACATTTTTTCTATTTTCCCATTAGAACACATTTAGAAAAAAATAATTCTTGGCATAATGTCCCACCTAAAGAAAGCCTAATTGGTGGCGGAAAAAACAAGATATAGTTCATTTCATTGCGATAAGTAATGATAAAGTTATAGACGAATGAATGGAAGGAGCGCTGAAAGGTGAAAATTGCTCTGGTGCTCAGGGGGTAAAACCCCTCAGTGGTGAAGTTGTTAATTAACCCCTTCTCACCCATGCAGGCTGGTATAGCCAGGATGGCTGACCCAACATGGAGGATTTTTATTGGTCAGTTTAGACCAATTTTGCTAATCTCCAGGATCTTCCCAGGGAAGAGACAGGCAATTTTTCAGAACTAGCTTACCGTATATGTTGTGCCTGACATAACACCTTAAATTTTCCAAAAAGAAGATGAAGCTGTTAGTTGGGAAGGTGACAGAAGAAGTACACTCCCATTCAGAAGTCTTCTGAGCTCCCGGGGTACTGGGAGGATGTGTTTAACAAAACAAAATATTAAGGACAATAAATTGGAGTGTAAATTAAGGAATTTACCTCCGGGGTAAGTCAGGCAGCGCAAGCCGCACACAATTCTATCAACAGCTCATGTTGACATATTTCGAGGTATTAAAATCTCTACATTAGGACATCGTCTGTAGCTAAAGGTGCTTCTATATTCTGAACTCCACTAGGATCATGAATTTTTGGACACCAATATAAAAAGTTAGATCTGTTTTTCTCACTCAGGCATACCTTATATACAGTACCGTATGCAAGGGGAAGGGTATCAAAGGTACAAAAGGCTCAAAAAACATCAGTATATATTTTAAAGCATATCTGAAGGAACATATGGCATGATGAGATAAAATATACACATATAGTACTATCCCGACTAAGAAATTATCAGACAGCTTGTCGAGTCCAGTCTGGTTTCCTGCACAGAAAATAGAAGCCAAATCAGATAAGAAACAGTAAGATAAGGTTCCAATGAGGTTTTACTGCAGGACAGCTCAAAGAGATATTAATTCTGTATCCTTTTCAGCTAAACAAAGCCGAGTGTGGATTCTAAACAGCAGCAGTGAAAGGCTGAGTAATGCTATAAAACTAAAAAAAAAAATATTAGCATCTTATCATCCATTCTTTACATACAATTCATTAATTATCTCATAAGTTAATTTTCAGATTTACGTTCAATATTGTCATGCAATTAGAAAAGAAGACAGGGAGGTCCGCACTTGTCCAGATGCAAAGCCACTTTATTGTCGGACCGTATCCACAAAAAATCCACATACTGTAGGTCACATAGCTGACATGTTTCGAACGTTTAGTTTTTAATCATAGCTGGTTTTACTGACACATTTGACAGAATCTATGAATATGTGTTTGAGGAGAAATGCACCACCCACATCCAGCCTACACAGGGCCAGAGATATTAGGTGGGAATTGGTGCATTTCTCCGCCCCCGTGTGGGCTGGATGTGGGTGGTGCATTTCTCCTCAAACACATATATTCTGTCAAATGTGTATATCAAATGTGTATAACCAGCTATGATTAAGAACTAAACATTCAAACATGTCAGCTATGTGACCTATGTGGGTTTTTTTGTGGATACGTCCAACAATACAGTGGCTTTTCATCAGGACAAGTGTGGACCACCCTGTTTTCTTTCATGGTTTCAGTGGGCTTGCTGACCCTGTCAAGCATTGTCTGGAGATTGTGTGGGGTGCAGTGGTATTCACTACATTTATCAATTGTCATGCAATACTGCATATGCATCTTGAGAATTGCTTATGTGTTCTTTTTACTTTGTTATAGTGCCTTCCTTCTGGGGATTAGTAAATTCGGCCTGGAATCTATGTGCCGTCGGGAAGAGGCAATCTCCTGTCAACATAGAAACCAGCCATATGATATTCGATCCCTTCTTAACATCACTACGGATAAACACTGGTGGAAGGAAGGTAAGGAGGAGCGCCGTCAATCTTTACTGAGGTCACAAAGAGAGAGAAAATGGCACATGTGGACACATTTTAGGGAGGATCTTGTTCAATCACATCACCTCTTCTTCAATCAGCTACAACCATTAAATTCTATGTAGTTGTCGAAATGTAAGAGAATTTATGCTGCAACATAGCCACCTGATCAATCTCTTGATCAATTTCTTACCAAAATCGGTTGAAGGGATCAATTGGACATGCTGTAAAATCTTGGTTGCAAGTGCTAGATCGGGTGCATGAAGGCAATGGCATTCAATATCGCAATGACCGGAGTACACAGTGGACCACTGTCTGGTGTCCCCTCAAGTGTAAAGTGTCCTACTGTGCCCGAGTGCAGTGTAAAAGTCTAATTTGTCTGCCGCCACAACTCCTGGCCTCATCTGGTGTCTGGCATCGCCATTAGCACCCATACCACGCGACACCAGGTGTATGTGTAATGCAACTACGGTGCTTGAGGCCACATGGTACAGGAACTCACAGTGACACCACCGGAGAAGTCTAGGAGTCATGCCAGGGGACAAGGGAGACTTTACCGCGCACGGGCACCGGGGGGGGGGGGGCACTTTGACACTTCAGGGGTGGCTAGGCAGACAGCAGAGACGGTGGTGCTAAGACGATTTCTGATCAGATGGGCATATGGGCAGGCAACAGATCTGTCTCGTGGTCGATCTGCCCATACACCGACTGATGTATGGCTACCTTTAGAGTATGTGGGGGGTGATTAAATTAGTGGACCACTATAAGCAGTGTGCTGTAGGCATGGGTGGCACTACATTGCCCCCCCTCCCCCCTGGGAATCACTGTGCCCCCCTGTGTGCCCACCACCATGCTCAGTAACAACTGTTTTCAGGCTCCAGCAGCATACAGTGAACAGGATAAGCCCTATAAAAAACTCTCCAAGTCAGCCTGAGTCTATGTAGGTAATAAGTAAAACTTAAGCTAAAGTAATAAGTAAACTTAAGCTAAATCTACACGCAGCGATTCGGCGGCTCGATTAGCCGCCGGATCACCTCTTCCGTGTCCCCATCGCGTCCCCGCTCACCCGCGCGTGCGCCGGATTCGATACCCGCTCGTCCCCGCGCCGCTTTTCTTCCACTCGATTCCCTGCCATTGTCCCCTTGCGGGGAACGAGCAGGGAATCGGCGGTAGCAAGATCCGACCTGTCGGATCTTATCAATCAAGCCACATCAGCGGCTCGATTGATAACACACATCGGAGCCTCATCTACGTGTGTAGATGAGGCTTTAGCTATTTGACATAAATACCTCACAATCCTTCTGAGATTCCTTGTAATGAATGTATCTGTTTGACAGCTATATTGACAAATAAAAAAAATCTCCCTACCTCCTGATTGTATGCTCTAACATTTTCAATCAACAGGAATAGAGTCTGAGGAAGGTTTCAACCTGAAAGCTTACCAATAAACTAGGATAATAATCCTGATTCAAAAGTTCCTGTCTGTAAAATATAAGCTCTAGTCCAGCAATAACCTTAAAGGATACCCGAATTGACATGTGACATGATAAGATAGACATGGGTATGTACAGTGCCTAGCACACAAATAACTATATCGTGTTCCTCTTTCTCTGCCTGAAAGAGTTAAATAACAGGTATGTAAGTGGCTGACTCAGTCCTGACTCAGACAAGAAGTGACTACAGTGTGACCCTCACTGATAAGAAATTCCAACTATAAAACACTTTCCTAGCAGAAAATGGCTTCTGAGAGCAGCAAAGAGATAAAAAAGGGTCAATAGTTCATAGATTTTAGCTGTGGCATACTTCAATGAATGCGTCATTGAGCAAAAACAATAAAAGAGTTGAACCTTAAAAAGTAGGTTTCAAATATAAAATAAAACTGTGGAATATCTTAAAAAGTCATTTTTATGAGAAGGAAGATAGATATAATGGTTTATTTCAATAGTTTATTTTCGCGTCAGGTGTCCTTTAATTTTATCACCCAAGTTATGCAAAAAATAGCTAAAGCTCACCATACAAACATCAATTTTGATCACCCAAATGGGCCCCACCTGCCAGCTATCGTGACGCCCCCCCCCCCCCCCCCCGCCTCCAAAAAAAAAAAAAAATTTGAAGCTGGAGCCACCACTGGCTGTAGGTTGGGGAAGGGGATAAGGTTAAGTGGAGGAATAACGACAGTGGATTAAGGGGAATATTTACAGGATATAGGAGATTATGTTGTTTCCAGATGTCCTTCACTGAAACCCATCACTCTGGCTCTCATTACGCGTTTCACTGAAGGGTTACCGCAATGTCACCGCAGTTGCGTCCTTTTGCCAACCGTCCCTAGTCCTCTGCAAAATATACCAGGAAGCCTAAATTAAATTACTTACTTACTTACACATTGCCAGTGAGTCCCGACTTGCAAATGAGCCTCGATCCATCATAAACGGACCCTTCCCTCAAAAATTATTTTTTTAAATTAATAATAATAATGAAATATGCATTGTTTTCTACAAATGCCTTAAATCTGCCATTTCATTAAAAATTCTGCTCGGTATCTGGTAACATAGTAACAGGAATGGGAGATTACCGAGCTTCACCATCTGTGCAGATTAATGTTATTCTAAAACGCGCTGTAGATGAAAGGATGGATTTGCAGATAAAGGATAAAAATACCAAATATTTGTTGATTTTGCACCCAGCAGCCTCTCGCCTAATGCTGTTTATTTCTTTTTATTTTTTTTTGTCAGAGGCAACAACTATCTTCCTCTTTATAAAAATATTCTAAATATCCAACGACAGATAACCATTTCAGTATATTAATGGCCAACTGCATTATGTATAATCCAGTCTCTGTAACAGATTTTCGGCGGTTATGGCATCGGAACAGATGCATCGATTTATCTTTTTAAATGTCAGCTGCGTCCAAAAGCAATATTTCAAGGGACACCGAAGTGACATGAATATGAAAGAAGCTATTATTGACTTCATTTTGAAAAAAGCTTTTTGTTTAGACTGTTAACGCTTATCCTCTGCCCCTAATACGATTGTGCCATCCCGAACAATCTCTGCAGGACCGGTTCTGGCTAAAATAGGGGTCTGGGCAAAAATTGAATAGGGTACTTCTGACCTGCATCATCCTACGTGACGCCTAAGCCCCCCCCCCCCCCCCCCACACACACACACACACCCCACCTCCTTGATGCCTAACCCTAACCCCCCCCCCCCCCCCCTGCACAAACACCCTGCCTGACACCTAACTCTCCCCACCCCCTGCATTCCTAACCTGAATGTAACCCCCCAATCGCCCCCCGCTGCGAAAATAAAAAAATAAACGTAACTTTTGGGGCACCACTATAGGCGCCCATTGAAATCACGACATTAAGCAGTCATCTGGGCGCCTGGACCCAACGTTTGCTATGTATAGGCACCAGAGGTGCCGAGTGTTGTTTGTTTTGCTAGATGCTGTAACTCCTTTTTCTATTGCCTGAGGAAGCGGGCACTGACCCGTGAAACGCGTTGCTTTGTTTTATCTGGAGTTCGTTATTAAATAGACTGAATGTACAGTCGTGTTGTGTCTGCTTGGAGGAGGTAAGTTCACCACTGCCTCCTCTAATTACCAAATTTTTGGCTTTTAAGCTCATTTAAAACCCTTTTTATCCTTTTGGCGCCTCTGTTCTCTCCTATATAATATTGTATCCACCCTGGGTGGAGGGTTGCGACCCTTTTCTACTATCTACAGAGAGCGACTTCTTATTCCTGAGTGGGGTCAGGATAATCTCCTCACCTGCCTTTACAGTGGTTGCCTATTGGTGACCCATGCTTGTGAGTATAACAACTATTACTCTTTGTCATTATCCCCTTTGTCAATACATACTACACTATTGGGGCTCTTGGTGTTCCTCTGAAAGAGTTAAATATCAGGTATGTAAGTGGCTGACTCAGCCGGACTCAGACCGGAAGTGACTACAGTTTGACCCTCACTGATAAGAAATTCCAACTATAAAACACTTTTCTAGCAGAAAATGGCTTCTGAGTACAGGAAAGAGATAAAAGGGGTCAATAGTTCATAGATTTTAGCTCTGGCATACTTCGATGAATGTGTCATTGAGCAAAAACAATAAAACAGTTAAAACTTAAAAAGTAGTTTTAAACATAAAATAAAACTGTGAAATATCATTTTTAGGAGAAGGAAGATAGATACAATCGTTTATTTTATTAGTTTATTTTTGCCTCGGGTGTTCTTTAACCTAACACTATTCTCACACAGAACCCTCCCTTTTTTGATGCCTAACCTTAACTGTCCCACCCCTCACCACAACTCACCCTTATAAAACACCGACGCCTAATCTTAACTGCCCCCCCCCCCCCCTTAACGCATAACCCTTAAAACACCACCTCACACCTAACCTTAACCATCCCCCCATGCCTAACCCTTGCCTAACCCTTGAATAAACACACATCATGCCTAACCTTTACTGACCCTGCCCGCCTAACCATTAAAAACACCACCCCATGCCTAACCTTAAAGAGGAACTTCAGCCTAAACAAACATACTGTCATTAAGTTACATTACTTATGTTATTTAAAATAGGTGGGTAATATAATCTCTTACCCACCCTGTTTTAAAAGAACAGGCAAATGTTTGATTTCATGATGGCAGCCATCTTTTTGGTTGTAATGAGGTGACAGGGAGTATGATACACAGTTCCAACTGTCCTATGTCCTGATCACCCCTCCCAGTTGCTAAGCAACGTGAATAACAACATAGGAAATCCCATCATGCTCTGCACAGCATCAGGGAAAAAAGCCCGGAATTTTTTTCTTTGATGGGTGGAGCTTAGATAAAAATACAGCAAAAAATGATGCTTTGGTAAGAAAAACAAGGTTCTGATGCTGTGAAACTGTTAAAGAAACACCAAGCCTTTTCAGTTCTGCTGAGTAGAATTAGTCCAGAGGTTCACTTTAACCACCCATTCATGCCTAACCTTAACTCACCAGCGCCGCTAATCCACCACAGTTTAGGATAATGTTGGGGTGCCACTGTCGGCTCCATAATACCTTATATACTTGCATATAAGCCTAATTTTTCAGCACAAAAAATGTGCTTATATGCAAGTCAGTGGAGCAGAACGGATGGTGGAGCAGGTTTTGTTACTGGCAGAGGGAGCGTAAGGATCGTTCGCTAGTGATCCTGCTCTTGTCAGCTGGTTACCTGCTGTGTCCATGTTCCGCATCCCCTGCAACATGGTGTGCAGAGTGCGCTGCTCAAGACTTCCTGTGTCCCCTGGCTGTATCATCCTTGGGGCACATCTGGCTATGGGGAGGGGGGGAGCTGACTTGTACTGGGGGCACATCTGGCCACTGTGGAGAGGGCTATACGGGGGGCGGGGGGGTCTTATATGCGAGTTAATCACTTCTTCCTGGTTTCTGAGGGAAAAGTGAGTGTCTCGGCTTATATGTGGGTCGGCTTATATGCAAGCATATACGGTAAATAACAGCTAAAGTGTGAAATTGCCCAATAAATAGCAGGTGCCAAAATTGCACACTATAGTCGCTATTTATAATGGCACCTATGGCGGACCCCAAGTTTCTTGCGATAGTGGGCGCCCAAATTTCCCACTTTGCTCAGTTGATGATCTGCATACTTTTTCCAGCTGCGTGTTATAGGAAATATTCTAGCCAGGAGAACAGGATTAGCAGCACTATTTTTTCTTTTTAAGAAAGAGGTCGGTGGTGACAGCGTCTATATTTCTCTTGTGACAAGTATACTTTAAATCTGATGTCCTGAATGTCTTTTGGGCTATTAGATGCAGCGAGCGAAACAAAAAAATGACTCTGTCTGTGTTTGAAGGCCACCAAGAAGGACAATTTGCAATGCAATATGTAAAGGAAAACAGTCCTTGTCTTCCAGGTATACAACAGTAAACAGCGTGGGCATCTGTTGTTTTTTTTTTTGGGGGGGGGGGAGAAGAATGCGTATCGTTCCTTTACAAGATCAGAGCTAGATTTGGCAGGCCTATGCTTCCTCTACAGATACTGTAAATCATTGTGTCCTTGTCTTGGGTCCAAAAAGCAGCAGGCGGAGGGGTGGGAGCTCACTGCCTTGCACTCGTGATATAACAACACGAGGGAGTGGGCAGGTTAGATCAATTCTTGCTAACACTGAAAGAAAATCAGAGGCGAAAAAAAATGTAAAAAAAATGATACTTACCTAAGAAGATGAAAGCCTCTGGAGAGCCTCTGGATTCTCCAGAGGCTTCTAGTGTCCTTCTGAAGACCACTGCCGCTGCCTGGGGTCCTCTTGTAAATCCCAACCATGCTCCTCTTCATGCACACGTACGGCTCAAGGATGAGTGGCTTCTAGTGATGTTAGCTGCAAGTAGCTACGAGTACATAGCTACTCAAACAAAATTTGAATTATAGTGCTGCCTACAGCAGAGGAGTGGTTAACTTACCTATCCCACCGCCTATAGCCAATGGGTTCTACTTGTGGTCCATGTAACTCCATTACTTCCTACTTCAACCCCAGAAGGAGGAAATAGTGGTGTTGCAAGGATCACGAGTGGAACCCATCGGCTATAGGCGGCATGGGTAAGTTAAACCCCCTCTGCTATCGATTACGAGTAGCTACATACTTGTAGCTAACATCACTAATGGCTTTGTCTTACTGCCCAGGCACAGCCCTACTCACACAGTAAGGCCGTGTTTGTGCATGATATATTCAACAAGCTGTCGGATATGTCCAGGGGGTCCGTGGACAGCAGCAGTGTGGGCCAGGAGGATGTGGGATGCCTCGGCATCAGGTGTCTTTTTACTTAGGTAAGTATCTTTTTTACCTTGGGAAAATGTTAAACCTCCATTCTAAGCACACATTTTCCTGAGCAGATCTCAGCTACGGAGCTCATTGGTATCTATGTAGAATATCCTTGATTAGAGGAAGAGGTTTAACTACTTTGAAGCAGGCGGGACCCAGGGCTGGTAGGTGGTCTCACTTCTTACTGTCTGTCCTACTGATACAGGCTCCCCTAATAGGCTCCGATGACAGTCCTGCAGAGCAGCACAGGGAAGTAGGTGTTATTATACCTACCTGTCTCAGAACATGCGGCTATCCCTGTTCCCATGCTTCCTCACCCTCCTGGAGGCAGCTTACTTCTCACATCACTTCCTGCCAGGGTTGCTCGTACACTATGCCAGTGCGAATCCATGCGTCGTAGTTCATAGACGAATTTTAAAAATTTAGCGTACGTATTTCCGCGTAGTCGTAGTACCGCTATTCGAAGTTTCGCCCGCTACGCGTAGTTGACGTATGTATTGCAAAGTCAACTACACGTGCGGTAACTGCGTCTATACGGATCATTGCGCATGCGCAGAAATATTATTGCCCTTCTATACGTATACAATGCCGCATTGGAAGGTGGAATGTACACATATATTAGTTCACCCATGCGCATATTTAGCGGATTATAGTGGAAATGTTTCTGCATAAGGGCATAAGCGTCCGCATACACTACGCTTCACACTATGTAAAGCTTTCATATTTTAATGCGTAGTCTACGAAATGCAAACGTAGCGAATGTTTCGATTTCGAAGTGGTAGTTTGTGAAGCGTAAGTGCATAGAACTACGCGTAGGTCCAGCGTAGCGAAGTTGGCTGACTACGACCATCCCTGCTTCCTGCCGTTGCTTCTCTGACATCACATGAGCATCAGCTGCAGGAAGTGGAGATATGAGGAGAAGGGAGCTGCCAGGAGAGTGCAGCAGGCTTTAGAATAGACTGGAGTAGGTAGGGATGGTCAGAAATTCCCATTTTCAATACCGCGGAAACTCCGAATTTTCCAATTTCCAGTTTTACATTTTACTGATTTTCCAATTTCTGAGGAGTATTGTATTTGTCATGTTTTTGCATCAGAGAATGCAACAAAAAAAAGACACAAAAAAAAAATCCTGAAATCAGAAAAATTGAGTATTGTGATTGGTCTAAAATTACAGCGGTAATCCGATTTTTGCGGAAAAATTCTGTATTCTCTGATTGGTACAATGCTTTCAAGTTCTGTCACTGGGCTAAAATTAACTACAAACAAACCGAATTATTGGCAGTACAGGTAATAATATTCATAAGATTTTGTCCGTCAGGACCTGACCTAGGGCAATAAAAATGAAGCAATGTATTGCTCCGTGGGTTGCCCAAGTCAGCAGCGTTTAACCTCCTTGGCGGTAATCCCAAGCTGAGCTCGGGCTATGCCGCCACGGAGGATTGCTCTGGTCCTGCTGGGCCGATTTGCATACATTTTTTTTTCAAACACACAGCTAGCACTTTGCTAGCTGCGTGTTTGTTTCGATCGCCGCCGCTCGCCGCCGATACCCAACGCGAAAGATGCCCCCACGCAGACCCCTTGCGCAACCTGGCCAATCACCACCAGGCTGCGCTATGGGGTGGATCGGGACTCCCTCTGATGTCATGACGTCAATCCGATCATCGCCATGGCGACTGGGGAAGCCCATACAGGAAATCCCGTTCAGAATGGGATTTCCTGTTGGGATTATGCGCCGGTGGCGATCGGAGGGCGGACGCCGCATGGAGGGGGGAAGCATGTAGCTAGCACTAGGCTAGCTACATGCTAAAAAAAAAAAAAAAATTAGCAAAAAAAAACCCTCCTGCGGCCGTGCGCCACAAATAATTAGAACAGCAGGGAGGTTAATGACTTATGGGTTACCTCAATGGCAAAAAAGCCTCAGCACAAGTGGGAGGTCCTTGCTTATCTCCCCCTAACACACTAACACACACACACACACACACACACACACACACACACACACACACACCTGTGTGGGGTGTAGCTATCCCCATCGCAGGAGAGCGGTGAGTTGAGTGTTGAGGGATAGTTCTACTCAACCACAACTAAAACACAAACCAGCAAATACAAATGGGTGCACTAAATTTCAATAAAGCATAGGTCACAATAGTTTGCCTACTGCTATGCACCTCATTGCAGCTGGACCAATAACATAACCTTCATAGAAGGGAAAAAATTGCTGAGGTAGTAAGGGTGATCATAAAGGCTGTGCCTATACATATATATAGTGTTACCGTCAACTAGTGCTAATTTCTAGTTGTGCTAGTTTCACTCTATACGATCGTTGTCAGAACAAATTAACAGTGTACAACAAAAAACAAAAAATAGCAGAGCATCCCACCACCAACATAACATCCCCCAGCAATGCAGCCCAAGTCAGAGCTAAGGCGGCCTCGTATGCAAGCCTTTAAATGTAATCACTGAAATTGCATGGCCCTGCCCAACAGATGGTGCCACACCCACCTGTGTGTCTTGTGCAAGCTTGTTCCAGCCAGTGTGACTACATCCAAGGAAATCCACCTAGTAAATGCATCAGGCCCAGAGCACTGTATAGGACCAAACAGCCTGTTTGGAGAGGCAGAGTGTCATTCTGATCTCATTTCCATTGACATCACATCCTGTGTGGGGATGTGCTTAGGCCAGTTGCTATAGTGACATATACAAAGCAGTACACCATATTAGCTGGCATTGTGAACAGGCTCATGAAGCGCCAAAAAATGGGGGGCTGCAAAGCGCCGAAAAATGGGCATGACCATGACATTCTATGGGCGGAGCTAACGTAATGATGTAACAGTGAGGCATAAGAAAACAGTGTTTACGCCATGATGTGGTCAAATAAGGATTCGCATCATGGGTGTGAGGAAACTGTGTGATGCTATTTAATAGTATACCGTAACCCCAAAGCAGCAAACATAGCCAACTATGACCATTAAATAATAAATGCAGAAACAGTTACCCCAGACACCACAAAATAAACGCAATGGGCAACATGTCAGCACAAAATAAACGCATTGCGGGCAACATGTCAGCACAAAATAAACGCATTGCGGGCAACATTTCAGCACAAAATAAACGCATTGCGGGCAACATGTCAGTACAAAATAAACGCATTGCGGGCAACATGTCAGCACAAAATAAACGCATTGCGGGCAACATTTTAGCACAAAATAAACGCATTGCGGGTAAAATGTCAGCACAAAATAAACGCATTGAGGGCAACATTTCAGTGCAAAATAAACGCATTGCGGGCAACATGTCAGCACAAAATAAACGCATTGCGGGCAACATGTCAGTACAAAATAAACGCATTGCGGGCAACATGTCAGCACAAAACAAACGCATTGCGGGCAACATTTCAGCACAAAATAAACGCATTGCGGGCAACATGTCAGCACAAAAAGAAACGCATTGCGGGCAACATGTCAGCACAAAATAAACGCATTGCGGGCGACATGTCAGCACAAAATAAACGCATTGCGGGCAACATTTTAGCACAAAATAAACGCAATGCGGGCAAAATGTCAGCACAAAATAAACGCATTGCGGGCAACATTTCAGCACAAAATAAATGCATTGCGGGCAACATGTCAGCACAAAATAAACGCATTGCGGGCAACATGTCAGCACAAAATAAACGCATTGCGGGCAACATGTCAGCACAAAATAAACGTATTGCGGGCAACATTTCAGCACAAAATAAACGCATTGCGGGCAACATGTCAGCACAAAATAAACGCATTGTGGGCAACATGTCAGCACAAAATAAACGCATTGCAGGCAACATTTCAGCACAAAAAAGAAACGCATTGCGGGCAACATTTCAGCACAAAATAAACGCATTGCGGGCAACATGTCAGCACAAAATAAACGCATAGTGGGCAATATGTCAGCACAAAATAAACGCATTGTGGGCAATATGTCAGCACAAAATAAACGCATTGCGGGCAACATTTCAGCACAAAATAAACGCATTGCGGGCAACATGTCAGCACAAAATAAACGCATTGCGGGCAACATGTCAGCACAAAATAAACGCATTGCGGGCGACATGTCAGCACAAAATAAACGCATTGCGGGCAACATTTTAGCACAAAATAAACGCAATGCGGGCAAAATGTCAGCACAAAATAAACGTATTGCGGGCAACATTTCAGCACAAAATAAACGCATTGCGGGCAACATGTCAGCACAAAATAAACGCATTGCGGGCAACATGTCAGCACAAAATAAACGCATTGCGGGCAACATGTCAGCACAAAATAAACGCATTGTGGGCAACATGTCAGCACAAAATAAACGCATTGCGGGCAACATGTCAGCACAAAATAAACGCATTGCGGGCACCATGTCAGCACAAAATAAACGCATTGCGGGCAACATGTCAGCACAAAATAAAAGCATTGCGGGCAACATGTCAGCACAAAATAAACGCATTGCGGGCAATATTTCAGCACAAAATAAACGCATTGCGGGCAACATTTCAGCACAAAATAAACGCATTGCAGGCAACATTTCAGCACAAAATAAACGCAATGGGGGCAACATTTCAGCACAAAATAAACGCAATGGGGGCAATCATGTCAGTACAAAATAAACGCAATGGGGGCAAACATGTCAGCACAAAAACGCAATGTGGGCACATTTCACCTGGAAAAAAAAGCATTTACTCACCTGACAGAAGTCCCCTCACGCAGCCGGCCTCTGGTGTGTGTGCAGCTCCCCCCGGACGATCCTCCTCCAATCTCCTGTGCTGACAGGCAGAGCAGGGCTACAGCAAGATGGTGCCCGAAGCCCTGTACTGGAGACACAAATAATCTCCAGTACAGGGCTCCGCCTCTGGATGCCATCTTCCCGTAGCCCTGCTCTGCCTGTGCCTACCGGAGGACAATGCAGGCTGCTGAAGCAGGGCTGCGGGGAATGAACTAGCGCAACGTCTATGAGACGCTGCGGCTAGTTCATTCAGTACGGTGGCCAGAGTCCCGAGGCCGGGACGTCCCGCTGCTAAAAGCGGGACGTTTCCCGGGACCTCATGCAGCCTGGGACTGCGCCCCCCAAAGGCGGGACGCATCCCGGGTAAAGCGGGACGTATGGTCACTGTAATATCAGGGGAGTGTGCACATACTTGGAAGAGCCCCATGTACTTCAGATGGTAAATGGTGTGGACACTCAGGGCGATAGCATAATTCCGGATATAGAAATAAATGGACATACACATGGCAGGAATAACCACAGGCGGGAAACATATTGGGCTCGATTCACAAAAGAGTGCTAACACTTAGCACACCTGTGAAAAGCAGGTTTTCACGTGCTATCATACGCGCAAAGCTTTGCGCGTGCAAAGTATTGACATCACGCGCAAATGCAACTTTTCGCGCGCAGTCATTACTTTAAATTGCATTGCATTGTGAGCAAACCAGCTTAGCACGGGCATGCTAAGCATACACTCTAATAGGTTTGCACACGAAGTCTACCTGTTGCGTACAATGCGTAATGCCGTGCATGCGATAAATAGTTAACACGCGAACTCAAAATTTGCACGTGCAAAACGGGTGCAAAGTGGCTTGCACTCATGTTTGCAAGTGCAAACCTTTTAGGCATGCTAACTTAGTTAGCACTCTTTTGCGAATCGAGCCCATATTAATAATTGTAAGTAAATGGCTATACATTATGCATACAGTTTATAGAAAACTAGCAGGCGCAAAGTCTTCGGGATAAACTTTCCAGTCTAAATATCCATCCTGCCTCCAATTGGTGTAGCTTCCTTTCCAAATTTACTCCCCCCAACCCCAAGCCGCCATTGTTGGATGCCCCAAAACGATATAGCAAAAGGATTAGAACGGTGTGAAGTGTTCATGTGTCACGCTACCGAGGTATTGTTTTTATGGCGAATATCGCCAATGTGTTCCAAAACACATTGTTTAAGGGGGCGTGTGGTCAGACCAACATAAATTATTTTGCATTCACACTTGCATGTATAACCACGCCTGGGCTATTGCAATTGATGAAAGATCCGATATCAAATCTGCTGTTGTTGGATTTGGTGGTGAAGGCAGGGGCGTCTGAGTCACTAGGAAACTCTAAATTTTTGCCTATGGCGCCGTGGGTGGAAGTGGGCGCCCTCTCGGCAAGTTGCCGCTCTGTGCGTGTTTATTTTTTTTTATTTTTTTTCAGCCAGGTCGGACAGGCCTGTCGCTGTGACAGGCATCTCAGCCTGTGCCCGGCGCCGCCTACTGGTCCGCCCCCTTCATCTCCTCCTCTCCGAGCGAGCAGCAGCGCACGCACGCACATTAGTTTATGTGCGAGTGCGATGCCGCCGCCTATTGGTCCGCCCTCTCTCCCTCTCGCTGTGTACAGCATGCGGCCGCCGCACGCTAGCTTGTTTACACGTTGCGCCGGCGCCGCCCCTAACTCCGCCCCCGCCTGTCACACGTGCTTGAGGCACCGTGTGTGACGCAGGCAGGACGGAGGGACCAGTGCTACCGCGGCGCCGGCTGACACCTGGCTGACCTGACTGGGCAGTGTGTGCAGTGCGCACAAACTAGCAGAGACGACGACACACACACCCAGGGCCGGGCCGAGGCAGAGGCTGGAGAGGCTCCAGCCTCAGGGCGCAGTGTAGGAGGGGGCGCACAATTCATTCAGCTGTCATTCCCAATTGTGTTTGAAGCAGAAAGAAATAAGAAAAGGGGATACATGACAGTGACTGCAAGCCAGATAACTAGAGATTAAGGTGTTGGGGAGGTTGGGGGCCCTGGGGCACCTATTAGTCTAATAGCAATCAGTGTGTGAAGGCTGGGGTGGGAGGAATGGAGGGGCGCACTTTGCTGTCTCAGCCTTGGGTGCTGAAGGACCTTGTCCCGCCTCTGCACACACCTCACTCACAGTGAGTGCCTCCTCTGCAGATCTGACTGCTGCTCTCTTGATAATTTTCTTATATCCATCCTGGCCGGCCCTGATTCCGTTCCCCCCCCCCCCACCGCTCGCCCATGTGGCTTCTGGCCTAGGAATGGATAGGGGCATATAGCATCATGCCTGCTGCTGTGTGGGTCTGGGCACAGTGGGCAGGACTCGGAGGGAGACACACATGCTGCACAGTGTGCAGAGCAGCAGAGGGGAGACCCTCATAGTGAGTGGCGTGCCCCCTCTTGATATTATATGCCCCACTGTCCCCTGGCTGACCCTGAGATTTGAGTGTGTGTGTGTGTGTGTGTGTGGGGGGGGGGGGGGGGGGGGCGCCACAGGTTTTCTTGCCTGGAGTGACAAAGTGGCTTGAAACAACCCTGGGTGAAGGTCAGGGTTTTGGACATGAAGGGGCACACTTTACAATGGCCGCATTTGTAGGAACCATTACGATTATGAGGTAACTAGGTGGGGCCCCATAACTTGTAGTCAAACCCCAGATTTGCTGATGTATTTAATTCACGTACATGATCAGAAGCCCAAGCACTGGTGACTTCTTCCGCCACTGACTATCTGTGCTGCAGGCTGCATTCTTCTAACAGGATTCAGTCTGTGCTCCACCCACTTTCAGATCACATGATGCACTCCAAGCTGCCATCGACTACCACCTACAGACGTTACTAAAGGTGGCCATACACTGGTCGATTTGCCATCAGATTGACCAATAGATAGATCCCTCTCTGATCGAATCTGATCAGAGAGGGATCGTATGGCTGCTTTTACTGCAAACAGATTGTGAATTTATTTCAGCATAAAACCGATCACCATCTGTGAAACTTCTGCTGCTGCCGCCCCTCGTATAAATTACCTGATCCGGCCGGCGTGAGTAGAGTTGAGCTGAAATTTTCGTAATTTCGCATTACTATAATTACGCATGCGAAATTTGCGATTACGATGCGAAATTAGCGTAGCGAAATTGCCATTAAAATCGTAATTGAAAATACCGTAAGCGTAATTTTCAACGCGAAATTTCGCGTTTCGTTCATGCCGTAATTTCGCATTAAACGCTACCGTAATTTCGCGTTAAACCGTAACGCTCCGTATAATATAAAAAAGCCGCCGACTTTAAGGGTTAATAGCAAAGCCCCCTTAAATGCTAAGAGCCTCAAATTTGGAGAATATATTAAGGAGATCAGGAGGAATAAGAGGAAAAAAATTTTTTTCAAAAAGACCTTATAGTTTTTGAGAAAATCGATGTTAAAGTTTCAAAGTAAAAATGTATACATTTAAAAACCCGCCGATTTTAACGGTTAATAGCAAAGCCTGCTTAAAGTTTAGGAACACCAAATTCCTAGGGTATATTAAGGGGATCAGTGGGAATAAGAGGAAAAAAAATTTTTTCAAAAAGACCTTATAGTTTTTGAGAAAATCGATTTTTAAGTTTCAAGGGCAAAAATGTCTTTTAAATGCGGAAAATGTCAGTTTTTTTTGCACAGGTAACAATAGTGTATTATTTTCATAGATTCCCCCAAGTGGGAAGAGTTTTACTTACTTCGTTCTGAGTGTGGGAAATATAAAAAAAAAACGACGTGGGGTCCCCCCTCCCAGACCTCTTTAACCCCTTGTCCCCCATGCAGGCTGGGATAGCCAGAATGCGGAGCACCGGCCGCGTGGGGCTCCGCACCCTGACTATACCAGCCCGCATGGTCCATGGATTGGGGGGTCTCGGAAGGGGAGGGGCAGCCAAGCTTTTCCCTCCCCCTCCGAGCCCTTGTCCAATCCAAGGACAAGGGGCTCTTCTCCACCTCCGATGGGCGGTGGAGGTGGAGGCCGCGATTTCCTGGGTGGGGGGTTCATGGTGGAATCTGGGAGTCCCCTTTAAAAAGGGGTCCCCCAGATGCCCACCCCCCTCCCAGGAGAAATGAGTATAGAGGTACTTGTAGTACCCATTACCCATTTCCTTTAAGAGTTAAAAGTAAATAAACACACAAACACATAGAAAAAGTATTTTAATTGAACAAAAAACATAACCACGAAAAAAGTCCTTTAATATTCTTAATTAACCATTAATACTTACCTGTCCCTTTAAATAAATGATCCCACGCAATATCCTCGGAAATGTTCTATCAGTTACAATGTAACAAAGTTATTACAATATAACAACTTTGTTACATTGTAACTACGCCGCACCCGACGTCACTCACCGCCGCCGCCGCCTCCGCGTCTGCGCTGCAGGACCCGACAGAGCTCTGAGCTATAGCTCAGAGCTCTCTAAGCATCTTTGTATTTGGGCTCCAAGGAGCCCCATTGGTCCTTAGCAGACCAATGGGGTTCCTTCTGATTTGAAAGAACCCCATTGGTCTGCTAAGGACCAATGGGGCTCCTTGGAGCCCAAATACAAAGATGCTTCTCAGAGCTCTGAGCTATATAGCTCAGAGCTCTGTCGGGTCCGTGCAGGACGCTAAGTCCCCGCCGGCTCCGCTGCCCTCCCTGCCTCTCCCACATGTCACCCACATGTCACCCACATGTGGGTGACATGTGGGTGACAGATGTGGGCGGGGTGGACAGCGGGAGCTGCGGGGACTTAGCGTCCTGCACGGACGCGTATGCGGCGGCTGAGCGGCGAGTGGCGTCGTGTGCGGCGTAGTTACAATGTAACAAAGTTGTTACATAATAACTTTGTTACATTGTAACTGATAGAACATTTCCGAGGATATTGCGTGGGATCATTTATTTAAAGGGACAGGTAAGTATTAATGGTTAATTAAGAATATTAAAGGACTTTTTTCGTGGTTATGTTTTTTGTTCAATTAAAATACTTTTTCTATGTGTTTGTGTGTTTATTTACTTTTAACTCTTAAAGGAAATGGGTAAGGGGTACTACAAGTACCTCTATACTCATTTCTCCTGGGAGGGGGGGTGGGCATCTGGGGGACCCCTTTTTAAAGGGGACTCCCAGATTCCACCATGAACCCCCCACCCAGGAAATCGCGGCCTCCACCTCCACCGCCCATCGGAGGTGGAGAAGAGCCCCTTGTCCTTGGATTGGACAAGGGCTCGGAGGGGGAGGGGAAAGCTTGGCTGCCCCTCCCCTTCCGAGACCCCCCAATCCATGGACCATGCGGGCTGGTATAGTCAGGGTGCGGAGCCCCACGCGGCCGGTGCTCCGCATTCTGGCTATCCCAGCCTGCATGGGGGACAAGGGGTTAAAGAGGTCTGGGAGGGGGGACCCCACGTCGTTTTTTTTTTATATTTCCCACACTCAGAACGAAGTAAGTAAAACTCTTCCCACTTGGGGGAATCTATGAAAATAATACACTGTTGTTACCTGTGCAAAAAAAACTGACATTTTCCGCATTTAAAAGACATTTTCGCCCTTGAAACTTAAAAATCGATTTTCTCAAAAACTATAAGGTCTTTTTGAAAAAAAAATTTTTCCTCTTATTCCCACTGATCCCCTTAATATACCCTGGGAATTTGGTGTTCCTAAACTTTAAGCAGGCTTTGCTATTAACCGTTAAAGTCAGCGGGTTTTTAAATGTTTACATTTTTCCTTTGAAACTTTAACATCGATTTTCTCAAAAACTATAAGGTCTTTTTGAAAAAAAATTTTTTCCTCTTATTCCTCCTGATCTCCTTAATATATTCTCCAAATTTGAGGCTCTTAGCATTTAAGGGGGCTTTGCTATTAACCCTTAAAGTCGGCGGCTTTTTTATATTATACGGAGCGTTACGGTTTAACGCGAAATTACGGTAGCGTTTAATGCGAAATTACGGCACGATACGACTGTAATGCGAAAATTACGCGAAAATTACGCTTACGCGAAATTTCGCGAAATCCTTCTTCATTACGATTATGTACTTACGGCCATAATCGTAATTACACTAATTACGCGAAATTTCGTAAAATCGTAATTAGGTCATTACGCTCATCTCTAGGCGTGAGTCCCCTGGTCTCCGCTGTCTTCTTCTCCACGCTCGGCTCCAGGGCTCCAGTTTCACTTCCTGTCCGGGGAAGTTTAAACAGTAGAGGGCGCTCTACTGTTTAAACTTCCTGCTGGGACAGGAAGAAGTGAAGCCTGCTGGACAGGGAGGCCAGCAGAGAAGGAGCAGCGGTGACAGCGGGGACACGCACCGGCGGAACAGGTAATGCATTGCCGCTGTATTGCGTCAGTCGTCGGACATTCGAACATCGCTATCGACGCACTCCCGACCCACCGGCGATCGAGCGAAAGCTTCCGCACGGACAGGAACTACGGGAATCGCCAGGAATGTTCGATTTCGGTCGGAAATCAATCTTTCGGTCGTTTGCGCAACGATTTCACAGCAGGTTCGATCACAGTGATCGAATCTGCTGTATATCGGCGGGAAAATCATTAGGTGTAGGGCCTCTTATTAATGATCTCAACCAAGCTGTGATCACACTTTCAAGATAATGCAAATTCAGCAACCTGAAGATAAGACTTAGATACTCACCTAAGAAGAGGGAAGGCTCTGGATCCCATAGAGCTTTCCTGGTCCCCCTTCATCACCTTGTTCCACAGCTTTCCCCCTTTCAAAATTGAATCGACTGAGACACTTCAGAAGGATTTGGAAGCACTCACATCCCCGAGTGTTTCTGAAGATGGGCGCATCTGAACTGTGCTCTTCTTCAGAAGTATTCAGGACTTCTGATCTTCATCTTCATCTCATCTTCAAAAGTACTCAGATGTACACGGAGCTGCCCAAGAAGGGCTGAAGAGGAATTGGACCTGAAGGTTGAATAATTTTACCGAGGGGACAGAGCTGGATCAAGGAAATGTTAGACCGTGAAGGATCTATACCATAGAGCCTTCCTGGGTCCTCTTTCCATGTTCTTGTACCTCATGAATTCAATCACCTAAGAAGACAGGAGGCTCTTGATCCCATAGAGTTTTCCAGCTTCTCCCTTTTTCCATAGCTTTCCCTATTCAAAACTGGCACCAGTGAGACACCTCTGAAGGCTTTGGAAGCACTCAGGTTCCAGAGTGCTTCTGAAGATGGGCGCATCTGTACTGTGTTCATCTTTGGAAGTACTCAGGGACATGAGCACTTCAGAAAGGCTGTCCAAGGAGGGCTGACGAGATATTTGACCTAAAGGTTGAATAATTTCACCATGGGGACAGAGCTGGATCAAGGAAATGGAGAGAGAACCGAGGAGGCTCTATGCTATCTTTCTGTGTCCTCGTACCTCATGTACCCACCTAAGGAAATGGAAGGCTCTGGATCCCAGCCTTTCCTGTTCTTAGGTAAGTACTGGTCTTTTTTTCTCATTTCATGGTTTCTTTAATCTGCACAAAGAGGTGTAGAACACAAAACAGGTGTTCAGTTGAAACTAACTTATCTTTTCTTTGGATACTTCACAGATCATTACCATCATGTTTCTGCAGTTGGTCTCGTCTTCCTGAGTCCTCTTACATCCTAAATGCAGTGTTTTGTAGGCTTCCTCTGTTATTTGTTAAGCTACAGTTGCAGCTATTTTACGTTAGCCACTGAATGACAGATTCCACTTGCGTATTTGTATTTTTTTCCTCCAAAGTTCTCACAGCAGTAAAGTGAGGTGTAATTTGCCTGCCTATCATATACATACTGTATATATTTTGACTTTTAGGCTAGAGTGAAAAAGTGAAAAGAATATTTTTCTGACGAGCTTTAGTTCTGCATAGACGAGCTTCACGCTGTATCTCAGTCAATCAGATGCCCCGTCTCCCACATGGTTGTCAGCTAAAACGCAACTTCTCAACCTTAGATCGCGCACACTATTACTGTAAAACCACTTCTGTTTGTTGAAGGACATGTAACAGAAGTCTTTGAGGATCCAGTTCCAATTATAGAGATTTAACCCATCTCATGAATGAGCTCATGTTTTGTATTGTTTTACCTTAACCAGGGGCGTAACTAGAGGGGAGCAGCCCAGGGGACCCCAGAGCTGTTTTGGGGCCCAAAATACTAACCTTCCCTTCCTCCAATCCTGGGCTTTCTACTTCAGATCTGAGTGTGAAGATCATGGTGGCCACATGTGTTTCATAACCCTTGTGAGTTGGGCCCCTGGGCTGTGAAGAGCACCAAAGGGGTAGGCAAGGGAAGGGGTGTAAACATTGGGGGTCCCCATCAAAGTTTTGCTGGGGGGCCCCATAAATTGTAGTTACGCCACTGACCTCAGCTATAAAAAAACATAATTCATGAGATAAACAGATAAGAGGGCTCATTCACTAACCAGCAGTAAAATTGCTGAACGTATGCAGCACATGGAAATGTTATCAGTACAGTAGCCACCGATGTATTGTGCGTTGTGCAATTAGTGCTGCCCACATCACCTAGGTAACACCCACTTTACTAGTGTGAAGCATGCTATGCACATAGCAACATGGGTTTACCTAGTTAACATAAATTGTGCAATTGTGCAACGTGTGTTACGTTGTACTGGTACAACTGACAACGATAGTGAGGGTGGAAATGAGGCCATACATAGGTGAGGGCATGTATGCTGGACCTTATCTATGTTTCGGATTACTCCCGAGAGGCTCAGTTTCACTGCGGTATCAGGCGTGGCTTTAGTAAGTTGCCAAATTTTCACCAGAGGTAGTAGTACCACTGCACAAAGAATTAAATGTGTGCATGAAACACCAAGTGAACACCTGACATATCTGGCTAAGCAAATTTGGCCTAATTGGCTATTCATGAGGCAATGCTCATGCAAATATGCATTCGCTTTCGCATGCCAACTTATGCAGGGTCAAAAACCCTTTGGAGGTGAGTGGTGGATGGCTCATTCTAGGTGGTGTGAGCCCTGGAGTGGGCCGTCTGCGCCTGTCCTCCTCCCCCCCCTTGGAGTGCTGTGTGTGAGCCAGCCCTGAGCTCAACAGCTTAGGGCGACCCATGCTTCACTCCTTCCCCTTTTCAAATGTGTTGCACCCAAGTTATGCTCAGTAGCAGAACGCAATGGACGTTAAGGCAAGTGCCTGTTTTTAATATTGGGAGGTGGGTGCGGATGGCTCTGACCACGCTTGGGGGGGGGGGTCGCCTGCGCCACCCAGCCTCCCCCTTTGGGGTGCCGCTGTGGTTCCCAGGCAGTGAGAGCGCCTGGGACCCCACGGTCCCCCCGGTTGTATGGGGGCATTGGGAAGCCTCCCTGTGGCGCTCCTGAATTGTGAAAATTGTAGCATGAACTAATTCCTGCAGGGCGACCGCTTTGCGGCATTGGTTTTTGACCCTGCATAAGTTGGCATGCGAAAGTGAATGCATATTTGCATGAGCATTGCCTCATGAATAGCCAATTAGGCCAAATTTGCTTAGCCAGATATGACAGGTGTTCACTTGGTGTTTAATGCACACATTCAATTCTTTGTGTAGTGGTAGTAGTTCTGTGCATGTGCAGTCTGTCAGTACTGAAGGCCCCCATAATCAGAATCATTTTTATTATTCACCAAGCATGAATGGGTCGTTTCTGGAATTGGATTTGCCACAAAAAACAGGGCTCAAGTAGGGAATAGGACACACAATACATGATATAGAATATAATATGCAGCAGTATAAGCAAGATACATAAAAGGAAGTGACTCAATAGACAATTTATTAATCGGACACACAATATACAAAGGGGCAGTGACACAGTAGACAGTTTATTGATAACAACCAGCTTGTCGAGTTCAAGTGGCTGACAGTCGAGGGGAAAAACATGTTTATATGCCTTGAGGTCCAGGTGGGGATGGCAAAAACCTCTGGCTTAATGGGAGCTAACCGAAGAAGCGATCCCGTTACATGCAATGTCATGCACAGACACGTATCTGGAAGGGTGCAGGCATGGCACGTGCCCCAGGCGCCCTCCCTCTTCAAACAACGGGGGGCGCAGTGCTGCTAACAGCATTCCTGAGTCTAAGGGAGTAACAATTATCCAGTAGCCTGGCCATCTCAGTCTTTTTCATATATCTACACTAGAAGCTATTGAGAGGTGAACTCTGAACTTTACCCTCTCTCCCTACCACAGATCATTTCTCAGTCCCCTGAGATAGCAGCAGATGCTTTTGGTCTGAAGGTTACAGGATCTCCCATTCATTCCTCTCTCTGTCATTCACACATTCCTGAGCCTTATCTCAATGTGCTGTTTACTTACTTTTATTTATGACACTCTTTGCAATGTATCCGTTATCCGGCTGGCATCTCTGTGGCCAGTTTTAACAACTTCTCTCTTGTACAGTGTACCTCAATAGTTAAAGGGAAGGTCCAAGCAAAAAAAAAAAAAATGAGTTTCACTTACCTGGGGCTTCTACCAGCCCCATGTAGCCATCCTGTGCCCTCGTAGTCACTCACTGCTGCTCCAGTCCCCCGCTGGCAGCTTTCTGACCTCGGAGGTCAGGGCCGCATTGCATACATTTTTACGCATTCCAGATAGTGCAGGAACAAAAATTGTATGCGTTGCACCACTAACGCGTAAAAATGTATATGTTAATGTTCCTGCACTAGCGGGAATGCGTAAAAATGTACACAATGCGGCCCTGACCTCCGAGGTCAGAAAGCTGCCAGCGGGGGACTGGAGCAGCAGTGAGTGACTATGAGGGCACAGGATGGCTACATGGGGCTGGTAGAAGCCCCAGGTAAGTTAAACTCATTTTTTTTTTTTGCTTGGACCTTCCCTTTAAAATGCATTATATTTCTAGCTCAGTATCTATCTACTGATATTTAATAGGTTGTCAGGCTTTTATTATGTTATAATCGTCACTGCAAATGTTTCATTGCTTTCATTCATATGAGAGTGGAGGCTGCCATATTTATTTCCTTTTAAACAATACCAGTTGCATGGAAATCGTGCTGATCTTTCTGTTCACTAGGGTCTAAATCACACACCTGAAACAAGCATGCAGCTAATCTTGTCAGATGTGTCATAGAGCTATGGCTTAGGCAGGGATCACACTTGTCTCAGTTTTCAGCTCGCCTTTTTCTGCGTACGTTTTCTGCACACCAAGTGTGTTTCTATGCAGAAAAACACTTGCATTTTTTTCACAACAGCTAATGTAATTGATACAGAAAACTGCAAAATGTGCAGAATTATCATGCAGAATGTCAGGTTTTTTTTTCTCTGCAAGAAAAACACGTTAAGTGTGAAGTAGCCCTTTGATTAACATGAGTTATCAGTTTTTCCATGCAGAAAACGCATATGAAAACAGTCAAGTATGTTCCCTGCCTTAAAGTATTAGAGGCAGAGGATCAGAAGGATAGCCTCATTTATTTCATTCTGGTATTTGTGTGTGCGCATGTGTTCTTTTTGCATGAAGGGGTTACCCTGTCCATAAAGGTTAGACAGGATGCTGTTAATTGCAGGTGTATGTGTGTGTGTGGGGGGGCGCAAATTTAGTATTTGCCATGGGCGTTGTCTTGCCTAGATACACCACTGGTCATGCAAGAATGGAGACAGCGATCACAGCATTCAGAAATTACAGGCCGCACAGGCACAGAGCTACTACCTCAAAGGTTGGCGACTTACTTAGCTCACGCCTGCTACTGCATTGAAACAAAGCGTTTTGGGAGTAATCTGAAACATGATGAA
This sequence comes from Hyperolius riggenbachi, assembly GCF_040937935.1. Classification (NCBI taxonomy): domain Eukaryota; kingdom Metazoa; phylum Chordata; class Amphibia; order Anura; family Hyperoliidae; genus Hyperolius; species Hyperolius riggenbachi. The sequence goes on along the minus strand of NC_090657.1, from coordinate 54,899,621 downwards.
GACTCAGAATCATGCCCTCATCTTCTGCATTGCGGGTGGGCTCCCAATGTTAAGCATGTGGTGCTTGCGTGACACACGGACCAGCGGCAGTGCAGACGATGCATGGGGACAGAGATGGATTAAAATGTAATGGGGCCCTAGGCGAGGTAGTAGATTTGGGGCATCAATGTGGTCATTTTTGTGAGCTGAAGTGAAGAGAGGTCAAAGAAGGTGGCAAGTGGGCCCCTTGACTCCTACTGGGCCCCAAGCACCTGCCTAGGTTGCCTGGTGGATGATCCTGCTCTGAATGGGGGCCACAGCGGGAGACAGCGGACAAGTAAAGTAAAATATGCACAAGTGGGGAGCACGTTAGGGGGTACAGTGCTGGTGGTTCCATTGTTTTCGTCGCTCATCTTTATGTTGCACGTAGTTACCGCTGCACACCCAATCAACCATGTCAGCCTGACATCTTGCAGCTTGTCCGATCATTACATTTGACCTATTTCAAGCCCAAATTGGCTGAGTCATCAACAGGCATGCTTGTGGCGGCACCAATTTGCATCCGATTTGATAATAATTATGTGATCAAATTCGAGATCGGCTTGCCAAGTCAACCGATGTATGGACACATGTACTCTGCACCGTGTGCTGATAAAGCCATGAGAAAGGAATGTAGTGCCATCAGATCCTTCGGATGGACTTTGCGTTGCCCAGGGAACTGCTGCGGATGAGGCTCTGCCACCCAGTGCCTGGGACTTGGAGAACATTTGTGCCTGTAATTGAAGCTGAAAGCAAAGCTGACATGACCCAATGCAATGAAACCTGAGCTAATACAGATTTTTTTTTTTTTTAAAGGGACTCTGAACAGAAAGTACAAATTGTATGTGCACTTACTGGGGGCTTCCCCCAGCTCACCCCCCACCCCTCCTCCCCGTAGCCTGCTATGTCCCTCGTCGTTCTCTGGGTCCCCTCCGTTCTCCTGCTAGCGGCTGCAGTAGCGTGTGGCTTGACTAGGAGTCGTGCACAAATGCACATGCCCGGCTCAATCACGCGCCCATCTCTGTGAGCATTCTGCACAAGTGCGGTTCATTCTTTCAAAAAACCCACATGTGCAGAATGATCACGGCAACAGGTGCTTGATCGAGCGAAACGTGAGGACAGGCCACACATGTGCAGTTACGAACGACTCCTGGCTAAGTCACGTGCTACCGGAGCCACCAGCAGGAGACAGGGAACCCACGGTTTAAAGCAACACTGAAAAATAAAAGTTAGATGTTTACTTATGTAGAGGTGAGGCTCTGGATCCCATAGACCAGTGTTTCTCAAACCTGTCCTCGTGACTCGCCAACGGTGCGTGTTTTGCAGGCAACCTCAGCCATGCACAGGTGGGGTAATCAGTGTCTCAGCTAGGTGGATTCCATGTAGCTGAGACACTAATTGCCCCACCTGTACATAGGTGAGTTTGCCTGCAAAACATACACAGTTGGGGAATCATGAGGACAGGTTTGAGAAACACCGCCATAGAGCACAGTCATCAAACTCAAGGCCCACAGGCCAAATGCATCCCTCTTTGCTATTTTATATGGCCCTTGAGAGCTTTGATTATGCATGATTGTAAGCAGTAAAAGAATGACAGCACACTGCCTTCCCATCCAGAGGAGTACACCGGTGACAGCTGATTCTGGGTAAAGCATTGTCAGTTTCAAATCCACTGATCCACATACCATTTCTGATTGGTTTGTGGAAATTCATAATATCGACAACCTGGAATCCATTGTTCAGGAATCATCAGAATTCCTGGATGTTATGGCATATGTTTTGTGAATCTGAGGAAGAGAAGGAAATCTTGGGCTTGTCCTGAGTGAAGTGGGGCCCTTGAAGGATACTACAGCTGGCACAAATTTAAAAAATGGGGGGGGAGCAGGCATGTATGTTCTCTTGCCTACCACTTACCCCGTTCTCCTCTGACCCCCTCCACTATAACCTAAAAGTCCCCCTCAGCCTCAGTCGTTTATTTTATGTCTGCATGCTCTGCGCATGAGCATGACATCACGTTTTAATGTTGTATGCATGCTCAGAATGCTCCCAACCGTGGGCCCACAATCAGAGACGCGATCCACTGGGTCAGCACCTGCACACTACTGCCCAACCTGGCCAACCCAGAATTGGCTGAGGGGTCTTTAAGGCGAGAGTTAAGGGGGTCTGAGGAGAACAGGGGGATCAGTGGGCATGGGGACTGCTTCACATACATGTCTCCCGTTTTTAAACTTTGTGTGATCTCTGGTATCCTTTAAGTATTTTAGGTATGAGATTATCCATCCATTATCCATTATTACAGCGTCTTTCTGACCAGGTTACAGAGTCTTGTATGATCATAGCTTTTTGGAATCCTTTTTGGACCCCTCATCTAAGGCTAAGTCAGCCCAAATCCATTGTTTAAAGTGTATCGACTTTTTAGGATATACTATATTTATATCACACAGAACCTCTTTTGTATCTCTTTCTCTCTTTCCTGCTTTTCTTTTTCTCTTCGTCTTCCTCTCTGAGGGGAAAAATCCCTGAGTCTTATAGTCTAAATAATACTTTAGGACCATGCCAGGCTGGTGGCACTGCTCCGTGGAAGTGGCAGCACCTGTAGGTGGCCAGCCGGGTGTCGGGTGATGATTTGTGGCCAGTCAGGCCGGGGTGCTTCTTCACTGTGACTGAAGCCGATGGTCTCGAGGGCGAGACCATGGCTCTGTCATTGCGACCAATCACTGCACCAGCTGGCTCTAGTCGCAGTGTAGAAATGGAAGTGATTGACAGCACCCCCAGCCTGACTGGCTGAAAATCATCTCCTGGCTGGGACACAGGGGGACACAGGAAGGATAGGGAGACAGAGTTGGACACAGTGGGACACAGGAAGGACAGAGGGGAACAGAGGTGGACAAAGTGGGACACAGGAAAAGCAGAGGTGGGACACAGGAGGATACGGGAAGGACACGGGGGGGACAGGAAGGACAGAGGAGGACACAAAATGTACAAGGGGAACACAAGAGGTACAAGGGTGACACAATAATTTGGGGAGATCAGGGAGAGAAGATCCACAAGACGCTCCTGGCCTATGGACCCACCAGGTTTCAAATATTTTTTTCCCTGGTTTTAGTCTTCTAAACCTAGGTGTGTCTTATGGTCCGGAGCATCCTATGGTCCGAAAAATATGGTTATTTTATACATTATGTTATTTTGACTACAATTCCTCTTTAAAGACAAGTTAGGACACAGGATGATTTGAGATTTACCCCCCAAAATGAGCACTTTCTATTTTGTGCAGCCCCAGTATGTAACCGTGATTATCGGAGATGTAGCGGTTTGGTTTTTGTTGCAGGGGCCTCGCCTTCGCGGGGCCTCGCATTCGCATAAGCATCACTGTTTAGATTCAACAGTGCTAATTATGCCATTACAAAAATGTCATTACAACATCTCCAAATTCTATCTCTAAAACATAACATTTAATGTGCAAACACACCAGGTTTTTTTTTCCCCTCTTTTGTCTTTCTTAAGTAATAAAAGATGATAATTGGCACCAGCTGCATAACTCGCGATAATAAAATTTCTCTCCTGCATAAAGTTAAATTGGAAATGAGACACTTATGAAATTTCCAAATTTGCATGTTAATGGCGAAAAAAAAAACACACACAAAAAAGATGAAGTAAAGTTGATGCTTTATTTATTTTTATTTTTTTTCAAATTATGAAAAAACATCTGTATTTGTTATTACTTAAAGTCAGAACCAGATCATCCACAGGGCAAGCTAGGCAAGTGCCTAAAACGGACTTACCACTAAGGCCCCATACACACGCTAGAGCAGGGGTCTCAAACTCGCGGCCCGCGGGCCATTTGCGGCACTCGATACAATATTTGTGGCCCGCGCCGGCAAAAGCTTTCTTACAGTTCGCTTCAGTGCTCCCAAGTAATCCGCCGCATCCCCGCCGCTAAACGAGGACTGCAGAGCCCCCAAATAGCCCGGGGGGCAATCCGCCGGCATTTCCTGAAAGGGGCAGAGCTTTCAGCTTCAGCTCTGCCCCTCCTGACGTCAATCGCGGGGCGCATCGTCGCCTCTGCCCGCACCTCTCACTCTTCCTTCACAGAGAGGGGTGGGGAGAGGCGGCAATGCGCCGCGATTGACGTCAGGAGGGGTAGAGCTGAAGCTGAAAGCTGTGCCCCTTCCATGAAATGCCGTCGGATTGCCTACTGGGCGATTTGGGGGCTTTGCAGCCCTCGTTTTGTGGATTACTTGTAATGGGAGCACTGAAGCGAACTATAAGGTAAAATAGGCAAAATAGTTCGCTTCAGTGTGAATTTGATTTTGAAATAAAAATCAATGCAAGGGACGGGGGAGGGGGGGGGGGTTGGGGGGGGGAGGCGCTGCTGATTGACTTTTTTTATGAAATGCCTTATGCGGCCCAGCCTCATCCTGACTTTGCCTCCTGCGGCCCCCAGGTACATTGAATTTGAGGCCCCTGCGCTAGAGGGTTTTTGGCAGAGGGCCCCAATATGTCATCCAGTGATCCGAAGTGTCAGATCTTTTGTCTGAGCCTAATGTTCCCCTCCTTACGGTAGCCGTATATCAGGCTACTTGGCAGCCGATCAACCATCCAATTTGATTATTATAATCGAATCAGATGAAAAACAATGATGCCAAGAGCATGCCCGATCAATGATGTGATCAATATCGGGACGAAATTGGTTACATGTATTGATCAGACATGTCGAGCCAACATGCTCAATTAGTTGCCGTGACAACGTGCAATATCAGGACAAGCGACATAAGTGATGGAAATTCTGGCACTGTCCCCCAGCGTAAAATGTGCCCAGGGGTGGTGAGTTGACAAGGCGGCATCACTAGACCGATTCCCGAAAGATTTCATGCTGAAATCAATCAGGAATCAGCCTGTGGTCTAAGGCACCCAACAAATCAGAGAGAGATCTGTTTCTTGGTCGATCTGCCCATAGATCATCTGGTCAATGGGCACCTTAACCCCTCCCGCTAAACCTGCCCTTATGTGTGCTGAGAATCTTTGCAACTGGTGCAGCTGAATAAAGTGGATTGCTTATGTTTCAGCAAGTCCGGAGTTCGACTTTAAAGTGTTCCTGAGCCAAAGTTCGGGTACAAACTCCCATACTTGCCTAAGAAGAGGGAAGCCTCTGCGTCCTAATGAGGCTTCTCTTGCTGTCCTCTGGCCCTCCATCGCCGAGCGCTGACCCCCCGAAAGATTAACAACAAGGGCATGTCAGTAACCTGATCGGGGCTGTACTCCTCTTCAAACATGACCACGGCCATGCTGCACCTGCCTGAGTAAAGCCATACCTGTGCAGTGAGCTGCAGATGCTGCAATTTTCGCATGGCTGCAGTGTGGCGCACTTGTATCAGAAGAGGAGCACAGCCCTGATTAGCTGGAGTGTCCACAAGCAGCTACGGGGAACCAGAGGACAGCGAGGGAAGCCACATTAGGATCCAGAGACTTCTTTCTCCTTAGGTAAGTATGTGTTTCTGAACCCAAGCTTTGGCAGGGGTGCTGCCATTGTTGGATTTCTGGAAAGGCCATGTCCGTGCCTTGGTGGCTGTAGCCTAAGTAGGTCCCTGGACAGAAAATAGGGGTTGCTACATAATGAAAGAGAAGGCTGCAAATGGGGAGCAACACATGAAAATAGAATGTGGTGCCTAAGGGAGCTGTACATGAGAGGGGCTGCAGTACATGTATGTGACATATGGGAGAGGGGGCTTCACATGGAATGGGAGGGGCACTGCTGCACATGAAAGGGGAACCCCAACATACATGGCCTGGAAGCAAAAAAAAAGTATAAATCTGACCTTGGGTGTTGCCAAGGTTTTTGTGTCCCCAAGCAACACATAATTTGTGGTCCTCCACCGTCCAGTCACAGGCCCGTAATTATAGGTAGCCAAAGGTTTCCCCTCTTCACCAACATCAGAAGAGGTTAACCATCCTCAGCATAGCCAAAGGTGACCCCCCCCCTTATAGGGCATTGGGAGTCTGGAGGTATGTAGCTAATTACTGCCTCCTCATTCCCAACACTCACAGACCTCCAGATTAACAGCAACCCGAAGAGAGGAGAGGAGTACACAGTAGCCGTGCAGCACACTTCAAATGCAGGAAGTTAGCAATGACCTCACTTCTGCACAAGGCTGGATTTATACTCCCCCCCCCCCCCCCTTTCCCAGGCCAAGCATATTGTGGCATCCCTTCAATGTACAGCAGTGCCCCTCCCATTCCATGTGCAGCCCCCTCTTCTATGCGTATCATCTATGTACAGCAATCCCTCCCTTTCATGTACATCAGCTTCCGTTTTTATATGTTGCTGCCCACTTTCAGTCTTCTCTTTTATATGTACCAACCCCTATTTCTTGTCCAGATGCCACCGTGGGCTGCAGCCGCCCAAGGCTCAGGCCTTTGTGGCCGTTCCAGAAATTGGGCCCTGCTTCTGCATCTGAAGTTTATTCCATGATCACTGTGCTGCACTTCCCCCTGTTCACGTAGCAACTGATCGGAGATTTGTTTGTGTGTGACCGGTGGCCCTGGCTGCCTTGGAGGCCCTTGCTGTGGGTGAGGCCCCAAGCTTGGTTCGCCTGGGCCAAGCAGCACCTCCTGAGCTTTAGCTCGGGTTCTCTTTAAACTTTTCACATTGAATCTGACATTCAGAGATCCACAAGGCCTTACCCATAAATTTCCTATTTAATGGCAGAAGCAGAATAACGGCAGGGGATGCATCTGCCATTTCCCCATTAACATCATGTACCAAGAAAGTATTGAGTTTAATTGTGATTAATTTTTGAAGACATCGAAATGCATTAACACAGTTTGGCGTGTACTAGAAATCGTTAGCGTGTAGAGTCTGCTCAGCGTCACCCGGGTAAAGGCAATCAGCACAACAAGGCTCTAGCAGTCTGTCATAATCAATGCTAAGAGTAGGAAAATAAGCGCTCTGAAAAATAGGCTGCTTGATGCAGACAGGGCAAAGGAAGGATTACCGAGGAAAAATAACATACACAACTTGAAGGGCAATTACTTCCACATCAGGCTCTACATAAACAGGTTCACTCCCAGGCAAAACAAACAATGACCACCCCCACCCCCATCCTGCATACCTGGCTCCAAAACCAAACTTTAGTCTCTGTAAGGAGGAAACCTTAGTGCCTGTCTGTAAGGAACCAAACCTTGGTGCCTGTCTGTAGTGTACATACCTGAGTCTATGTCTGTAAAGAACCAAACCATAGTGCCTCTTTGTAAGGACCAAACCTTAGTGCCTGTCTGTAAGGAGCAAACCTTAGTGCCGGTTTGTAAGAAGCAAATCTTAGTGCCTGTCTGTGTGGGACCAAACCTTAGTTCCTGGCTGTGAGGAACCATATCTTAGTGCCTGTCTGTACTGTACATATCCTAGTCTGTCTGTAAATAACCAAACCTTGGTGCCTGTCTGTAGTGTACATACCCTAGTTTCTGTCTATAAAGAACCAAACCATAGTGTCTGATTGTAAGGACAAAACCGTAATGCCGGTTTGTAAGGACCAAACCTTAGTGCCGGTCTGTAAGGACCAAACCTTAGTGCCGGTTTGTTAAGAACCAAACCTTAGTGCCTGTCTATATGTGACCAAACCTTAGTTCCTTTCTGTAAGAAACCACCCATACCTCAGGGCCTGTCTGTAAGGACCAAATCTTAGTGCCGATCTGTAAGAACCAAACCATAGTGCCTAGCTGTAAAAAATCAAACCATAGTGCCTAGCTGTAAGGAACCAAACCTTAGTGCCTGTCTATAAGGACCAAACCTTATTAGTGCTTGTCTGTATAAAACCAAACCTTATTAGTGTTTGTCTGTCAGTACTGTCTGTAACCAACCCTTAATGCTAGTCTATAGGGTAGGGTACCATACCTTAGACTCTGTAAGAAGCCAAACCTTAGTGCCTGTCTTTAAGGGCCAAATCTTAGTGCCTGTCTGTATGTGACCAAACCTTAGTTCCTTTTTGTAAGGAACCGTACTTTAGTGCCTGTCTGTAAGGACCAAACCTTAGTGCCGATCTGTAAGTTACCTTAGTGCCTGTCTGTAAGGACCAAACCTTAGTGCCTGTCTAGAAGAAACAAACCTTAGTGTCAGTCTGTAAGAAACAAACCATAGTGCCATGCTGTAATTAACCAAACCTTAGTGCCTGTCTGTATGGATCCAAACCTTAGTAGTGCCTGTCTGTAAGGGCTAAACCTTAGTTGTGCCTGTCTGTAAGGGCCAAACCTTAGTAGTGCCTGTCTGTAAGGGCCAAACCTTAGTAGTGCCTGTCTGTAAGGGCCAAACCTAAGTAGTGCCTGTCTGTAAGGGTCAAACCTTAGTAGTGTCTGCCTGTATGGATCCAAACCTTAGTAGTGTCTGTCTGTATGGATCCAAACCTTAGTCGTGCCTGTCTGTAAGGGCCAAACCTTAGTAGTGCCTGTCTGTAAGGGCCAAACCTTAGTAGTTCCTGTCTGTAAGGGCCAGACCTTAGTAGTGCCTGTCTGTAAGGGCCAAACCTTAGTAGTGTCTGTCTGTAAGGACCAGAGGCTTTCCTCTATTGAAGTAAGTTCCAAAATTGGGCACTACTTTCCTCACAGGTTTCCTTTAAATGTCTATAAAACATGTTTAAGAACTGAGCCATTCCTTTTTACCAGGGTGTTTTCGTAAGGCTGGAAGAAGCCAGATATCCTGTCAGGGATATGCAAATCTCTGCATTAATAAACAATGAGCTTATACGGGGGCATATTGAAATCCTCAGTCATCATTTCTGTTTGTTGCCTGGCTTATGAAGCTTGTAAATCAGGGGGACTCGGCAGTTACAGCGGGACTGACTGACAGCGTGAGAATATATAGTGTATGATTTGGAAGGAGGCCTCTTCTGTGCTGTCTGCAGAGATTCCTCCTATCATCAGAGCCTGTGCAGCTTTTTGTGTAACAAGCGTCTTTCCCTAGCTTGCATTATGAGAGACAATCTCCGATCTCTCCAGTCAAGAATGAGCAAGAAGCCTTTAAACAGGAGCATTTTTAGGCATAGGCATTCCAGGCCATTGCCTGGAGTGTCAGTGGTTATGAGGGGCACCAAGTCCCTTAAATAAGCCCTGAATGAAGTCCCACTCCCAGGTTAAGCCCCGCCCCATGGGTGTTCTATTTCCTGCTTCTGCTGCATATTGTGGAAGTTCTGTGTCCTTAGAATCAGCAGCTTCGCAGGTCCCTGGAGAGCAGATATCACATGGTTGGGACAGTGTAAGTTGCAGGCATCCGCCACTGTCTCCCTCAGTGCCACCTCTCCCCCCCATGCATCCTTCTGTCTCCATGTGCAACCTCTGTCCCCCTGTGCATCCCTCTGTGCCCCTAAGCATTCTTCTTTGCCCCTTTGTGCCCCCTTTGGTCCCTCTGTGCCTTCTTTTGTCCCTCTGTGCATCCTTCAGTCCCCCTCTGCCTCCTACTGTCCCCCTTTGTGCCTCCTTCTGTCCCTTTGTGCCTCCTTCTGTCCCTTTGTGCCTCCCTGTGTCCCTTTGTGTCTCCCTCTGTCCCTTTGTGCCTCCTTCAGTCCCCCTCCACTTCTTTCTATCCCCCTTTGTTCCTCCTTTTGTCCCCCTTTGCATGTGCATTTTTTTTTCTTGGGGGGAGGGGGGGGGGACAGGACTTCTTGCCTGGAGTGAAAAATGCTAGGGACTACCCTGCCTTTGAAACAAGGGTGTGGTCAATGGCGTAGAAATCACCATAGCAATTATACTAGCTGTTAAAGCGGACCTGAACTCTAAAAGACACACAACAGTATAATAACCTTTAAAGAAAAACATTTCTTTGTTACAGCTGAGAGAAATTCTGCAATACATTTGAAGAATGTCTACTTCCTGCTTTCATGGAAGCAGACATAGGGTTAACATCCTGCGCTTACAAATTAGCTGCTCTGCTGAGGCTGCCAGCTGACATAGCTGAGAGATCAACTTACACTTGTGATAAGTCACAGATGAGGGGGAATTAGACAGGCTAAACTTTCTCTAAATACATACAGGATGCATTTCTCTACATTTTCCTTCTATAATGTGCAAGAGTTCAGGGCCACTTTAAAGGTTTCAGAATTGCTAAATTTTGAAAACAAAAAAAAATAACATGTTATTTATAAAGGTGAAGTGAACAAATTGGAGTGTATGCCCCAAACAGCGTTAAGTGGAATAACAATTATTTCTGATTGATCATCCAAAGAACCGCATTGTTAATGGCCACCTTAAAGTGAGTCTGAAGCATAATTATAAAAAAAACAGATACTCACCTAAGGAGAGGGAAGGCTCTGGGTTCTATAGAGCCTTCCTGTTCTCCAGCTGGTCTCCTCGTTCCCCCCAGGCTCCTCTGTTTGCATCTCCTGCCGCAGGAGACTTCGGAAGTCTTTGTAAACACTCGGGCTCCCAAAGATCGGCAGCTCTGTACTGCGCACATGCAAGTGTGTGAGAGAGGGCTCTCTTGCGTGAGCAGTACGGAGCATCCCATCTTCGGAAACCTGAATGCCTCTGAAGACTCCCGAAGCCAGTCGGTCGTAGACTGCTAACGGGGGAGCCTGTTTAGAAACGCAGGGACCGTGAGAAGAACAGAAAGGCTCTATAGGACCCATAGCCTTCCCTCTCCTTAGGTAAGTATATATTTTTTTATGTTTTAGACTCCCTTTAACGCAGTTCAGTGCATACACCTCATTGTTAGTTCCGTATTAGATCTTTACCACAGAAAGTAGCTATTGGCTTTGTCACAGTTAGGAATGGTGGAAATTGCAAAATTTGAAACTCACCAAGATCTAGCACATATTTCAGAGTTTGCATATCGCCAAATCTCAAAAACGTAATTTATAGCGAATACATTTTGGCAGTAACCATAGGAGTAGCTATAGTTACTGCCAATACTGCCAAAATATGTTCACAATAGGTTATAATTTTGCATATAATTTTGACATCGAATTTTTGCATTTTTCTCGCACAATTTTCTCAATCGTCCCTCAGCTGACATTTTCTCGCTATTTATGCAACAACAAAAAGCTGTCAAAATCTCACAAATTCTAAATTTCAATTCATAATTGCAAAAATCTAATTGCAAAATCTAGAATTCCATGAAATCCCTAGTCACAGTCTAGTCACATTCCTAGTCACAGTCATAGACCACCACATCTGTTAGGCCCGTTCACATCTAAAATCGCAAAACGCTAGCGATTACCGCTAGCATTTTGTGGGAGTGATTTTTCTGCGATTAACGTGGAAAAATCACTGGACATTGTAGCGTTTGGGAGAGATTGCAATTAGCGGTTCTATACATGCTAATCGCGATCGCTCAAGAATCGCTGCCAAAACGCTGCATGTAACACATTTGCGATTATCGCAAAATGCCTGCGATCGTGGTTGTGAGAAAACTGCCATAGCAAACCATATGCTAAGCGGTTTTGAAAACCGCTAGCGGTTTGCAGTGACCGGGAATCGCGCGATTCCTGCTCAAATGTGAATGGCTTAAAGGTTTGCTCTGTGTTCATTTGCAAATGTATTATTTACTGATTCAGTGGCTGAAAGATGTGTTAGACGCTGTCTGCTCTGCAGTATTCAAAAGTTGCGATCAACCAAAGTGTTGACAAAATTCTGTGCAACCACTAATCAAACTGTATTTTTAAAGAAAACCTGAACTTAAAATAAACCTATGACATAATTCATTTTACATTTAGTACTAATGGTAAATAGTACTTGAGTTTTGTATTCTTTTTTTTCATTTTAAGGGCTGAATTTCTGAGGCTGACTTGTAAACAGCAGCCATGTCAGTGTGACATGAAATCTGCTGTATTCAACTACCAGACAATAACAAAATAGAAATTATAATTACAACCTTTCAACGTTTCAGTACAATTCTGTTATCAGCAGTATTTCCTTCGCCAAATAAAACTATCTTGACTTCTGTTTAGTTTTCAGAAGAGTTCAACTGGTGCTCCACTGCCTCTTCTGCATAAATAAACATCACTGGATTATTAACCATTACAATGAAAAAATAAATAGGACCTTAGACAAGTAGGATAAGTACTATGTATGTATCTATGTTTATCTCTCCATATGGTATATTCACTATACGACGGAAGACTTTATGTGTGCAGGCAGCGTATGAAAATTTTACCAGGTTTTACTGCTATGTAGATATGTGATATGATCCCTTTCTATTTTGAAACATTTTTTTTCCAAATAGAGCAAATTGGATTTTTTTCCTGGACCAATGTGAATACGTTTTAAAGAGGCACTGAAGCGAAAAAAAAAATTATGATATAACGAATTGTATGTCTAGTACGGCTAATTACTAGAACATTCGTAGCAAAAAAATATTCACATATTTTTATGTTGTTATATAGTTTTTTTTATAACATTGAATAATTCTCTAATATTTGCAGTTTGCACACTACTCTGCAATATGCTAAATCATTTTACAGAGCAGGCTAGTGAACTTTTGACATGTCCTCTGCAGAGAAATAGAAAATACAATGACTGACACTTGAGGCAATAAGCTTCAGAAGATAGAGCTCTCTGCAACTTTGAAAGTCATGGAGCTCAATGGCTCTTTTGCATAGATAAAAACTGGAGTTTCTTAACTCTTCCCATACTGGAAACAATATTAGACTTATGTCGCTGCTCCTAATGTTTTATTTCTTAGCTATATTACACATACAAATCATATTTTTTTTTTTGCTTCAGTGTCTCTTTACAATGGAAAGTTTCTTCTACAGTCTTGGTAGAGCAGCAGGGACGTATTTCTAGAAAGGCCACAAAGGCCCAAGCCTTGGGAGGCTGCAGACCAAGGGGCACCTGGACATGAAGGGTGGGCTACTACATATGAAGGAGGAGGGTGATAATTGGGAGTAACACATGAAAAAGGAAACTGATGCTGAAGGTAGCTGTTTATGAAAGAGGGGCTCTATACATGGGTAATACACATGGAGGAGGGTCTGCACATGGAATGGGAGGGGCGCCGCTGCACAAAAAACAGGAATCACAACATACTTGGCCTGGGGGCACAAAAAGGATAAATTTGGCCTTGTACAACAGAGTTGGGCACATTTTCCCATGCCTAGTGGCATCTGCCACACCCTATTGATGGACTCCCTACCGCTTTACTGACCAATTTTCTATAGCAATAGAGTCATCAGTGCGGTCTCGAATTTTGTGCTCCTCTGAAACTCGTCAGCCCCAGGCATGTGCAGCCGAGCGTAGATCTGCTGATTGTGCTTAGCGAATGATCCGGTGCATAACACCTTCACGGATGCATTGCTGGGAGTATGCTTGGCTAATTTCCCATCACACAGCTATAATGAAGCAGTTTATCTGATGGAAAATGCAGCATTTTATTGTACAATGAGATCAACACAACCCATGATTAATGGAGTACAATTAGCAACAAAAAAACAGACCTTAAGGGCGCTTGCCCACCCCCTCCCCCCCTTTCATAAGAATTTGTTATGGCAAACATTACCAAGTAATCAACTAAGCTGATTACATACTGTCATTAGACACACTTGTAAATATGGGAATTAGATTTCATGTTGGCAGTCACTAATAAGTGTTTACACAAGCATGAGAATTTTGTGATACGGGATTATAAGCCTTTAATAGTTTTCAGTATACTTCCATAGCCTCAGAGGATAAATCATGAATTACAGGGATTTTGTTGTCTATCTGATCTGTAATGAAGAAATAAAATTCGATTTTGTTTTCTTTAATCTAAAGCCCTATTTTTATTGCTACGTAGCTAATAATATTTTCAGAGAATATACTGCCTCCCAGAAACACAGTATCCACATTTAATGAGGAACTGTAACCAAGGCCCAGGGTTCAATTTCATTCCAATCAGTAGCTAATACCCCTTTTCCCATGAGAAATTGTTACTTTTTCTCAAATAGATTATCAGGGGGATCTGAATGGCTGATATTGTGATGAAACCGCTCCCACAGTGTGATGTCAGCACCTAGGTCCTGACAGTTGTTTTTCTGTGAGCCTTGTTGCATTGTGGGAAATAAGAGCTGTTTCCAACTGTCAAGCAACAGGCATCACCCAGTGTGCAAAGAAAACCCAAACTTTTAGCCTATGGCGATGTTAGTGGGTGTGGTTACAGATGATATCAGTCGGTGCTGTCTGTTTTTTTCATGTCTGCCAGTAGTAAAGATGATGACATGCAGGCTGATTGTGGCTCAAACAAAATGAACAAATTACATGGTGAATATTAATCATTTCTTGATCTCTCTTCGATTTTTTAACTTCTCACTTTTCAATGTATCGATTTATTTTTCCCCCTTTTTGCTAGTTCCTCTTTAAGTATTCACCTTGTTCAATAAAGAATTGTTGAATTTTTTAAATTTAAAAAGTAAATAAAAAATATTTTCTGTATTATAGAACAAATATGTCTGTAATGCCTTTTATTTTTCCTAGGGACAAATTTATATTTTTTTTCTAAAAAAGAAAGAAAATGTTTCCCATAATAAATGTAACCAACCAAGAAGCTGGTCCCAAAATACTGGGGTACTGCTCATAGTGTTGAGCTGTAAATTTCACATACAGTAATCATAATTTTGCATTCAAATTTGCACTTATGATGCAAAATCATAATGCTAAATTTCCTGCAAATCTGTAAATAATTCCATGTGTAAATGTAATTATGTTCTCGTAATTTAGCAAATTGCACAAAATCACACAAAAATTTGAAATTTGATTGTTTGAAAACAAGTCAGTTGAATAAAGAATTGTTGAAATTCTTTAAATTAAAAAATAAATAAAATAAATATTTTCTGCAATATAAAACAAATATGTCTGTTTTTCTGTGATGCCTTTTATTTGTCCTAAGGATAGAGTATTTTTTCTGAAAAAGAAATTGTTTCCCACTATAAATGTAACCATCTGGTCCCAAAATACTGGGGTAACGTACTGATACCAATAGCGTTGAGCTTCAATTTTGCATAATTGTAATTTCACATTAACCTCCTGGACGATACAATAGTATCGCCAGGGGGCGACGCAGCACATTTTTTTTTATTTTTTTTTTTTTAATCATGTAGCTAGCCTAGCGCTAGCTACATGATAGCCGCTGTGCAGCGGCATCCCCCCACCCCCTCCGATCGCCTCCGGCAATCAAAGCAAACAGGAAATCCCGTTCAGAACGGGATTTCCTGTTTGGCTTCCCCCGTCGTGACGTCAGAGGGAGTCCCGATCCACCCCTCAGCGCTGCCTGGCACTGATTGGCCAGGCTGCGCATGGGGTCTGGGGGGGGGGAGGCGGTGCGGCACGGCGGGTAGCGGCGAATCAGCGCGGAGCAGCGGCGATCGGTATATACACGCAGCTAGCAAAGTGCTAGCTGCGTGCAACAACAAAAAAAATATGCGAATCGGCCCACCAGGGCCTGAGAAATCCTCTGTGGTGGCTTACCCCGAGCTCAGCTCGGGATTATCGCCCAGAGGGTTAAAATTTGCAATGAAGATGCAAAATCCTAAAGCTAAATTCCCTGCAAATCTGTAAACAATCCCATGCGTAACCATAATTATGTTCCGTAATTTAGCACATTTTTTTTTCTAATTACGTGAAAATGTGAAAGCTTATTCTTGGAAACAAGTCTCCACATTGTAGTGTTTTAGAAAATCAATTTAAAAAAATTCAAGAAAAAATTCAGAGAAAAAATTTTTCTTTACGCTCCATGATACAGGACAAGAAAAACTATTTTCTTAAGACTGCCAAAGTGAATAAACAGAAGGGGAAACATTAAAGAACCACTATCACGGAAAAATTGTAGAATGTAAAATACATGTAAACACATACAAATAAGAAGTATGTTTCTTCCAGAGTGAAATGAACTATAAGTTACTTTTCTCCTATGTTGCTGTCGCTTACAGTGGGTAGTAGAAATTTCAGTATTTCAGTATAGGGATTTCAGTATTTGATTTATTCTTTACAAAAGCACTCTCTGGAAAGGATCAATAGATGCTGGCCACCCCACCTGTTTGCAGACCATTCTGGAAGTTGGACTGAGCAACTGCCATTCACTAATTGCTTTTAAAAATAAAGAAAACCCTGAGAATCCACCATGAGGAGATGGGCTAGTCCAAAACCTGTCATATTTCTACTACCTACCGTAAGTGACCACAACATAGGAGAAAAGTAACTTATAACTCATTCTACTCTGGAAGAAACATATGGTGCTTCTTATTTGTATGTGTTTACATGTATTTTAGATTTTAAATTTTTTTTGTGATGGTGGTCCTTTAACTACCTAATGACCGCCCCATGCCAATGGGTGTGGCCGCGGCGGCAGCCCCAGTGCCGCATAACGGCAATTGGTGTCAAGTACTGGAGCTCCGCCCTGCCTTCAGTCTCCGAGCGGTGGTTGCCGTTCGGGAGACTGTTGGACGGCGTAACCGCGATCTATTTACATAGTACAGCGCTGCGATCTGCAGCAGTGCTGTACTGGGGATGGCTTTCCCCCTGGGTCACAGCAGTGATCGGCAGTGATAGGCTGAAGCCTATCACAGCTGATCACTATGATTGGCTGACTGGGGGAGGGAGGGAGGGGAAATATAAAATTAACAAAAAAATAGTTACAAATTTTAGAAAAATAAACAAATATTTATTTAAAAAAAAACATCTGGGAGGCGATCAGACCCCACTGACAGAGAGCTCTGTTGGTGGGGGGAAAGGGGGGGGGGATAGCTTGTGTGCTGTATTGTAGGGCCCTGCAGCTTGGCCTTAAAGCTGCAGTGGCCATGTTAGTAAAAAATTGCCTGGTCTTTAGGGGGGGGGGGGGGGGTTAGCACTGTGGTCCTCAAGAGGTTAATGTTTTCCCTTCTGTTTATTCACTTTGGCAGTCTTTTTCTTTTCATCACAAAATATTTTTTTTTTTAATTCTAAGCAGAGAAAACAGTAACAATGCTTATATGTACTTGAGCATAGTACATTCTATACAATGAATAATACAGATACATTGTGTGATATAGAAAGTGACAAATATATTGACTATATGAAGTAACAGATATAACACCATGTCTATTACATATCTTAAACAGGTCTTCAAACTGGTATTTACAAAACCTCAGTTAACCAGAGAAGGGTCTGTCATGGAGAAATAATTCTAACGGAACCAGTGGATCTAAATGCCCCCCGTTAGACATTTCCAATATATTTTAAATATGATAGCATGGTGATCAAACCAGATTTCCTATTAGCTTGTATGCCAATTTGCATTAATATCGTTGGCATATATGAAGGAGAAGCTATAAATTGGTAGTGGTAGTAGAAGTAATGAGAAAGAGAGAGAAAATGACTTCCAGGTGGTAGTAGAGGGGGTGAGGAGTAACTGTTATGAAGCCCACAGGTAATACAATGACCTGAGAGCATGGTATTGAGATATGATTGCTTATATTGATTACTACCCAATAGGAATGAAATAATTATCATTCTAGCTCTAACTTTTCTTTCCATAAGAAGGTTGAGTTTAATGTTGGCTAGTAACTGGGATATTGAAAATTTCTCAGTGGATTTCCAGTTCACTGTTATCATATGTAGAGTACTGAGGATGATGTGGAGTATGACAGGGTGTAGGTTAATGGGTAGGTCTGAGGCACCAACTAATAGTAAAGCTAGTTTAGAGTGTAGTTTGAAATTTGGGATGAGGGTCTTATATGTAGTTCTACCTTGGACCATACTTAGCTACTAAGGGGCATCCTCAAAACATATGTATGTACTGTATTTTTTGGACTATAAGACTCACTTTTTCTCCCCCACAAGTGGGGTGAAAAAGTCACTGCGTCTTATAGTCCGAATGCAGGGAGTTCCTGACTTGTGAACCCCTGCCAATACTAACCTCCAACCCGCCGCAATGTCGGGGACCCCCTGTACTGTGCCCATGCAGAGGAGGACACAGGGGGACACAAAGGGGCATAGATGAAGACACAAGGGGGGCAGAGGCAGACACATAGGGGACACAAGGAGGACAGAGGAGGACACAGGGAGACACAAGAGGTACAAGGGGGCATAAGGTACAAAGGGGGCATAATCCACCAGATGCCCCTTCATCATGGATGCACCAGGTTTGGTATATATTTTTTTCCCCTGGTTTTTGCCCTCTAAACCTGGGTGCGTCTTATGGTCAGGAGTGTCTTATAGTTTTAAAAATACGGTATGTCCCTACGTCTCTATTACATATCCAACATAATGGAGATAGGTTAGGTGAGAAGGAAGCTATCTGTCTTGGTGTCAGGTACCATCTGAATAATATCTTCTTTAACATTTCCCAATGGGAGTTGCATTTTTTAGATTTTAGAAGCCAATTTGCTTGCAGTGACTAGCTGATCTATCGTGATATTACAACCGAGATTCGAGGACCATACTAAGTATTATCTATTAATTGTCAAAATACGATGGGAATCAGAACCATGTACCATACCGATATGCCCACTTTGGCAGTCTTAAGAAAGGAGTTTGTAGCACATTTTACTCTGGGAAAAATGTTCTTTTTATTTTGTGTTTTCATGTCTTTTAAATGTTCACAGACCATTGTAAAACCATGTAAATCACATGTACTGTATACCAGTATCACTATCGCATATATGAAAAGCTAATTGAGTTGCTGAAGGATGTGCCTAGGTGGGGGCCCTCTTGTCCAGGGGCCCCTGGTTGGTAACAACCTCTGCATCCCCTATCGCTACACCACTGTACATCAGTATCCTTCTGCTTTATAAGTGTCATACTATCCCCATAGTCTGAACTGCATCTGCTTGTTGCCTCTGTTGCAGGTGGGTGGGACGATGTACAACACAGGAAGGCATGTGTCACTGCGGCTGGACAAAGAACATCTAGTGAATATTTCGGGAGGTCCTCTCACATACAGCCATCGCTTAGAAGAAATTCGGTTACATTTTGGCAGTGAAGACGCTCAAGGCTCAGAACACCTCCTCAACGGGCAGGCGTTTTCTGGGGAGGTAAGCGTGTTGCCCAATCTCTGTTCAGTAAGGAGTTCATATGAATTTGTTTTCTTAAAACAGAAGGTACATGCAATCATTCAGCTTTAAGTGAGCAAGAAAGATCTCCCATGATGCATCACTGCTGATTCTGAATATGCAAATCATCCTTTTATGCCACTTAAAGAGACACTGAACGGTAAAAAATGATGATATCATGAATTGGTTGTGTAGTATGGATTATTACTAGAAGATTAGTAGCAAAGAAAATATTGCATATTTTTATTTTCAGTTATATCGGTTTTTTTTGTTTTTGTTTTTTATAACATTGCATCATTCTCTAATATTTGCAGTTTACACACTACTCAGCATTCTAAATGTTTTTACAGAGCAGGCCAGTCACTATTGACCTGTCCTCAGGAGAGAAACAGAAAATACGGTGACTGACAGTTGAGATAATAAGCTTCAGAAGACAGAGCTCTCTGCGACTTTGAAAGTCGTGGAGCTCAATGGCTCTTTTGCATTGATAACAACTGGCGTTTCTTAACTCTTTCTGTACTGGAAACAATATTAGACGTATGTCTCCGCTCCTAATGTTTTATTTCTTAGCTGTACTACACATACAAATCATTATATCTTAATTTTTTTCCGCTTCAGTGTCTCTTTAAAGCAAACCTGAAGTGAAAATAAACTTAGAAGATAGTGAATTATATGTGTAGTACAGCTAAGAAATAGAACATTAGCTGCAAAGAAAGGAGTCTCATATTGTCTTCCGGTACAGGAAGAGTTAAAAAATCTTCAGTTCTTATTTATGCAAAAGAGCTTTTCTGAGCTCTTCGACCCACTGAGTCCAATACAGGCCTGTTTTAAGAAGCACTTAAACAGCCAAGAAACAGTGAGAGAAAGCTTGAGATACGATTCTACTGCAGGAAGGTTCAAATGGTCTTTAGGTTTGTTTTAAAGGGTACCTGAAGTGACGTGTGACATGATGAGATAGACGTGTATGTACAGTGGCTAGCACACAAATTACTGTGCTGTGTTCTTTTTTTTCTTTCTCTGCCTGAAAGAGTTAAATATCAAGTATGTAAGTGGCTGACTCAGTCCTGACTCAGACAGGAAGTGACTATAGTGTGACCCTCACTGATAAGAAATGCCCCTTTTTATCTCTTCCTTGCTCTCAGAAGCCATTTTCTGCTAGGAAAGTGTTTTATAATTGGAATTTCTTATCAGTCAGGACTGAGTCAGCCACTTACATACCTGATATTTAACTCTTTCAGGCAGAGAAAGAAAAAAAGGAACACAGCATAGTTATTTGTGTGCTAGGCACTGTACATACACATGTCTATCTCATCATGTCACATGTCACTTCGGGTATTGTATAAAGCCAAATACACCTCCAGAACCGCTGGAGTACATAGTTACATAGTTACATAGTTATTTGAATTGAAAAAAGACATACGTCCATCGAGTTCCACCAGAGAACAAAGTACAACACCAGCCTGCTCCCTCACATATCCCTGTTGATCCAGAGGAAGGCGAAAAACCCTTACTAGGCATGGTCCAATTAGCCCCAAAAGAGAAAAAATTCCTTCCCGACTCCAGATGGCAATCAGATAAAATCCCTGGATCAACATCATTGGGCATTTCCTAGTAATTGTAGCCATGGATGTCTTTCAACGCAAGGAAAGCATCTAAGCCCCCTTTAAATGCAGGTATAGAGTTTGCCATAACGACTTCCCGTGGCAATGCATTCCACATCTTAATCACTCTTACTGTAAAGAACCCTTTCCTAAATAATGGCTAAAACGTTTTTCCTCCATGCGCAGATCATGTCCTCTAGTCCTTTGAGAAGGCCTAGGGACAAAATGCTCATCAGCCAAGCTTTTATATTGCCCTCTGATGTATTTATACATGTTAATTAGATCCCCTCCAAGGCGTCTTTTTTTCTAGACTAAATAAACCCAGTTTATCTAACCTTTCTTGGTTAGTGAGACCTTCCATCCCACGTATCAATTTTGTTGCTCGTCTCTGCACCTGCTCTAAAACTGCAATATCTTTCCTGTAATGTGGTGCCCAGAACTGAATTCCATATTCCAGATGTGACCTTACTAGAGAGTTAAACAGGTACACTGAGCCTATACATTTTACAGAGCCATTCTAATCCAACATGCATTAGTAATTAATACATTTATAAATTCAGTTTAATGTATATCAAGTAGTGTTGCTTGGATCTCTTTGACCAGATAAGGATTAGCATTTGGTTACACTGATGTGCAGCGGGTACATGCTCACTGCAGGAGCCTGACTTCGAAACAGGCACACGGCGCTCAGAGGCAAGTGCTGGAACTAGGTAATGCTATAGTGCGGAGGGTGCTTTACCACTTAAGTACCAGCGGTCTCCCTTAATAAGGACCAGAGACCGCTGGTACAAGAAATGGCGTAATAACGGCGAGTACCGGTGAATCGCCGCACATACCCGCCGCAATCGCCACCATGCCGCACACCAGGAACCTCAGCCACCCACTCTGCTGTCTCTATGACGGCTATGACGGCAGAGTTTCTGTGAGCCGGTCAGGAGCTGATTTCATTGGCTCCTGACCCTGCCTATCCCTGTAAGCCAATGGAAGTTGCTTACGTTGATAGACAGAGTCATGAGCCAATGAAATTAGCTCCTGAACTGCTCACAGGGCTCTGCCATTATAGAGACGGCAGAGTGAGTGAGCTGCGGCAGGGAAACAACGGTGAGATCGACGTTAGCCACAAAAGTGGTGAGAATGCACGGCGTCGGTGTATTGAAAACTACACCCTGGCAGCCAGATAGCCATCAAAACAGGGCGTAGATTTCAATTAGCACGGTCCTCAACTTGTTAAAGAAAGATTGGATTTTGCTGCCCAGCGGAGGCAGAGCTTTGCGCTGTAGCTCTGTCTCTATTTGCGTCAATCTCCGCGGATGTGCGCCTCTCCCCGCCCCTCTCAGGGAAAGAAGACTGAGAGGGACAGGGAGAGGCGGAGATCCACGGAGATTAACGCAAGCAGAGGCAGAGCTCAAAGCTCTGCCTCTACCAAGAAGGAGCCCCGAATTTTGCCCCGGGGATTTGGGGGGTTTAATTACATTGTTCTGCCACGGGAATGCGGTGTTTTAGCTCTGCACGTACTGCTTAGCATAAATTAAAAGAGGAACTTTTCTAAGGCTTTAGATTCTCTTTAACCTCCCTGGCGGTCAATTAAATCCACCAGGGGGCAGCGCAGCACTATTTTTTCATTTTCTTTTTTTTAAATCATGTAGCTAGCCTAGCGCTAGCTACATGATAGCCACTGTGCAGCGGCATCCCCCCCCACCCCCCTCCGATCGCCTCAGGCGCACAGGCCCATCAGGAAATCCCGTTCTGAATGGGATTTCCTTTAGGGCTTCCCCGTCGCCATGGCAACAGGCGCGATGACGTCACCGACGTCATCGACGTCGTGACATCAGGGGGAGTCCCGATCCACCCCTCAGCGCTGCCTTGCACTGATTGGCCAGGCAGCGCACGGGGTCTCGGGGGGGGCACCCTCTAACGCGGTGGGAAGCGGCAAATCAGCACGGAGCGGCGGTGGCCGTAGGTAACACGCAGCTAGCAAAGTGCTAGCTGCGTGTATAAAAAAAATTAAGCAAATCGGCCCAGCGGGGCCTGAGAAATCCTCCGCAGCAGCTTACCCCGTGTCCAGCATGGGGTTACCGCTAAGGAGGTTAAGGGTAATTTGGGGTTCCAACGATCACCATCCCCAAATTACTTCTCCCTCCGAGTTGCTACGACTCAGAGGGGGAATAGTATTTAACACTGCCAAGAATTTGAGCGGCAGTAGCGTGAGCCAGCATTTGTCTCACCTTGCGTGCACCCAACTCCCCGGTGACGTTATAATACATATACAGTTCGCCTCGGGTACCCTTTAACCGCTACAGTACATCATCAGGTGTTTTATATTTTTTTACTGCAAAAAATGAAACTTTTCCAAATAGAATTTTACATGCTTTAAAGAAAATAAAATACATTGCTAATAAATGCATTCAGGGAAAAAAAAAGTCCCTGAACTAAGGCTTTAAGGCTACAAAAATTAGTTCCATTTCCCCAGAAAGCAGATCCAGCTTCAGGTTCCATGAATTATCATTTAGCTCCAGCGAAGAGAGGTGGAGGCATTTAATATCAGTCACATTAATGCTTCATACTTGTGATTTTTCAGGGCATCGCAGACGTTTTAATTTCCAGCTGGCTCCGGCTCAAGCTATTATTCGAAATTTACCGTGTCTTCTTCTCCTTCCTCCAGGTTCAGCTAATACATTATAATCACGAGCTGTACACAAATGTAACGGAGGCAGCAAAGAGTCCCAATGGCCTTGTGGTTATCACCATATTTATAAAAGTGAGTACATTTTCTCTCCTGCGGTTCTCATTACTGTAGCCGAGGTTCTGTTCACGGGGAGCCACTCTGGGCTGAAATTGCTCAATGTAATCAAAAATGTTGTCAGAAAGTCAAAAGGTTTTCTGTGCTACAGAATAGGTGATAGATGAATGAGTCTGGGATTATACTGTATCCAATATTTGGGCTGCTTTCCCCCTCCCTTCTCTTTTATACGCAGCCTCACATCTTAGGGTGCCCAACGGCCCCTACATTTTTCAATTTTACGGGTCGATTGACCTTTCAATCTAATAATTGTATTGAATGAAAAAAGAACTGGTGTGAACCAATACTTGAGCATAAGCATCAGGGCCGCCTTCAGGGCATCACAGGGGGGGACTTCTGTATGGGGCCCTAGTGAATCAAACACATGCAATTTCGGACTGGGAGCTGGAAAGCTGAGGAAATGCACTTGCTGGCCAAGCAGCAGTAATCAGGTGTTGCTGCTCACAGTGAGGACTTTCTGCAGGTGTCTATTGGGAGTGATAACACAGGGTTACAGCTGCTTGGCCAGCAGGTGGATTTCCTCAGTTTTTCCACCTCCCAATCCGACACTGCACACATGGTGATGAGAGGTGTCGGGAGGTTCATCCAGGATTTACCCTAGTTTATTAGTGATTAAAGTAAATCTGCGACCAATAGGATAAAAGTATTTTTACTTACCTGGGGCTCCTTCCAGCCCACTGTAGTCCATCAGTTCCCTCAATGCCCCTCTGGTCCAATCCATTGTGCTCCTAAGAAGTCCATGTGATCCAGCTGGGTTGTGGGGCACTGTGCTTGCACAGTTCCAAGCCGCATGCCTCTTCCATCCTACTTCCATAGCTGGGAGCCTTCTGTACAAGCGCAGTTACAGTTAATGAATTGAGCGTATGCAGAACGCCACTCATGGGAGCGTGTGAAAAGCAAAAACATGCATATTAATGGGTTCATGCCTTCAAAGATTGTGATTTGTCGTGCAGAGGCAGAGAGGAGTGAAGGGGGCCCAGTAAGGTTTGCCCAGTATGAGGCCAAAAAATGTCTGATGGCGGCCCTGATAAGCATGTAATAATCAAAAAACCATATAGGGCTGAAAAAGAATGCTAATAAAAAGAAAAAAGTGCCCCTAATGAAAAGTTCATAAACTCGTTAGGTATTCAAAAATGCAAGTGCACACTTTATCGAGACATAACACTGGTACACATAAAAACTTGATGTAATCTGTAAAAATTCTTCAGTATCGATCATTATCAGACAACCTGCTGTTATACAATAATATAATGTAATAGAAAGAAGAACGGGTATCTCAACATGGCCACTCAATTAATCTTTCAATCGATTTCTAGCCAAAATCGGTCAAAAGGATCAATCAGGACATACTGGAAAATCCTATTTGGAAGGGCCCGAAAGGGTGCACAGTGTTAAAGGCGCTCGATATCTAGACGACCGACCGATGTCCCCGGGGGGAAGGTAATTTGGGCGCTGCCAAATGCGCCCACTAAAATAGTGATACTGAGGGGAAATTTGGGCGCCCGTGGCGCTCAATAAATAGTGAATGCTGGGTCCATATTACCCTCCCTCAATGCTGCTATTTCAATGGGTGCCTAAGGCGGCGCCCTACAAATGACAGTTTTTTATTTTTCTTTGCAGCGATTGGCCGCAAGCTGGTTAAGGTTAACGTTAAGATTAGGTGTGGGTGGTGGTTGAGGTTAGGCATCAGGTAGGGTATTTGTGCAGGAGGCGGTTAGGGTTAGGCATCATGGAGGAGGATTCTGTGCAAGAGTAGGGTTAGGTTGAGCTATAGAAAAATATTGGTATCAACAATCAGTCTGCAGGTCATCATCTTTACTACTGGCAGATATAAAAAAAACTAGACAGCACCAACTGCCATTATCTGTAACCACCCACAACAATGTGATAGGCTAAAAGGTTGTTGTTTTTTTAGCTACACACATGCACAAAGAGAGATACTGGTTGCTTGGCAGTTGGAAACAGCCGTTCTTTCCCACAATGCAACAAGGCTCCCACACTGTGATGTCAGGACCTAGGTCCTCACATCATACTGTGGGAGGGGTTTCACCAGAATATCAGCCATACAGAGCCCCCTGATGATCGAGTTGAGAAAAGGTAACGATTTCTCATGGGAAAAGGGGTATCAGCCACTGAATGAGATGAAGTTCAATCTTTGGTTACAGTTCCTCTTTAATCTATCTTATCAATGCGCCTATCCTTTAAATACCTGGGACTACTGCCTCTGTAAATCAGTCACATTTGGCCGGCACCATATGCTGACCGCATGGAAATAGCGGCTGATCGTTCACTTTTGTTATGATGTTCTGGGTACCACTTGCTTAGGCATGGCTGGTCGAGCACAACCTCATGCATAATGAAGAGTAATAAATATTTTACGACCAGAGAAGTCTATAGCCTATTAGCGGTATCTGTGCCGGTTGCGATTGTGAGTTTGCAGCCCAACTAAATGGCAATTAATGTGACAGGCTTTCTGTAGAATATGATTATCTAATTCTGTGGTTTTCTTTCTCTTCTGTTCGCCTTAAGGTAGCAGATTCATCCAACCCCTTCCTAAATCGAATGCTTAACAGGGACACTATAACGAGAATAACCTATAAAAGTAAGTAGCCTTTTCAGCTGTATAAAATGTAATAAGTGTTCTTTGACGGGACACGGTGTTGTTGTTTGAACCGGGGCTTGCGGGGTGTCATTCTGCCACTAGCCATAGGCTCCCTGTAGGCACCTGACACTGCATGCTAGATAGGTGGCCTTTTTCTTGGTCATACAGACTTTAATACTAAAGATTATTTCATCAACAACTGCCCAGGATATACACAAAATATACACACAAGTAGTCAGGGGTATACATTTTACCCTTTAGCAGCCAGTTTATTTAGAGGCTTGCAAGTGTTCCAGGCCAATTTATTTTAGCACTTTTTATATTTCTTATTTGTTATATTTCCTTGTTTCTAATTATTACTGCTGCAATGTGTATTTATGGCCACTTGTCACTAGGGGGCAGTGTGAGACAATAACAGAGGACTTCCGCTTTCAGTTTCTATATTTTCTGCTAGCAGAGAGGGATCAAAGCAATTCAAGAATTTACAGCACAATTAGTTCTGCCAACAGTGGTCAATAGCAGTGGGCTTATCTCAAACGGGATAACTCTATTGAAGCTGCTTGTGGGTTAATAAAGGCACACAGCAAAAAGTAACCAGATTGAGGACACACCGTCTAGGCCTGAGGCTTTCCTTGGGTTGAGCTTCCAGAGTAGCCCTAGTACATCTGGCGCATGGACTACTACTGGTGCTGAGGATACTGGGGAGATGAAGGGGGTAAAAATGTTCTTGGAGTCGCTGCCTGGTTAATGAGATGGTTGGCTTGGTTCCCAAATTTGCAATAGAACTTGTTGAGCTCCTTGGCTAGTTCGATGCTCGGAGATGTGTGTTAGGGGGTCTTGAAGTTTGTGGTGGCCCTGAGGCCTTTCTAAACTTCCTAGGGGGTATTTGGACTGGAGGCTGTGACTAAGCTTGTTGGGGTAGTCTCTCTTCGGAGCTCTAAGTCCTCGGTTACTTTTCTGTCTGTTCTGTTTCCTACCTTCTATAACCTATCGAATGGATGTTTGTTAGGTACTGATAGCTCCAGGCTGGAGATAAATACGGAACATCTCCCTCGTTTTACCACATGCTTTAATCTTGGTGAATTGACATTTATTGAGGTAAAGAAGGGATATGGGGGCACATCTGACTACCTATTGGGGGGCACATATGACTATCTATAGAGGGGGAAGAGGACACATCTGGCTATTTATGGGGGGGGGGGGCATCTGGTATAGGGGGAGAAGGGGGCACATCTGACTACATATAGGGGGGCACATCTGACTATATGGGGAAAAGGGGAGTACACCTGACTATATAGAGGGTGGATTTAATAAGAAAAGGGGGTGTAACTTGCAGGGGTGTCAAGACCCCAGAGCTTATGTGCCTATAGGCTTCTGAGCTGTAAATGGGCCCTGCCTAATGTGGTAATGCTTTGTAACTTGAAACCATGGCATTGTCTCTTTTCCAAAGCAGTCTTCAGGAACTCAGGAAGTACAGTGGGATATAAAAGTTTGTGCAACGTTGTTAATCGTCATGATTTTCCTGTATAAATCGTTGGTTGTTATGATAAAAAATGTCAGTTAAATATATCTTATAGGAGACACACACAATGAGATTTGAAAAGTGAAATGAAGTTTATTGGATTTATAGGAAGTGTGCAATAATTGTTTAAACAAAATTAGGCAGGTGCATAAATTTGGGCACCACAAAAAAGAAATGAAATCAATATTTAGTAGATCCTCCTTTTGCAGAAATTACAGCCTCTAAAAGCTTCCTGTAGGTTCCAATGAGAGTCTGGATTCTGGTTCAAGTTATTTTGGACCATCTCTAGTTCATTCAGGTTTGATGGCTTCTAAGCATGGACAGCTCTCTTTAACTATCCTAAGACCGCCCCACGCCAATTGGGCAGCCCCAGGACCGCCTAACGGCAATTGGCATCAAGTCCTGGGGCCGGCTACTGCAGGAAATCGCGTGCAGGCTGCGCGCGCATCTCCTGCTTGGGGGACGGAGCTCCGCCCCGCCGCCGCTCGGGAGACTGTTAGACGCCGAAACCGCCGTCTAATTACAATGTACAGCGATGCGATCAGCAGCAGTGCTGTACTGGGGACAGCTGTGTGACACAGCAGGCCCCTCTATTGTGTCAAGAGTGATCAGCTGTCATAGGCCCATGACAGCCGATTACAGTGATGGGCGGGAGGGCGGGGTTGAAAAAATAAATAAATAGCGAAATGTATTATTAAAATAAAGTAATAAATATTTACAAAAAAAAAACATCTGAGGGTCGATCAGACCTTACCAACAGAAAGCTCTGTTGGTGGGGAGAAAATGAAAGGGGGGAATAACTTGTGTGCTGAGTTGTGCGACCCTGCAGCTTGGCC